>NC_047068.1:21157245-21514775 GCF_902459465.1 Asterias rubens | reverse complement strand
TCTCCTTGTTCCAGTGAGCTCTTGTCTTGAGATCTATAAGTGTAGACTGATCCGAAGATGTTGATTCTCTTCAGGAGTACTCAATCTCTTGATGCCTGTAAATATACAAAAATATATAAAAAAATTACTTTTACATACAAAAATGAACCTTTGACCCTAACCATCCTGGGGTCGATTTCACAAATGGTTAGAAAGATGAAATAAAACAGTGAAAGTTTCAGCAAAATAGGTTAATTGGTTCTACTTGCTTAGAAAACAAAAAGAAGCAAAACCCTGTCACAGTAGCGATGAATCCATCCAAGGTAAAGATTTTGATACATCAACAAACTATGTTTGCTTTTTTCACAAACATTTAAAAAATAATTGGCCAGGGGTTTTCTTACAGACTGTCACTGATTTTTGCTCTCTGTTTTCACAGGTAAAATATAAAACCTCTCAAATAAAACGAACCTATTTGTATATCAAAATATTTGGAGGGGTTTCCTGTTATTTTTCAAAATTTACCAAATGTCAACTTTCAATTTGAAGTGGTGCAATTTTCAATCAAACACAGTTAAAAAATCGGCCAGGGGTTTCCTTACGGGTGGCGAACCCTTTGTCACTGAATTTTTGCTCTTCTGTTTTCAGAGTTCAAAATATAAAACCAAATAGTAGGGGGCTTGTTTTTCAAAACTTATAAATCACCTTATATGAAGTGGCGCATTTTTCAATGAATAAACCAGTCAAAAAATCGGCCTCCTCATCAGTAAGACATCTCTGTGGCATCAGGTCGTCATCGTTGTCCTCGTCGCCGGTGGTGATTTCATCTCCTTGTTCCAGTGAGCTCTTGTCTTGAGATCTATAAGTGTAGACTGATCCGAAGATGTTGATTCTCTTCAGGAGTACTCAATCTCTTGATGCCTGTAAATATACAAAAATATATAAAAAAATTACTTTTACATACAAAAATGAACCTTTGACCCTAACCATCCTGGGGTCGATTTCACAAATGGTTAGAAAGATGAAATAAAACAGTGAAAGTTTCAGCAAAATAGGTTAATTGGTTCTACTTGCTTAGAAAACAAAAAGAAGCAAAACCCTGTCACAGTAGCGATGAATCCATCCAAGGTAAAGATTTTGATACATCAACAAACTATGTTTGCTTTTTTCACAAACATTTAAAAAATAATTGGCCAGGGGTTTTCTTACAGACTGTCACTGATTTTTGCTCTCTGTTTTCACAGGTAAAATATAAAACCTCTCAAATAAAACGAACCTATTTGTATATCAAAATATTTGGAGGGGTTTCCTGTTATTTTTCAAAATTTACCAAATGTCAACTTTCAATTTGAAGTGGTGCAATTTTCAATCAAACACAGTTAAAAAATCGGCCAGGGGTTTCCTTACGGGTGGCGAACCCTTTGTCACTGAATTTTTGCTCTTCTGTTTTCAGAGTTCAAAATATAAAACCAAACAGTAGGGGGCTTGTTTTTCAAAACTTATAAATCACCTTATATGAAGTGGCGCATTTTTCAATGAATAAACCAGTCAAAAAATCGGCCTCCTCATCAGTAAGACATCTCTGTGGCATCAGGTCGTCATCGTTGTCCTCGTCGCCGGTGGTGATTTCATCTCCTTGTTCCAGTGAGCTCTTGTCTTGAGATCTTTAAGTGTAGACTGATCCGAAGATGTTGATTCTCTTCAGGAGTACTCAATCTCTTGATGCCTGTAAATATACAAAAATATATAAAAAAATTACTTTTACATACAAAAATGAACCTTTGACCCTAACCATCCTAGGGTCGATTTCACAAATGGTTAGAAAGATGAAATAAAACAGTGAAAGTTTCAGCAAAATAGGTTAATTGGTTCTACTTGCTTAGAAAACAAAAAGAAGCAAAACCCTGTCACAGTAGCGATGAATCCATCCAAGGTAAAGATTTTGATACATCAACAAACTATGTTTGCTTTTTTCACAAACATTTAAAAATAATTGGCCAGGGGTTTCCTTACAGACTGTCACTGATTTTTGCTCTCTGTTTTCACAGGTAAAATATAAAACCTCTGAAATAAAACGAACCTATTTGTATATCAAAATATTTGGAGGGGTTTCCTGTTATTTTTCAAAATTTACCAAATGCCAACTTCAATTTGAAGTGGTGCATTTTTCAATCAAACACAGTTAAAAAATCGGCCAGGGGTTTCCTTACGGGTGGCGAACCCTTTGTCACTGAATTTTTGCTCTTCTGTTTTCAGAGTTCAAAATATAAAACCAAATAGTAGGGGGCTTGTTTTTCAAAACTTATAAATCACCTTATATGAAGTGGCGCATTTTTCAATGAATAAACCAGTCAAAAAATCGGCCTCCTCATCAGTAAGACATCTCTGTGGCATCAGGTCGTCATCGTTGTCCTCGTCGCCGGTGGTGATTTCATCTCCTTGTTCCAGTCAGCTCTTGTCTTGAGATCTATAAGTGTAGACTGATCCGAAGATGTTGATTCTCTTCAGGAGTACTCAATCTCTTGATGCCTGTAAATATACAAAAATATATAAAAAAATTACTTTTACATACAAAAATGAACCTTTGACCCTAACCATCCTGGGGTCGATTTCACAAATGGTTAGAAAGATGAAATAAAACAGTGAAAGTTTCAGCAAAATAGGTTAATTGGTTCTACTTGCTTAGAAAACAAAAAGAAGCAAAACCCTGTCACAGTAGCGATGAATCCATCCAAGGTAAAGATTTTGATACATCAACAAACTATGTTTGCTTTTTTCACAAACATTTAAAAAATAATTGGCCAGGGGTTTTCTTACAGACTGTCACTGATTTTTGCTCTCTGTTTTCACAGGTAAAATATAAAACCTCTCAAATAAAACGAACCTATTTGTATATCAAAATATTTGGAGGGGTTTCCTGTTATTTTTCAAAATTTACCAAATGTAACTTTCAATTTGAAGTGGTGCAATTTTCAATCAAACACAGTTAAAAAATCGGCCAGGGGTTTCCTTACGGGTGGCGAACCCTTTGTCACTGAATTTTTGCTCTTCTGTTTTCAGAGTTCAAAATATAAAACCAAATAGTAGGGGGCTTGTTTTTCAAAACTTATAAATCACCTTATATGAAGTGACGCATTTTTCAATGAATAAACCAGTCAAAAAATCGGCCTCCTCATCAGTAAGACATCTCTGTGGCATCAGGTCGTCATCGTTGTCCTCGTCGCCGGTGGTGATTTCATCTCCTTGTTCCAGTGAGCTCTTGTCTTGAGATCTATAAGTGTAGACTGATCCGAAGATGTTGATTCTCTTCAGGAGTACTCAATCTCTTGATGCCTGTAAATATACAAAAATATATAAAAAATTACTTTTACATACAAAAATGAACCTTTGACCCTAACCATCCTGGGGTCGATTTCACAAATGGTTAGAAAGATGAAATAAAACAGTGAAAGTTTCAGCAAAATAGGTTAATTGGTTCTACTTGCTTAGAAAACAAAAAGAAGCAAAACCCTGTCACAGTAGCGATGAATCCATCCAAGGTGAAGATTTTGATACATCAACAAACTATGTTTGCTTTTTTCACAAACATTTAAAAATAATTGGCCAGGGGTTTCCTTACAGACTGTCACTGATTTTTGCTCTCTGTTTTCACAGGTAAAATATAAAACCTCTCAAATAAAACGAACCTATTTGTATATCAAAATATTTGGAGGGGTTTCCTGTTATTTTTCAAAATTTACCAAATGTCAACTTTCAATTTGAAGTGGTGCAATTTTCAATCAAACACAGTTAAAAAATCGGCCAGGGGTTTCCTTACGGGTGGCGAACCCTTTGTCACTGAATTTTTGCTCTTCTGTTTTCAGAGTTCAAAATATAAAACCAAATAGTAGGGGGCTTGTTTTTCAAAACTTATAAATCACCTTATATGAAGTGGCGCATTTTTCAATGAATAAACCAGTCAAAAAATCGGCCTCCTCATCAGTAAGACATCTCTGTGGCATCAGGTCGTCATCGTTGTCCTCGTCGCCGGTGGTGATTTCATCTCCTTGTTCCAGTGAGCTCTTGTCTTGAGATCTATAAGTGTAGACTGATCCGAAGATGTTGATTCTCTTCAGGAGTACTCAATCTCTTGATGCCTGTAAATATACAAAATATATAAAAAAATTACTTTTACATACAAAAATGAACCTTTGACCCTAACCATCCTGGGGTCAATTTCACAAATGGTTTAATAGAAAGATGAAATAAAACAGTGAAAGTTTCAGCAAAATAGGTTAATTGGTTCTACTTGCTTAGAAAACAAAAAGAAGCAAAACCCTGTCACAGTAGCGATGAATCCATCCAAGGTAAAGATTTTGACACATCAACAAACTATGTTTGCTTTTTTCACAAACATTTAAAAATAATTGGCCAGGGGTTTCCTTACAGACTGTCACTGATTTTTGCTCTCTGTTTTCACAGGTAAAATATAAAACCTCTGAAATAAAACGAACCTATTTGTATATCAAAATATTTGGAGGGGTTTCCTGTTATTTTTCAAAATTTACCAAATGCCAACTTCAATTTGAAGTGGTGCATTTTCAATCAAACACAGTTAAAAAATCGGCCAGGGGTTTCCTTACGGGTGGCGAACCCTTTGTCACTGAATTTTTGCTCTTCTGTTTTCAGAGTTCAAAATATAAAACCAAATAGTAGGGGGCTTGTTTTTCAAAACTTATAAATCACCTTATATGAAGTGGCGCATTTTTCAATGAATAAACCAGTCAAAAAATCGGCCTCCTCATCAGTAAGACATCTCTGTGGCATCAGGTCGTCATCGTTGTCCTCGTCGCCGGTGGTGATTTCATCTCCTTGTTCCAGTGAGCTCTTGTCTTGAGATCTATAAGTGTAGACTGATCCGAAGATGTTGATTCTCTTCAGGAGTACTCAATCTCTTGATGCCTGTAAATATACAAAAATATATAAAAAATTACTTTTACATACAAAAATGAACCTTTGACCCTAACCATCCTGGGGTCGATTTCACAAATGGTTAGAAAGATGAAATAAAACTGTGAAAGTTTCAGCAAAATAGGTTAATTGGTTCTACTTGCTTAGAAAACAAAAAGAAGCAAAACCCTGTCACAGTAGCGATGAATCCATCCAAGGTAAAGATTTTGACACATCAACAAACTATGTTTGCTTTTTTCACAAACATTTAAAAATAATTGGCCAGGGGTTTCCTTACAGACTGTCACTGATTTTTGCTCTCTGTTTTCACAGGTAAAATATAAAACCTCTGAAATAAAACGAACCTATTTGTATATCAAAATATTTGGAGGGGTTTCCTGTTATTTTTCAAAATTTACCAAATGTCAACTTTCAATTTGAAGTGGTGCATTTTTCAATCAAACACAGTTAAAAAATCGGCCAGGGGTTTCCTTACGGGTGGCGAACCCTTTGTCACTGAATTTTTGCTCTTCTGTTTTCAGAGTTCAAAATATAAAACCAAATAGTTGGGGGCTTGTTTTTCAAAACTTATAAATCACCTTATATGAAGTGGCGCATTTTTCAATGAATAAACCAGTCAAAAAATTGGCCTCCTCATTAGTAAGCCATTTCTGTGGCATCAGGTCGTCATCGTTGTCGTCGTCGCCGGTGGTGATTTCGTCTCCTTGTTCCAGTGAGCTCTTGTCTTGAGATCTATAAGTGTAGACTGATCCGAAGATGTTGATTCTCTTCAGGAGTACTCAATCTCTTGATGCCTGTAAATATAAAAAAATTACTTTTACATTAAAAAATGAACCTTTGACCCTAACCATCCTGGGGTCGATTTCACAAATAGTTAGAAAGATGAAATAAAACAGTGAAAGTTTCAGCAAAATAGGTTTATTGGTTCTACTTGCTTAGAAAACAGAAAGAACAGGGTCGATTTCACAAAGAGTTAGGACTGGTCGTAACTTAAGGCTAGTCGTAAGTTAGACGAGTAACTTGTCCTAACAAGATAAGACTACTCTTAACGCTTTGTAAAGTTCACCGCAGATCCTTCGCAAGATCCAATTGCATGTTTTGTTGGTTTCTGTTTTGCTGATGGATGCACTTGTAACCATATTGTGCTTTAATAATAACAATATTAAAAATTATAATAATAAACATATTTAGCGCCTTTTCCAAAGGATACAAAGCGCCAAATATTTTTACTGTAAGGTGAGTGGGATGAAGATTTGAAATTATGAGACCTAATCCTTAGCACACCATGTAATGGCATGGTGCTACGGCGCATACAGCAGCCAAAGCCAGGAACACCAGGGCGAACCCCTTCTCTTTTTCGATAAGTGCATGCACTGCGTTCTTTTAAATGGGACCTGCGGCTTTACATCCAATCCGAAGGGCGAAGCAATGGTTAAGTGTCTCGCTTAAGGACACAAGTGTCATGGCTGGGGATTTGAACCCACACTCCGCTGATCAGAAACACCAGAGTTTGAACTTGATGCTCTTAACCGCTCGGCCATGACACTTCCGACAAGGGTTTACACACATGTCATAATATGAACAGTGAATTTCTGCTTGTACTAATCCGCATGTAGCACTGAAATCCGTCATTCAGTGACGCTCGTGGCTCTTCAACAATGTTACCCCTGATCAATGGACCATTTATTTCATTCATCAAACCAACTCAGAAATTGCCTGTGCAGCCAAATATGTAGTGATAAATAAATCACAAGAACCATCTCTGCCCTCACAGGTACCTACTTACCCCTGTGCAATCTATGGAAACTGTATGATAAACCTAAAAGGATCTACAAGCCTAAAGCCCGGTTCATACTTCCTGCAAATGCAAACAAATTTTGTTGTCACAAACTCGCAATGAATCACTCGTAACAGTTGAACTGTGTTCAACCTCTTTAAAACATTCAGTAACTAAACAGGGCTGGGTCGCCAAAATTCACTTTGCATTTGCAGAAAGTATGAACCAGGTTTAAAGTCACCTGGAAGTGGTATTTTTTCAAAATAAAGCTTTTGTCACTAATATGTGTTTTGATGAGGGATAAAACCTCTGAAATAAAATAAACAAGTACCAACAAAGAACTTTGGGGTTGCTTTTATTCAAAACGAAATTGTGCCTTTTTCTTTCAAACCATTTCATAATTGACCAGAGGTCCCCCTACAGGTGGCAAACCCTTTTTGTAAAAATGAGTGAAAAAGTGGTGGCGCCATACGGAAAGTTATCCCAAGAAAAAATTAAAACAAAATGTTTTGATGGTTCTAGCAGGGGCAACTAAACAACAATAATGTACAAACATTTCTGTATGTAAACATCAAGATATAAACCTAAACAATGTGGACAATTCCCAAGAAATGTAAGATAAAACTCCAGTGTTTCACTCACCAGTGGTCCTAGGTCTTTCTGGTCGACGACCTCCTGACGACCTTCAACATTCTTGTGAGAGTTGAGACGCAGGTATGAATGATAGACCACACCATGTATGTAATGCAGCTGTAATGAGAAAGAAGACAATAAGTGACTTTTCATTCATTTAAAAAATGCTGTCTGTGCTATTAATTGGTAGTGATATACAAAGAAAAAAAAATCACTGATAATATTAATAAAAACAACTTTACACAAGTGTTACATTTTGTTGAAAATCTGTGAAAGGAATGTAATTTTTGGAAAAGTTTCCGTATGGCGCCACCACTATTTCATTCGATATGAAATAATATAGTATCTTATTTACCTCAATGAGATATCCCTTTTTGTAAAAATGAGTGAAAAAGTGGTGGCACCATACGGAAAGTTATCCTAATTTTTGTATCCTAAAAAAAAAAAAGGGAAAAGATTCCGTATCATATGGCGCCACCACTTTTTCATTCGAAATAAAATAATATAGTATCTATCTAATTTACCTGATTGATATATCCCTTTTTGTAAAAATGAGTGAAAAAGTGGTGGCGCCATACTGAAAGTTATCAAAAAAAAAATCAATATTTTTTGTCAACTACAAATAATCAGTCACAGGTCATTTACATCATCAGACTCAAAGTCATTGAGCTGAATTTGCATTAATGTGTTTAATATTCAAAGTCTGAGTGTTGCGATCATGCATCAGCCTCCTCCCCACCGCCTCCTTGACCACGTCCAGACCCCGCCTACCCCTTTTATAAATAACGCACAAGTCAAGGGGGTTATCACACACAACTTTACAAGCTCCGGTTTCCACAATAAATATATATATTCCAAACTTACTTTTTGCATTTACTTTGTGAGCACATGTCTTGCACTTCATAACTACCGTTTCTTTTTCAGGAAACGGTAAAATGGAGCCAAATGCGGGCAAAATTCTCTCAAAGAAGCAAGTCACTCCTCTCCGTCCATGTTTTTGAGAAATTCCGATACCGCATGCGTTTCTGAATGGGACACACGTGATTTATCAAGCTCGACTTCATCTATACGTTCAGCGTTGAATTTGGTTTAGGGTATCTGACTAAGTATTTAAATAGGAATCGCGCCCTCTGTCGGCAGATTGTAGAGTCTCCCGCGTAAAGTCAATGAGCCTGCATTAGATGGTTAATTGATGCACTTGCTGGATGATTTTGATTAATTCTGGTTAAAAATACCACTCTATGAAAATACCAAGCGCAACAGGATAAACAAATGAAATTAAACAAACAATATCCCCAAATACGAACCACACCACGAGAAATCCCTTCCAAATACTACTAATAATCATTATAGAACCGTTACAAAAGTTGTCACTCACAAAGAGATGCAAAACAAAACAAAGAAATAATATTATTATATGATTTTGTTTAACCATGATAATGCTGGAAAATTGCCCCTCGCTATGTTTATGTTGAAATATGTTTATGTTGAAGTTGTCTTACCATGTGTGTCCTCAAATGCATTTTGTTATGTTTAACCACTCGGGTAATTTTACATAACAATAAAAAACAGTTATTTTAGTAAGTTGCTGCTGGGGGATTAGCGAATTGTTTTTGGTTTGAAGTTTATAATTCTAGATTCGCTTGCAATTCTTTTAACTGGCATTCGGCGAGAGCAGACAAGTGAAGGAGACCGTTGCAAATACGCCTAAAATAAAGCAATAACGTTTTGTCACAAACTTCCATCCTGCCTGCGCCTCTTGAATTTCACCGACTCATGATTGTGTGTAGCAAATTTTCCCCAAATTTGAAAGGCAGTCGACACTATTGGTACATACTCAAAATAATTATTAACATAAAACCTTACTTGGTAACGAGTAATGGGGAGCTGTTAGATAGTTTAAAACATTGTGAGAAACTGCTCCCCTCTGACGACGTAGTTTTCAAGAAAGAAGTAATTTTCCACGAAGTAGATTTAATTTTCCACAAACAAACAAACAAACAAACAAACAAACAAACAAACAAACAAACAAACAAACAAACAAACAAACACCACCCGAGTATTTTGCCTGTGAATTTTTCACAGAGCTCGGGAAAGTACTGGGTATACAGTGCTGTCACACTTCGGTGTATGGGTTAAACAATATTAAAGCCAGTGGACACCATTGGTAATTGTCAAAGACTAGCCTTCACAGTTGGTGTTTCTCAACATATGCATAAAATAACAAACCTGTGAAAATTTGAGCTCAATCGGTCATCAAAGTTGCGAGATAATAATGGAAGAGAAAACACCCTTGCCACACGAAGTTCTGTGCGTTTAGATGGTTGATTTCAAGACCTCAAGTTCTAAACTTGAGGTCTTGAAATCAAATTCGTGGAAAATTACTTCTTTCTCAAAAACTATGGCACTTCAGAGGGAGCTGTTTCTCATAATGTATTATACCATCAACCTCTCCCCATTACTCGTCACCAAGAAAGGTTTTATGCTAATAATAATTTTGAGTAATTACCAATAGTGTCCACTGCCTTTAAAGACCTGCTTGAACGAAAATGTCAAGTCGTGAACTTTGCTGAAATTCATTTAAAATGGGTTCAATCATTAAGGAAATTTAGTCTTTTGACCAAAAATAGATTTTTCTTGTGTAAAAAAATAACCATTTTGAATACCCTTATCCAGCGCTTTTCTGAAAGATTCGCGAAAAGCTCATTCACGCAATCACTCATGTTACGTCATTGTTGGGAGCTCCAATTTGTATAGCCGCTTTGTTGTAGCGTGGAGCAAACAAAGCAAACTCCCAGACAAGACATGACGTCAAAGCACTGTCTTTTTTGACGTGCGCCGTCAAAGGCAGAAGTGTTTTTAATTTTTCAAAACCTTGAGGTTGGGGCCTGATTTTTTAGTCGATAATAATTACGCAAAACTCAAAATTATGTTCAAATGGTGAACAAACGCATTTTAAAACCAATTAAAATAGCATTTCCGTTAAAAGCATTCCGCTTAAGTAGCTGTTTATTAACAATGTACATTGATTTTTTTTTTACACATCAGCTTTGGCACTTAAGGGAATGCAAGCCAGTCAAGTGTCTACGAAGATAATCTACAGGGCAGACCTAGCGATAAACGGCGAGGATGAAACGGACGTGTCATCGTGTTCGCACACTGGTGAGTTAAAAAATACAAATAATAGTCAAAAGTTGTGTACATCGGTACAACCTTGGTGCATTGTCTGTTATGATTTGTGTTGTGAAATCTCACTAACTAAGATTGATACAGTCAAGGCAGTGGACACTATTTGTAATTACTCAAAATAAGTATTATCATAAAACCTTTCTTGATTACGAGTAATGGGGAGAGGTTGATAGTATAAAACATTGTGAGAAACAGTTCCCTCTGAAGTGACGTAAATTTCGTGACCATGGTGTGACAGGTTTTTTTCCCATTAATATCTCGCACCTTCGACGACCGATTGAGCTCAAATTTTCACAGGTTTGTTATTTTATGCATACGCTGAGAAACATCAACTGTGAAGACTAGAGTCTTTGACAATTATCAATAGTGTACAGTGTCTTTAAAGTCACCTGAAATTGGTATTTTTTCAAAATAAAGCTTTTGTCACTAATATATGTGTTTTGATGAGTGGAATGTGAATAAACAGTTAACTAAGGTTTAAAAAAATCAGTTCATATGTTATTTACAAATTTAAGAGTAGACCCCGACCCGAGAGGGCGCTGTTCGTGACGTCAATCGAGGCAGACTTTGCCTGTAATGCGTAGAGTAAATACAATTGCAAAGTACATGTACGGACCAAGTCGTGAGTTTGTACGTTTCAAAAAAAAAAAAATTGTTTTTTTCCGGCAATGCCGACCAGGTGTATTGCTGATGAATGCAGAAAAACACTTTTTGAAATGTACCAACTCACGACTTGGACGTACATGTACTTTGCACGTGTGTTTACTATACGCATTGCAGGCAAAGTCTGCCTCGATTACCGTCACAAAAGGGGTAGGCGGAGTCAGCCCCCAAACAACTTTATATATTTTGTAAACAAATAAATCGTGACAAACAATTACTAAAAAAAATTGTTTTATTGTTCGTTAGCATATACTCTTATGTTTGAAAGAAGAAAAAAAAAATTTCCAGGTGACTTTAACCCTCTAGTCCCTGCACCACCCGAGTTTGCCGAAATAATTTGTTTTCTTCCCAAAATTCTTGCAGTTAAGTACTGAAATCGTAGTTCAACATTTTTAAAGATAGCCAAGGCTTTTTATTTTTAAATAAATGCACCTTTTTGACCCTTTCGGTAATATTTGTACAAGTCCTCATGGGCGAGCAATAAACCCCCTCGTTAAACACCCACGGTAATATTTATGGCGATTATTTTTGTATGATAAAATGTACACAATAACTTTTCAAGGCTTTTATCTGGCTCAATGCTCATACTGATCAAATGCGAACATCTCCATGATGTTACAGTTTCCTTTGTGTTTACTAATAAGCGTTTGGTGGGGTTTCATCATCATTAGCTTCGACAAGTCAACTGTGAAGGGGAAAATTAATAATGATCTATAAACAAGTAGATGGATTCACCAATGCGTAGGCCTACTATTGACTATCTAGTTTTATTTTGATGTTTCTTTTTATTCTACAAACAAAAGCTATAGCGAGGTTTCCTCCTACCGCATAATACAGTGTATTGCTTTAGGTATCGCTTTAGGTGTCATCTCAGGTATTGGTGATTTCTCCCCAGTGCTTCGTAGGGTTGTATGGGCTGTCGTCACTGTGGTTGGCATGCTGGTTAGGATCACCTGTTCTCTTTGGTTGCTCTTCTCAGCTCTCCTACACTTCTACCACTCCAAGTTGATTCATTGTCTATCCAGCACAGTTAGAATGTTGAATGTTGTTGTAGTCTGTGGTGTCATCTCGGATGGTTGGTTTGGGTGCTTGCTGAATGCATGGGCTTGCATGTGAAGGCCAATCTCACAAATGATTTCAGTGCACTGAAAACAGAAGTAGACAAGTGTGAGGTTTTTAAATTAGGCGGTGGAGTGGACACTATTGATAATTACTCAAAATAATTTTGAGCATAACAAATTACTTGGTAATGAGTAAGGGAGAGCTGTTGATAGTATAAAACATTGTGAGGAATGGCTCCCTCTAAAGAAACGTAGTTTTTGAGAAAGATGTAATATTCGAGAAAGAAACAACTTCATGTGACAAGGGTGTTTTTTATTTCATTCATATCTCGCAACTTAAATGACCAATTGAGCTCAAATGTTCACAGTTTTGTTATTTTATGCATAAACTATGTTAAAATACACCAAGTGGGAAGATTGGTCTTTGACAATTACCACTAGTGACCAGTGTCTCTAAAAGGCACTGGACACTAGTGGTAATAATTGCTCAAAATAGCGTAAAAACTTACTTAAAGCATTGTGAGAAACGGCTCTCTCTGAAGTAACGATTACGTAATTTTTAAGAAAGAGGATTTTTCTCACTTAAATAAGGAAAGACTTCAGGCCTGAAGCTTTTTGTTAGGCATCTAAAAGCACACAATTTTTGGCAACAAAGGTGTTTTTCTGTCATAATTCTCTTGCATACTCAATGACCAATTGAGTCCAAATTTTTACTATTCTATGTATATATAAGAAATACACCAAAAGTAAGAACACTGGTCTTTGACAACTACCAAAAACCTTGAGGGTTAATTTAAAAAAAAAAATAACCAAATGGTTAAGTTTTAAAATGCTCACCTTTCCTCAATGCATCTTCAACATTTTGCTTAAAATAATAAGATTAATGGCCAAACTGCAGTGTCACATGTACTCTGTATCCTGCTCGCTTACTTTTGTTTTAAAGGCAGTGGACACTATTGGTAATTACTCAAAATAATTATTATCATAAAACATAAATCATATTAAACATTGTGAGAAACAGCTCCCCCTTAAGTGACGTAGTTTTCGAGAAAGAAGTTATTTTCCACGAATTTGATTTACAGACCTCAGATTTAGAATTTGAGGTCTCGAAATCAAGCATCTGAAAGCACACAACTTCATGTGACAAGGGTGTTTTTTTCTTTTCTCGCAACTGTGACGACCAATTGAGCTAAAATTTTCACAGGTTTGTTATTTAATGCATGTTGAGATACACCAAGTGAGAAGGCTAGTCTTTGACAATAACCAATAGTGTCCACTGCCTTTAAGAATAAAATTAACAGCCAAACTGCAGTGTCACATACAATTCTAAACAGTATTCTGCTTGCTTACTTTTGTTTTAAAGCAGAAGGGTGTTAAACATAATTACTCAAAATAATTGTTAGCATAAAATCTTATATTAATTTTGGTTATTACCCAAATACACCGATGTGTGTGAGCACTGTATACACGAGTTCTGTGGAAAAAAACATCAGGCATATTACTCGTGTGGGATTCGAACCCACGACCTTTGCAATTCTAGAGCAGTGTCATACCAACTAGACCACAGCGGGTACTGCAAACTATTTAATAAATGTTAAATTTTCACAGATTTGTTATTTTATGCATATGTTGGGATACACATAGTGAGAGTACTGGTCTATGACATAACAAAAAGGTGCCCAGTACCTTTAAGCATAATTTTCTGCTTTTAAGCAGCTATATGAAATAGGGCCCAAGTGACTATTTGTAATCATATAAAAATCATTGGTCCCAAGTAATCAATAAAAATAACAAACCTTTAAAAATACTTCAGAAAATAATTCTTACTAGAATTGCTCGAAGTCTGTTGGTGACTCTTTGCACCATCAAGTTGCAGCATTGAAGGTCCACAAATTGCCTGCCACTGATCCCTCCGAGATGACGCCATCTAAACAAAGCCATCAGTCACTAAGATTCCTAATAACGACAAAGCAAATACATGTCATTAAAGGCAGAGGAAACTATTGGTAATTATCAAAATAATTATTAGCATAAAACCTTACTTGGTATCGAGTATTATGGGGAGAGGTTGATAATATTAAACATTGTGAGAAACAGCTCCCTCTGAAGTGATGTAGGTTTCGAGAAAGAAGTAATTTTCCACGAATTTGATTTCAAGACCTCAGAATTAGATTTTGATGTCTCGAAATCAAGCATCTGAAAGCACAAAACTTTGTTTATGACAAGGTTTTTCTTTCTTTCATAGTTATCTCGCAACTTCGAAGACCAATTAAGCTCAAATTTTCACAGGTTTGCTATTTTGGGCATATGTTGAGATACACCAAGTGAGAAGACGGCAGTAGAGTAGACACTACCGGTTATTACTCAAAATAATTGTTAGCAAAAAACTTACTTGGTACAAGCAATGAAGAGATGTTGATAGTATAAAACGTTGTGAGCGACAGCTTCCTCTGAAGTACGTAACATTTCATATGAAAAATTTCATACTTCAGGCCAGAATGTTCAGTTGGATTGCATCAATGAAACAGAATACCAGAGCAATCCAACACAAATAGTAGCTACATAAGTTTTTTAACATTCCGTTGGAACATTCAGCGGTCCAATGGGACTGTCCATAAGCAGTGCTTGATACTTATCCAAAAGATTGGAATGTTCCTACTTTTGAAATGTCCCTTAATGGCATAGAAATTATAAATACATAGATATTACTCAAAATAATTGTTAGCATAAAAACTTACTTGGTTATACGGGCAATGGACAGCTGTTGAGTATTAATGGAAATGAGAAATGGCTCCCTCTGAAGCAGCATAGTTTTAGAGGAGGTAATTTCAGGTAACATTAAAATACTTCAGACCTGAAGCCTTTCTGAGGCATCTGGCAACACACAATTTTGTGCGACAAGGGTTGATTTTCTTTCATTATTCTCTTGCAACTTCCGCTCATAAATTTGTTATTTTATGCAGATGTTTAGAAACACCAAGTGAGAATAGTGGTCTTTGACAATTTCTAAGGGTGTTTAGTGACTTTAATACATCCATTTATTTTATCAGCACTTTCCAAGTAAAAAATGTATATTTTTACTAGTTTAGAAAGCCATTACACATAGGAACGCCATGCAATGTTCAACTTTGCCAAATGAGGCAATTTTCTGTTTATTTTCAATCCCCTATTTCAAATAACCATAGATTGTAACCTCCACACAAACACACATATTAATCACAATTATAACAGTAATAATAACAACTAGACCTAAGTTTTTAATGAAACAAAAACAAGGTCTGGTAATTATGTCCAAATTAGAAGAGCTGGTTAAAAGTTAACAGAACAATTTGAAATAATTTGCAAAAAGTCTTTGTAGGAATAATTATGTACATAATGTTATTTGTGGCTCTAATAATTTGCATTTTTTTTATCAGTTTGCTTCTGATAGATCCAGGGCCCAATTTCATAGCGCTGCTTAACGGTAAGCAAATTTGCGTGCTTACTTAAGCCTTAGCGTATTTACAGGTTAGCAGAAAAATTGGGCGGCCATATTGCGTGTTTACCGTAGATTTGCATTGTGACATCATTTATTTTCGTGCGGTAAGCACTGGAAGGTTAGCGTACCTTTTCGTGTGCTTACGGTTAGCAGCGTTATGAAATAGAGTCTGCAAAGTAAGCACAAAATCGGCCGCTAAGCAGCGCTTTGAAATTGGGCCCTGTATGTTTTCGGGCAGAATGCCCAAACACCAAACAAAGCGAAAGTGATCTATCCTAAAAACTTACATGTGACTGTGGATGTATCTAGTGAATTCCAGCCTTGTTGATGGCCAATAAGCATCCACCTCCAACACGGGAATCTGACGCATGCTGAAATAACACAAAAATTAACACCAATTAAAACAAATGCCTGATTAAATTTAGATTGTCGTAGACAGTTGGTCTAATGGAAGACCAGTATTATCACTCGGCAGTGTATCCAAACATATGCATTAATATAACAAATCTGTGAAAATTTTGACTCAATTGGTCATCAAAGTTGCAAGAGAATGAAAAAAGAACACCCTTGTTCAATCAAACAACCAATTAAAATAACTTATATAGCACCGGTATCCATAAATATGTTCAAAGGCGCTTGACAAAGAATCTATTACATGGAGTCTATTACATTTGTTGCACAAATTTGTAAGCTTTCAGATGCAAACAAAAACGCTTCATTTTTTTTTTTAGAGGGCTAACTCCTTCTGTTCCTTGACAGTTATTACATTAGTTACATTGGAACACTTGAGCATACAAATTTTCCAGGGTACAGAAGGAAGAATTCGCCATCCTCACACATTTCATGTATCCACGATGACTAAATTAAGTCTGTGTTGAAGCAGTGAATATACAATGCCTGTGGAGCAAATTCATCTCTCAAAACAATGGCTGTACGCCCTGGTTGACGCTGCTCATGACCAATATGCACCATCGTAAGTCTGGCCAACGCAATTACTTTAGACTGGGTAAATTTTCATAAAAAATCAACACTGAAGGCAAATTGTGGCATACAATCTTTTTAAGGGTATTAAGGGTATTGAACTCAAATTTAATGTATGCCAAGCTCAAAAAATGTCCCGTAATGCTCCAAATTCCAAAAATCCAAGATTGCCGACACAGACGAGTTTAAATGTATTCATGGGTTGATTGTGCACATTCCAATAGCAATTCTTTCATCTTTTCTTTCAATGATCAGGCATTTAATTCATGCAGTCTTTCGAATGCAAGAAACTCCATATTTCATCACCAATGAGAGCTGTTCTCTGCCGCTTATGTCCTTTGATTCGTCAACCATAATAGAGTACTTTCTTGAATGTGCCGACTTATTTCTTCCTGCACCATTCTGGCCATCAGTTCTAAAATCTCATTTTGGATTTTGGATTTTGGGGCTGGGGGCTGAGGTACCTCAGTCTTGTTACCTTTTGTGTTTTGTCATCAATTCATCTTTTTCACCAAGTAGCACAAGAATCTCAACAAAGTTACCTCCCTTGGAACTTTCTGAATGTTCTCTAAGTCCTGCAGCCTATAAAAATACATCATAATCAAACAAAGATTTGTCTTCTTCTTTCTTTTTGTCTCTCTTCTTTTACACACATCTAGAACCAAGCAGTTCACACGAAAAAGCAAAAGCAGGTTTTTTGTTTTAGGCATTTAGTTTTTACACACTTGGAACCATGCACAAAGTAGGCTTTATCAATGTTCAAAACTTTGATATTATTTTTTGAAATTATTTTGATCCATCCGCCCATCCCCCGCCCCTAATTTTGAATGTTCATATATTGACAAACTATTCAATATACCCTACACACAATCTATACCCTGAAGAACTAAGTCATGTCTCAAATGAAGCAAGTATTTTAGTGCTTAAAAAAAGTATTACAGCAAGGTTTCGATGCGCAGAGCTGTTTCAATTTGACTATTTAGCGGCCCTGATTAAGTTATCTTGGCTGGGTGGAAGTCATTCGCGACGTACCTCTTTCAGCCTGTACCTTACAGTCAAAGTAAGTTGACATCAGGGCAGTTTACCAGGCCTCACCGTCAGATTTTATTTAAGCATTCTACAGAAAAGTCTAACAAAATAAAGTCCAATGGGAATGCGGCTTAAAGGCAGTGGACATTTACTAATGGTAATTGTTAGCATAAAACATTACTTGGTAACGAGCAATGGAGAGCTGTTGATAGTATAAAACAATGTGAGAAACGGGTCTCTCTGATGTAACGTAGTTTTCAAAACAAAAACTTATTTTCCCTGAACTTGTTTTCGAGCCCTCAGAATTAGATTTTGAGGTCCCGAAATCAAGCATCTGAAAGCACACAACTTCATGTGTCAAGGGTGCTTTGTCTTCCATTATTATCTCACACTGCCAACGACCAATTGAGCTCAAATTTTCACAGAATCGTTATTTTGTGCATATGTTGAGATACAGCAAGTGAGAAGACTGGTCTTTGACAATTACCAAAGGTGTCTAGTGTCTTTAGAGAGTTCTGGGTACTCTTTGTGCGACAAAAACCACAATGTCCACATATTTACATTAAAGATAAAGATGGTAGAAAGCTTCCCTTAAAATACTACTCGCGGAGGTGCTATAGTTTTTGAGAAATGAGTAAAACAATACCACAAAAATGATTCTTGTATGTACCCTTATAAGCTTCCTCCATGGTACAACATACATGTACATGTATTTATGCGCATCTCCTGAAAACATTGCTCAGTGATTTTCACTTTTATTCTCAAAAACTTGATGACTAATGAAGCTGAAACTTGTACAGGTAAATTATGTTACATACATCTTCATTCACAGTGGTTTAAAACTTAATCTACAATTACAAAATTTATCAACACCCTTCAAAGTGAACTCACCATGTGGTATGACCTTATCTTCTGCCTAGTGCTGCAGTGCAGCCAGTTGGACAGTCTCTGATGCTTGCTGGTCACTAAGATTTAGATCCTTCCCTTACGATAAGTCACTGCTCTGATGATCAAGAAAAAGCTGTGCTATCAAGAAAATAAAAAAGGAACGAGTCTCCCTATAACTGGGGTCAAACTTCTTAGGCAAGAGAAAATCATTACGCCTACTGCATTTCAGAAGCGGATTGGCCTTGTTTTCACTTTAGAAAATGTAGGCTTTTAATTCAAAATGCGTCTATTAACATCCTTCGGATGTGACATAAAGTCGTCTAATTTTTCTAATATCGTCCTTCGGATGGGACGTAACGCTGTTGGTTCTGCGTGTTGTGTAGTGCTTGTAAAAGAACCCAGTGAACTTATCGTTAATAGAAGAGGTTCACCCCGGTGTTCCTGGTTTGATTGGTTGCATGGCCAAGGGGCAGGTCAAGGGGCAACCCAGTGTTCTATTGGTCGAAGAAGAATCAGTCAAGGGGCGACCCAGGGTACCGTTGTAAGAAGAAGAGTCAGTCAAGGGGCGACCCAGGGTATCGTTGCTTGAAGAAGAGTGTGCAGCGTCGACGATTTCTGCACATCTTGGACTGCGTCATCTGCATGTTTACCAACTTCGCTTCGTTGTACCTCAGTGGGATGAGTTTGTACAGACTAAGGCCCCCACCTGCACCTGCCTTCAAGTTAAGTAATTGATGCCACCCCGTTACGGCGTTATTGGTCCGGATGCTTTGTTTGAAGATGGACCAGTTCGATGGTGACCAAACACTGCTCATCAAGAGCCACGTACATGTATCCTTCACGTAGTTGAAGAGCTGGATTACAAGAGGATGGGAAACGGAAGATCTCAGATGACTGAAGGCATCAAGGACATGTTCATGGGGCGCAGGAAAAGGAGTGACATCAACTTCCGTATGCACGACTGGACTAAAGAGTTTGTTGTGTAGGGGACCTGGGTTGGCGGGATGGCAATGTTCACGACAGGAGCCAGCAGTGAAACTGTCCCCGTTCTGTACATGTATAACAAAGAATGCATGCACAACGAAGAGACTTGCTGCGAAGTCTGCGCCCCTATGTCTTCCTTGACAAAGCCGGGTTTCGCTGCCATCTCTCGGTGTACATGAACCCACGGTTATCAACCAAGAGAGCACTTCCCCTTTGGGTTCCGCCTTCCATGATAATAATAATAATAATATTAATTTGGGGGGCTAATCATCCTTACTCGCTTCTAAGAGCTGAATTGCAAAGGACGCGGCTACAACGTGTTCGAGAAGCAGGCATGCAAGGGCGCATTCAGCTGCCAGCCACATCAACCCATTATAACCACGGAGCACAGCCAAGATCGAAAGTGTTTGATTTTTCCCGAGTGAGGAAAACCGGACAGTCTGGAAAACCTTGTGGCACAGTAGAGAACCAACACACAACTCAACTCACATACGGCCCTAGCCGGGAATCGAACTGGAGTCACTTTGGTGAGAGGCGAGAGCTTTACGCACAAGCAAACCATGCCACCCATACATGATCTGATACATGTAGGTGATCACTGGATCATCTCCAGAATCAGGCAATCTCGGTAATGGAGCTTCTGTGACACTCCTCTGGTGGTTGTGGTACAAGGAAACTGCCAGGGATATTGAACGATTCGGCCAGGACATCGTTACCATAAAAGGAAAATGTCTCGTCAACCTCCATCACATCATCAACGATTTCACCAGGAGATTGTTCTAAAGTGGATGCTCTAGAACTTTCTCCAACTGGAATTGGAAAATAAGTAACAGTTCACAATGCCACGATTGTAGCTCCTAAGAGTCATACAAGAAACTTTCGTAGTCCTCAGCAGAAAACCAGTCTCACAGGCCAGATGCTGCCATCTGTTGCAGCATTCGTAGCAAATTAGTGCCTTCTAGTTTCTTCGCACAGACTTGGTGCAGAACATGCAGGGATACTTCATGATAATGTCTTGAATCTTGAATCTTGACACAGGAAAGTCTTGAATCTTGAAATATTGAAACGGAAAACACTTGAGGTTGTTGATACAACTGACTGGACATGCTTTATTGTTTTAGACTTTTATACGGTACACATACACAAAGCAAGCCTGAGTGGACCGATGAGGAATTCCAGCAATCATAATATAGACATAATAGAGATAGTGTCTTCAGTTAAGCCGCATTTAACCAGACAACAACGAGCCCATATAGTGTGAGGCACAAACTGACTGATGATGGTTTGATTGACAGGGCACCTCCTCATACCTTGTCAACTCTCTTGAGAATGCATCTTCAAAAACAAGCCACTCCCCGAGTCAACAGCACCAGTCAGTGAGAGGCATGACATGATTGAACAATTATTTTATTGACAGATATGGGCACCTCGGCATCTTCAAAAAGAACTTGCTTTCCAGTTTTATTTTCCATCCCAAATTACCCACAATTCTCTTTCCATTTCATAATACTTCACGTTGTCATTGTTTTTTGAAATTACATATGTTTACTATACTTTTTTATGCATGTATATCAACATTGTCAGCAATCTTTATCTATCAAAATAAGTCTGCCCGAAAGCTAGCTAGCTATTGAAACAAGTATCCCCCCTACCCCGTCCGCTATAATGAATTACTGTTATCACCAGTCTGCTTATTACAAATTCATTTTGGTAATTATGATACTACATGTATGTTACGTTCGTAAACAGTCAGTTAAACCATAAATCTCTTCTCTTGGATTTGGTAAACATGATCTTTTCTTTACATTGTAATGGCTCAAGAAAGAAAGCGTTCTAACTCATTCAGCGGAAAAGAATTACGCTACTAATAAAAATTTGTAAAAAAAATCACCTTCTACAATTGGAATTTATTTCTTGTAATCCGTCAACTAACTAATAAAAGTAACCTCGTTGACCCAACAAAAAATATGAACAGACACTTGACGTACAAGTTTGTATGCGTACAAGTTTGCGTGTGTACGAGTTGGTGTGTGTCTGAGTTGGCGTGTGTAGCGAGTTGACCTGTTTCCCCATTAGACATGCACTTAATATACTTAAGTAAGTAAGACAAATATGGCTGAAATAACATTGGGAAGGTGAACTTACTGGATGCATTCCAGGACTGTCAGCAGATTTTAGACAATGGTATTCTCTTTTGATCAATTGGATTCCACTCTCTGAGATTCCTAGAAGCTCTACTTGACGGTTCGTCCTGCTGCCCTGTTTCATAAAAATAAGTCAGAGGATTCAATAAATCTTTTTTGAGATGGTCTTCAAGTCGCGCTACAGAAAATATGATAACACTTTAAATTCCTAACAGAATGTCAAGAATGTTGGTTCGAATCCCACTCTAGTCATTTCTTTGTTCAACCCCAAAAATCATTTTATAATTTACCCAGTCAGTTTCCCTTGTGGTTTATATTGATAACAAATTAAAACGTAAGCCTAATTTGAGAAGAAATCTAGAACATGTGGTATAGAGTTATACAATAGCAGGAAAGCAACAAGGCAAAAAACAATAACAAAATCAAACCATTAATATCACCGAATGTGGGTGAGCATTCATGAACCTAGTTATTTGATTTGCTGCATAAGTCTATGACTGACTTTACTAAAGGGTGAGTCAAAAAGAAGTTAACAAGGATTGGTGAAATTTTTTAAACAAACAAATGGCACTCAAAGTTCAGTAAAGCTTATATTTAACAAGCACTCTCTCCTGCTTATTAGAGAAAAATAATGAAAGAAATGGATCATTCCTAAGAGGAGTTATTTCTTTTTTTATAATAAAGGTACTCATTTTGCAAGCTGTCAATTTCTCTTTGACTCACCCTAGGTTACAGTCCAAAAGTAAATATCGGGAACTGCTCATTTACAAGTTATACCCAGTAAACTGAGTTTCCTGCCATCACGAATGGTTTGTATAATTTGGGAATTGGGGCTTCAAAGCCAACTAACTTTAAAATATATTTTCAACAGAAGGGAACCCTACTTCATGAATGGACTCACCCTAGGTTACAGTCCAAAAGTAAATATCGGGAACTGCTCATTTACAAGTTATACCCAGTAAACTGAGTTTCCTGCCATCATGAATGGTTTGTATAATTTGGGAATTGGGGCTTCAAAGCCAACTAACTTTAAAATATATTTTCAACAGAAGGGAACCCTACTTCATGAATGGACTTACCCTAGGTTACAGTCCAAAAGTAAATATCGAAAACTGCTCATTTACAAGTTATACCCAGTAAACTGAGTTTCCTGTCCATCATGAATGGTTTGTATAATTTGGGAATTGGGGCTTCAAAGCCAACTAACTTTAAAATATATTTTCAACAGAAGGGAACCCTACTTCATGAATGAAGTCACTCATATACAGATTAAAGTCCCAGCAAGAAGAGTGGTCAATGGGCAACGTGGTCTGAAATGCAATGTGACATTTGCAGTATCCAGTGAGATCGGGTTGGTTCACCATCGCATTGCATGTCTGACCGTCACCAGAGAGAGGTTTGAGGAGTTCCTGGCAGCAACAGCACACGAGTGCGAGAATGTCTTCCCAGGCAACGTGTTCCTTTAAGTTATATTTTCTTGATTACAAAACAAAGGTTTCCAGGATCATTTGTATGGTTGTCGAGTAGCAAGCCGAGGACGCATTGCGCGTGAGCGTGCAGGGGACTAGGGGTTGTGACAAGCATGAACTGGGCTTTAATCTATTTTCTCAATGAATGTTATACTTACAGCAGCTGGACTTGGTAACAGAGGTTAGGTTGTTGCTGTGGATGACTGCTTGATATCGTCACTGCACTGGAGATCGCTGAGGGTGCACTGATGGATCCACTGGAGGTAGTTATGGAAGGGGGTCTCATAGGTGGGACGGGGGGCATCCCAGGAAGGTTGGGCATGGGTGGCATACCGGGTGGACCACCCATCATGGGTCTGAACCCGGGGGGCATAGGTGGCATCGGCATACTGTAAAATAGAGGAAACAAATTAGAGAGTATAACAACTGTATAAACTGCTCTGCGTACAGATTGATGCTTTTAGTTTTGTCCAATCTTTTTGTGAGAAATACGACAATGCTAATGAGTAACACCGTTTCAGACGGGCACCCAGAGTTGCACCGAACAACACTCTAAAATCAAAGTACATAAAAAGTTTGATGTCTGAACAGTTAGAAGTGACTGGACGCCATAGATCAACTGTTGTTGCAGTCGTTTGGAATGACTCTGGAGTGGTTTCAGATGTCATGTCGATAATGTCATGAGTCAAGCCAAAAACATCGGAAAAATTACTTCCCCTGAAGTAATCTAATTTTTGAGAAAGAGATCATTTCTCACTTATGTATTTAAATCTGAGAAAGACTTCATCAGGCCTGAAGCCTTTGTCAAGCATCTACACACAAACATGTGCAACAAGGGTGTTCTTCTTCACTATTTTCTTGAAACTTGGATGACCGATTGAGCCCCAACTTGCACAGATTTGTTACATTATGCTTATGTTGGGATACACCAAGTAAGAATACAGGTCTTTTACAATTGCCACATCAGTCCAGCGCCTTAGCTTGATTTTCTTATCTTAACCATCCCTGATACACCTGTTAGAATTTTTAACAAATTAAACTCGATGTTATTTAAATTTATTTGGAGGGGACACGGCCGGGCTAGCAGAAAACAAATGGTTCAAGATTACAGCCAAGGTGGGCTCAGTATGATAGATGTTCGTGAATAATGAACGCTCTTAAAATAACTTGGCTCTGCAGACTCCTAATTTCTGACAATGGTAGTGGTTGGGTTCATTTATTCCAAAAGATTATGGACATTTCTGGATTGTCCAGTTTTGCAGGGGGTTCCCTGAAACTACTTTATGCACATATACAAAAACTCTGTATGGGAAACCTTTTTGGAGAAATGTCTTTACATCCTGGTCAAAATTCACCATGGCACATAGCCAAGAGACCGAGAAAGAAATATTGACCAATACTCTGTGGCACAATGACAAAATAAAGGTGGATAAAAAATGCATCTATTTCAAACATTGGGAGTAGGCAAGAGTTAATTATATCCATAACCTTGTCGATGATGCCGGGATTTTTTGTCCTACAATGATTTCAGAAATAAATTTCATATTAAAACCATTTTTTGGGGAATTTGGGGGTGTGGTCAGGGCCATCAAGTCTGCTTTTTCAAACATTATTTGTTTTTTACGAAAGGAAATGTTCAACTTTCTTTTATTCCATTCAATTTCAAGATCCTTTTGAGGGACAAGAAAGGCTTCGACAGAATCTTCAAGGTCTTGACCTCCTCCAGGAAAGTCACTTATACATTTATTCCTAAGTGGAACTTTAGTTTGCAAACAGATTATAGTTATTCTAAATGGTCGTTAATTTAAAATTCCTTTCAACTGCTGAATAGACACTAGACTAATATGGTTCCAATAGTGACTTATTCATAGAATTCTAGGCACAAACAGTTTTCTTTTCAAAATCAAAAAGCTGGACTCTAATTTATGTACATTTTGTAACAATGAGGAGGAGACTCTTATCAATTTGTTTTGCTCATGTGCCGCTACAATTTCTTTTTGGACAGCAGTTGTTTCATGGATTAATTGTAAGACTAAGCTAAACAACATCCTTGACAATGAAGTGTTTCCATTTGGCAAAAAAGACTTTAAATGTAAAGCTACAAACCTTATTTTATTAGTTTGCCATTTTCATATTACAAAATGAAAATGTCTAAGAACGGACCATCCTTCTTTTGCAACACAGAACTCAAAAATTATTATGCCATGGACAAATTTATTTACACTTTTCTATTATGACCATTTTCTATTATAAATGGGATTTTTATTATGTTCTTTTTCAAGATTAATGTTAGTGTTAATTCTCTTTTAAAACCATATATCTTGCTTACACTATTATATTTGTTTTAACGATCTGATGTACGATTTTGTGAAATGTTGTAAATAAACCATTATCCCCTGGAAAAAAAGGGAAACAAATAAGATGTACAGTATGTGATAAATTATGTGGAAGTTTCAGCTTGAGTAGTTGTCAAGAAAAAAGGGTGAAAATCACGGAGCAATGTTTTCAGGAGAGTTGCGTGAATGTGTTGTACATGCTAAATTAATTTTTGTCTCACTGCAACAAAAATAATTTTGGTGAAATTGTTTTTTTTTTTTTCAAAACTACAGCACCTACGGGGGACATTTTCATCAAGAGACTTACACACAATCTATTTCAAATCGGCAAATTTAAAAAGGCACATAAATATTACAATTATTCTTGACTCTATAAAAACAGTTTTCAGACATTTCTCTAAAAAGGAATCCTCCTTATTTCCAGGATTTAAATAAACATCAGTTCTACAACACGCACCGTTGGCTAACCTATCCTTCAAGGGGGAAAACAATAAACAGACTTAGGAAAGTTGAGAAAATGCCTAAAATATCCTAGGAGGAGAAACACAGTCAATATATATACATGTACATGTACATGTACATGATAGTTAAGGAAATGAATGCCCAAACCATCCTAAGAAGAAAAACACAGTTAGCGTGTCTTCATTATTCCTATGATGGTTGAGGCATTTCCTTAACTATCCTAGGATAAAAAATTAGTGTTAACTTCTGTGTTTCCTCCTAGGATGGTTCAGGCATTTCCTTAACCAGTTAGCATGTATTTATATTCCTAGGATAGTTAAGGAAATGCCTTAACCATCCTATCAGGAAAACATAGTTGCCATGTATGTGTTTTTTGTTTCTAGGACAGTAAAGGATATGCCTAAACTATATGCCCATGTATGCTACAAAAAGGACTTTGAAGTTTTTGAAATCTGAGTTTACCTGAGCATGTACATGTAATATTGGATTATTATCTTTAAACACTGTAAGTTTAAAGGCACTGTACACATTTGGTAATTGTCAAAGACCAGTGTTCTCATTTGGTGTATCCCATCATAAGCATAAAAAAACAAATCTGTGAAAATTTGGGCTCAATTGGTCATCAAAGTTGCGAGAAAATGTTGAAAAAAACACAAAAAAAACAACTTGTTGGACTAATTTGTTTGCTTTTTAGATAGGAATGAAGGACTTCTAGCTAGAAGTCTTTTTAATATTTTTGGTGAGAATTTACCTCTTTCTCAAAAACTATGTTACTTCAGAGGGAGTCGTTTCCCACAATGTTTTATATTATCAACAGCTCTCCAATGCTCGTTACCAAGTCAGTTTTTAGTTAATATTTGTTTTAAGTAATTACCAAACGTGTACCTTCCCTTTAAAATAAATCTTTAGGCTTCAGGGCTAAAGACTTTCCGACAGATTCAAATACTTTACAGAGCAATTACCTCTTTTCTCAAAATGTGTGATGTCACAGTCAAAGTGCGAGTGTGCAGTAAATTGTGGGTGGGGGGGGGGGGGCTATCCGTGGGTTGTCGCGGGGTCTGCGTTACTTTATAACCACCAGGCGCCCTTTGTGATAACTGTGATATCACAGTCATAGCGCGTGAGTGTAAGTAACTTTGCGCAGACAGTGCAAGCTAAGAACAATACGCCTCTTTTAATATTTAAGTAGAGTATGTCATAATTCTAACCCCAAAACGAGGCCACATTTTGGGTTAGAATTATGACGTCATGCATGAATATTAAGAGATGTATATTGCACTGGTACGAGGACGGGGAACCGAGGCAGGCACAACGGAGGTGCAGGCAAACATTGCAGTCACAGCTACAGGGGATGGAGGCCTGGGTAAGATGTGGGACGGGGAGAGGAAAGGGCACACAGTGGTAAGTCTGAGAGATGGGGGATGGGGAATGGCAAAAAATTACGGGACAAATGAACAGGGCTTGGCCGTGCGGGAAAGGACAAAACGAAAAGGAACTCTGATGGTATGTGATATGGGACAGGAAAGAAATCAACTGAACAGGGAAAAAATAAATCGTGAAAAGGGGAAAGAACCACTAGCGGGACCTACGCAAAACTGGAAAACATGAGAACGAAGTATAAACGAAACTGGGAAAGAATCACTAGAGTTTACATGGGCAAACACTGGCAAGCAAAAGACTAATGCCAGCGCATCGTGGGGACAGAGGCATGGAGGCGATGGCTAAATATGGGCAGTGAGAGGGAACGGGCACACACAGTAGGACAAAACTGGAAAACATGGATGGGACTGACAAATAAAAGAAAAGAAAAAAAAAGACGAGCAAGAGTACGATTTCACAAAGCACTACGATTCGCCTTTACTAAGGATTAGTTGGTTGCCGCAATGATTTGTATTGTGACTCTGAGTGTCGTCCTTGTTCATCAGCTTTTGAAGTAACACTTGAAATGATAAATGGTGTTTGAAGCTTTGCATGGGAGAAATCTGAGAAACGATTCACACATAAACCATTTATCAGATTCAAATGTTTTACTGATTTCTAAACAACAGGGGCATTTCAGATGAAATAATTCTGAGGATGCTTACTAATATTTACAACAAATAGGCTTTCAGAAAGAAACTACACAAGTTGTTTGGGGGTTGGGGGGGGGGGGGCATTAGCAAAGTATGACTTTACCTCTAGACAAAATTTTAATGTACATGTAGATGTACAACCAAACTTTTGGCTCTTAAATTCAATACAAATTATTTACCACGTTCTCAAAGGGATTTCACAGACTTTATTTGTCATCCTGATGATGACAAGAGCACGCTAGTCGAACTGTTGAGACTAATAATGAGAAGTCCCTTAATCCACTAAGCAAACAAAGTAGTCCCGAACGATTTCCTTTGACCAGGTAGGAGTTACTGAGGCATGATAGTTCTTTTCAGTTCTCCCCAGCAGTAGAATAAAACAGCGAGCAAGACAACTTCACAAAAACAAAATCTACACAGCAAAGTAGATATTTACATATGGTGTTACCTTAAACCACATTCATAAATTCCCCAGACAGTTTCGCTATTCCTATTGGTTGGGGGGGAGCACGTCACTTGGGGGTGTTTAAAACCGGCTGGCTTCCCATATTGGGGGCATTCAATGGGTTAATAATGAGAGGAATTTGAACTTACATTAGACGATCTTGGGAGCAACTCTCTCTGGACTCATCTTGCCTTGTTCCTGACCTCCTTTGCTCAGAACAGGGCTGTGTACCTGAATTGTGTCAAATGGTAAAATAAAAAAGACATTAATACAAGTTTGATTTAAATAACGGATTTTGTCATATTTCTAGTTGTCTAATCAACCACCCCCCCCCAACATTCCCCATCAAACGCTGTGAACAAAACTGGATTGACTGGAAGTCTGCACGTTTTGACATTTGTATATACATGTAAGAGCCAAACTACCACAGATATGTTTCAGACTGAAGTGCTGTCACAGCTTGAACAATTTCTATTGCTTATTTTGATTGCTGCAATCAAAATAAACACCCACAACCATCATCAGTCGGCTGCACAGCAGACACACACAAGCTGTTCCCATTCTCTCCTGTTTAGGCTACTCTCTGAATCTCAAGCTATGGGGAGTACAGAGCATAGATGTTCAGTGGCTCGTTGGTGGGTTTCTGTAAGATGTGTCCAACCCATCTGAGTTGTCTTGTTGGATGGTCTGAGTTAATGCACTTTGGTGGCTGATGATGTACTACCTGGTGTTGGTAACCCTGTTGAGACGTTTTATTCCAAGTATGATTCGGAGGCAGTTTGTGTGATAACTGTTGAGTAATGCAGTGAGGTGCTTGGTAAGGATCCATGTCTCACAGCCATAGGTAGGCAGGCTGTCTTGAAGATGTTGAGCTTTAGCTCTTGAGTCACGGTAGAAGACTTCCATATCCTTCCCAGTTTCCAGAAAGCACCAAATCTACCCACAAACAGGCAGAAAATGTCTCACATATCATAAACTTTTTGTTGTTTTACAGAAGCTCAGATAATATGAAGTAGACCTAAATTAATTTTTGTAAATTTTTTTTTTACAATATTGTCACAATATGACATTGACTCTACAATAGTGGTGTCTTTTTCAAACACTCCTCTGATTTTATACAATAGTTAAATTTGGTTGGTGAGCAGTTTTTCCCAAGCAATTTATTTTTCTTCTTGATAAAGTTTTATCAGTTTGGTTGTTTGGTGTGTTTATTACACAGTTCGATACAAGACAATTTTCACCGGACAGACATTACATAGTCACAAACTAAGACAGCCAAACCAAATTGGTCCATTATGAAGATTTAAACACTACCCAGTTGTGCGGTATTATTCATAAAAATAAAATAAATAAAATAACAACCAAAAGACTTCACAGAAGACTGTTATTATCACTACCCCACAGTAAGTTATTAATTGGTCTCAATGTTTCCACTAGCTTCCTCAAGTCATCATCTGGGCCCAATTTCATAGAGCTACTTAAGCACAAAATTTTGCTTAAGCAAAAAATTCATTGCTTAGTAAAATCAGATTACCGGCCAAGACTCCACTCAATTGTTATGCTAAGTAAACAACAACTAAATACTAGTCATAAGCAATGTATATGCCATGAAATTTTGGTCAGTAACATGTGTAAAATAAGCGAGCTATTTTCGTGCTTAAGCAAATTTTTTTGCTTAAGCAGCTCTATGAAATTGGCCCCAGGAGTTATAATATATCCTTAACATTTAGATAAACAAGTTATAGCAGCGTAACATTAGTGAGGAACTTGCATCTGATGCTTTTCATAACATCAAGCGGTGGATTTAGTGCATTTCTTGAAGGATCTTAGATCAGTCCCAACTTTGTATAATACTTTGCTGGACCAGAAGCAAACTGAGCTCGCACAAACTACAATACAGTGTGCTCAATGTGTTCTTATGGGTGACTTTGGTTTGAAAACACTTTTCTAAATTGCAACACATTTTGCGACTCTGACCAAAGGTTAGAAACTCAAAGTTTGTCTGATGTTTCTTTTAAGTACAACAACATTTGTGAGGAGCAATTTAGTAAAATCTCACCTCATAAAAAAAGAAGTCTTTTATTAAATTAAAGGTTTAAATAATTGTTAATTTCCAAAACCCCATAATGTTTGCTTAAATTTGTGAACAAACTGGAAACTCAAGAAACTTATTACTATTACGGATCATCTTCAGCAAACTGCTAAGCACAACAACTTCCTAGGCACAACAAAACACAGGTTACCAGCCAAGAAACTGTTGTGTATTGATTATCACTATATAGAACCTTGTTAAAATGCTTCTTATTCAATGAATATGCTCAAGCAACTTATGAAGCTTAGCCAAGTTATTCTCATGCAGGTCCAAATGATTAATAAAACACTCATTTCAGACAGGCTCGCCAGAGTTGAGCCGAACCAAATAAATTAGAAGTGACTCCAGGTCGACCTCTAAAAACTTTTGGTTTCAGACAGGTCAACTTAACATAACATGTACAGGCTCAGCTCATAACTGACAAGATCAACGCCTGAAACCAAAGGGGCCCCAGAGCTGTTCCGAACGATTGCAACGGTCGATCATTCGACTTCTAGCGCATCCAGTCGCTCCTACATTTAACTGTTTTAGACGTCAAATTTTCATGTACTTAATTCGGCATTTGGTTTGTACTGCTCTGGAGCGCCTGTCTGAAAGGGGTGCAATATGAAAATAAAACAGATTGCCAGAGAAAACAAGACAGCGGCGTGGAGGTAATGAGCTGTCATCTGGTGTACAACAACAACATAAACCGTATCTTTCACTCACATGACTGCCTTCATCAAGTGTTTGTTGTTTTTCGAAAAAAAGTTCAAACCTGCTTGTGATGTTTGTGATAATTCTGATAAACATTAAGTAATTCTCTTTTTATACACAAAACACCTACCAGACACAACTTCAGCCAAGAATACATCATGTCTATTGTTTATGACTGGTTCCCCTGAAATTAGTTCGCAACAGATGAACATGGTGAATTTGTTTTACAGAAATCAGGTACAAGTAAGTACTGAGTATACAGTGCTAGCACACATCGGTGATAGGTAAACAACCAAAATGAATATGCTGAAGCTACTTATGAAAGCTGATCAATTTAAAGGGACTTATTCGCTTGGATTGGACGAATTGGTCTATAAAAAGCGTTCGTAACCATTTGTTATCAATTGCATTGGTTGGAAAGATGTTTTAAAAGAAGAATACAATGATCCACACAAATTTGTCTCAAAATTGCGTGCTTTTCCTTCTACTTTGCAAGTTAACACTGTCGGCCATTTATGGGAGACAAATTTGACTCCCATAAACGGCCGACCGTGTAAGTTGACGAGGTAAAAGGAAAACCGTACAAATTCGAGGCACGTTTGTGTGGATCATTGTGTTCTACTTTTACAACATCTTTCTACCCATATGCATTTGATAACAAACGGTTACAAACTCATTTTTCAAAGACCAACCCAACCAATCCAAGGCAATGTGTTCCTTTAATAGGATGCTGGTCCAGATAGTGTGTACTCTGAAAATAAAACTGAGTGACAGAGCAAACAAGACAGAGGCAATATCTGGTCATGGAGTTAATGAGCTGTCATTTTGGTATACAAAAACCACTCATTAATTGTCCATTAGGGAGAGGAAGTGATTCTTCTAATTAAGGAAAGGCGAGTGCTTTATTACAGCACAAAATAAACCTCATCTACCACACACGAGCCTGCCTTCATCAAGTGAACAGCTAGAGTACAGTACAGTATCCACCCAGACAACTTATATATCAAGCTGTAGGACAACAGAGATGGCTGAAACTCATCAAATAGGCCTACTCACTATCTTAAGGATCCTGATGCCACTTGTTGGGAGTATTGGATTTGTTGGAAATGTACTTGTATTTGTGACTATAATCTACACCAAGAAACTGCATAATATGACCAATTTGATGATACTGAACCTCGCTGTTGCAGATGCATTGGTATCTGTAGTTGCTCCGCTATATCCATTTCTTGCTGTGAACTTCATACTCAATGAGTCAAATCCATCAAAATCCAACAGCAACCAATGTACAGCAAACACACAATTCCTTGCTGAGAGTTTTTTCATTCATAGTTTTTTCCTCAACTGTTTCAGCGCCCACTCTGTTCTCAGTCTCACATTGTCCAACTTTGAACGATTTATTGGAATCAGTCAACCTTTGCAGTATACAAACTACTTCACTAAAAGAAAGATCACGCTGTTGTTACTTGCTGTTTGGATAATTCCAGTATTAGTGCATTTGCCTCAATTGCTCATCACTGTCGTCCAGTATAGAAGAGACAATTGCACAATTGTAGAACTACAAGAACCTACAGCCTCTGGCATTGCAGCAATGCTGTTGCTCTTTCTACCCATTGCAGCTACAATTTGGATGTACATCAGAATCCTCATCAACCTGAAACAAGGAGCCAGAAACCTAGAAGAGCAAGGAATCCAGGGCCCAGCTCAAGAACTGCACCAAGCTCACAAGAAAGTCACCAGCACTCTTGCTATCATCACTACAGCTTTCTTCATTTTTGTTTTGCCTGGAGCCATTTGGTTTTCATTTTCGCCTTGGCTTCTTGAAGGAGAAACTTCTACCAGTATCATAATATGGGAGTTATTCTTATTCTTATCATTTCTAAACTCGGTGATCAATCCAGTCTTATATGGATTCAAGTACGAGCAGCTGAGAAAAGCATTCATATCCATGGTGTGTAGATGTAACCAACAAAGACAGCCAAACCAAATTGGTCCACTGTGATTTAAAAAATGTACTATTCAATAAGTCGTGTGCATCTGTCCAAGTAGTTCTGAACATCGGTCTCATTAGTGTGGAGTGCCACAAGGCTCCATTCTGGGCATTTTCTTTTCACACTATTCATTTAACCATTCATTAATATCGCCAACCGTTATCTTGTCTAGTTTTGTATAAAATTTGCATAGACGACACACAGATGAACCTTGCCCATAATAACGCTAACTGAATTGTTTACAGATCAAGGAAGTGCACACATTGCCAGTCCTTAGACAACTACAATGGCTCTCTTTTCCCAGGAGAATCAAGCATTAGATATGTCTTGACTGTGTTCGAGATTCTTCATGAATGTACGTATACCCTGCACTATCTCAAAGATTGTATTGCTGTCAGAGACTGCTCACAACGCAGTGTTAAGTCAAAAGGATCAATATCAGTTTGAAGAACTATGAAAAATGTGCTATTGAGATCAAAAGTTGTAAAAGCTGCTTCTGTCCTTTGGAACAAGCTCCCCCACCCAACTCAGACAGACAACCATAACCATGTTGGTTGGTTGGATGGCATGTTCACTGACATCTAAAGGAAGGCAATGACTTACATTTTCAAAAACAGGATCCGACATACTTCTGAGACAATTGTACTTTAATTGAATAGAAATAAATCATTTTACATTAATATGGAGACTATTAAAAGCTCTGAAATGAAGGACAGGATTTGGGCATGAATATTATTGGCAGAGTGAAGTAAGTGAAGTAGTCTTTTTTCAAAAACACATCCTAGAATGTGCACCATTCACCTGAGGTAGGGGACTGCTATGATTTTTCATAATTTAAACAAACATTAAGTAATTCTCTTTAATACACAAAAAACCTCCAAGACACAACTTCTGTTTTTATGAAGAAACAGGTTACCAGCCAAGAAAACATCATATCTATATAGATGGTTTGTGACTGGTTCCCCTCAAATTAGTTTAAAACAGACGAATGTGCTGTTGAAGCTACTTATGAAAGTTGATCAATTGAATATGATGCTGGTCCTAAAAGTGTGTACTCTGAAAATAAAACAGATTGACAGAGCAAACAAAACAGAGTCAATATCTGGCAGTGGAGTTAATGAGCTGTCATTTTGGTATAAAAAAAACACTCATTAATTGTCCATTAGGGAGAGGAAGTGATTCTTCAAATTAAGGAAAGGCGAGTGCTTTATTACAGCACAAAATAAACCTTATCTACCACACATGAGCCTGCCTTCATCAAGTGAACAGATAGAGTACAGTACAGTATCCACCCAGACAACTTATATATCAACATCACAAAAGAAACCTTATCTACCACACATGAGCCTGCCTTCATCAAGTGAACAGCTAGAGTACAGTACAGTATCCACCCAGACAACTTATATATCAAGCTGTAGGACAACAGAGATGGCTGAAACTCATCAAATACTCACTATCTTAAAGATCCTGATGCCACTTGTTGGGAGTATTGGATTTGTTGGAAATGTTCTTGTATGTGTGACTATAATCTACACCAAGAAACTGCATAATGTGACCAATTTGATGATACTCAATCTCGCTGTTGCAGATGCATTGGTATCTGTAGTTGCTCCTCTACATCCATTTCTTGCAGTGAACTTCATACTCAATGTGTCGAGTCAACCAGATACGAACATCACCCAATGTAAAGCAAATGGATATTTCCACTTTGTTAGTTTCTTTATTTATCTGTTATTCCATAACTGTTTCAGCGCCCAATCTGTTGTCAGTCTAACATTGTCCAACTTTGAACGATTTATTGGAATCAGTCGACCTTTGCAGTATACAAGCTACTTCACTAGAAGAAAGATCACGCTGTTGTTACTTGCTGTTTGGATAATTCCAGTAATAGTGCATACGCCTCAAACAATTTTCATTGTGGAATCATATACAAAAGGAAGTTGTACAACTAAAACAGCTTTTCAGGAAAATGGAGTGCTAAACATCGGAGCAATGCTGTTGCTCTTTCTACCCATTGCAGCTACAATTTGGATGTACATCAGAATCCTCATCAACCTGAAACAAGGAGCCAGAAACCTAGAAGAGCAAGGAATCCAGGGCCCAGCTCAAGAACTGCACCAAGCTCACAAGAAAGTCACCAGCACTCTTGCTATCATCACCACAGCTTTCTTCATTCTGGTTTTGCCTGGAGCAACATGGCAGATATTCTCGTCCTTGTTTTATAAAACTGACTCCTCTTCCATTTCCAATATAATAATATGGGATGTATTAACGTTCTTAGTGTTATTAAATTCTGCCATCAATCCAGTCTTATATGGATTCAAGTATGATCAGCTGAGAAAAGCATTAATATTCATGGTGTGTAGAAGTAACCAACTAAGACGGCCAAACCAAATTGGTCCATTATGAAGATTTAAAAACTGCAATAATCAATGGGTTGTGTACATCTGTGAAAATAGTTCTGAACATCGGTATTTTGAGTTTGGAGTGCCACAGGGCTCAATTCTGGGGCTTGTTCTTTTTACACTATTTATTTTACCATTCGACCACATCGCACACCATTATCAAGTCCAGTTTTGAATTGTCCTCAGATCAAGGAAATATAAACACATCTCAGTGGTCTCACAGGTAAAACATTTTATAAGATCTGTCTTTACTGTATTCAAGATGATTCATGGAGGGGGTCATGCAAGTCTATTGTTTGTGACTGATTCCCTGTGAAACATTTCGCAACAGACAAACATACTTAAACGACAAGGAAGTGTTGTGGCCAAGCGGTGGAGAGCACGGAATTCAAACTCTGGTGTTTCTGGGTTCAAGCCCCAGGCCTGACACTTGTGTCCTTTAGCAAAATACTTTTTATAAAACCATTGCTTCGTTCTTTGGATGAGACGTAAAACCATTGGTCCTGTGTGTTATGTAATGCATTCAAAAGAACCCAGTGCACTTGTCAAAAAGAGAAGGTGATCGCCCCGGTGTTCCTGGCTGGATTGGCAGCATTTTGCGCCACAGCACCTTGTAAATCATTACATTGTGCTAAGGATTAGGTCTCGTAATTAAAGATTTGTCCCACTCACCTGTCAGTAAATACTTGGCGCTTTAAAAAAAAAAGGCGCGATATCAATATGGTTATTATTACTACTTATGAAATTTGGCTAATTATAATCTGATGCTGGTCCGTCCAAATTATGACTAATATGAAAATAACGCAGATTGACAGAGAAAACAAAGACAGAGACAGGGATCATTGAGCTGTCATCTGGTGTACAAAAAACCAGTGATTACATTGTAACTTTGCGTGAAGAGTTGACACTACTTACCAAACAACGATTGGTATTATATTGCCACACAAATTGAGAGTGTCTGCCACACACAAGCCTGCCTTCATCAAGTGAACAGCTAGAGTACAGTACAGTATCCACCCAGACAACTTATACATCAAGCTGTAGGACAACAGAGATGGCTGAAACTCATGAAATACTCACTATCTTAAGGATCCTGTGATCTTTTCTTGAAATTCCAAGAAAATTTACAAACTAGTCAAGGCTGTTGTTTGAGCCACGTCTACAAGGTGGAAAGACAGGACCGTACTCACGACTTCGCTATACAGTTCTCCCTGTACAATGTACTGTGTACATACAATGTATACGTTGTTTGTGTATGCACTGCGTGCAGGTTGCCGAATCGTGTCGCACCCCGCTGGGGCGCGCTACGGCAACAGCCTTGAGTCAAGGCTACCTGAAACAAGGAGCCAGAAACCTAGAAGAGCAAGGAATCCAGGGCCCAGCTCAAGAACTGCACCAAGCTCACAAGAAAGTCACCAGCACTCTTGCTATCATCACCACAGCTTTCATTCTGGTTTTGCCTGGAGCCATTTTGTTTTATCTATTTGGCATTTTCCCCATTTGGCAACTTGTCCATTCATCTAGATAAAAAATGGAGGTGGAATATGTGGTTTTAAATCTCTGGACAGTGATGAATTCTGCCATTAATCCAATCTTATGTTGATTCAAGTATAAACAGCTCAGGAAAGCATTCCTACATGTAACCATGGTGTGTAGATGTAACCAATAAAGACAGCCAAACCAAATTGGTCCACTGTGAAGATTAAACACTACTCAATTGTGTAATATTATACATTTAAAATAACAACGCAAAGACTTAATTACTTAGACATTATACTAGATAACATCAGGTTCTTGAAGTGTGACATTAGTGAGGAACTTGCATCTGATGTTTTTCCATAAAATCAGAGAACATTTTAAAAATGGGTTTGGCGCTATGTAAATGTGTTTTATTATTATGATTATTAGTTATTTTAGCTGTTGATTTTGTGCCTCCCTTGAGCGAACTTGGATCAGTAACCAACAAAGACAGCCCAACCAAGTTGTGGTCCACTGCGACTGATTAAACACTACTGTCCATTCAGCTATCAACCCATTATGATGAATGGCTGTAGTGTCATGTGGTCAAGCGGTCTGGTGCACCAGACTTAAGCTCTGGTGTTGTCAGAGTTTGGGTCTGGTACCCGGTAGCGTCATCTGTGCTCTTTACATCACATTGAACTGGTTCTCACTACGTTCTGAAAAAGTGTAGTCAAACTGGCTCGTAGTGCGTTCCTCCCATTCACAGACAGACACAACCCTCATTCTCTACATCAATTTTATCAGAAATTAAAGGCAGTGGACACTATTGGTAATTGTCAAAGACTAATGCCTTCAAAGTTGGTGTATCTCAACATACACAAAATAACAAACCTGTGAAAATTTGAGCTCAATTGTTCGTCGAACTTGCAAGATATGAATGAAAGAGAAAACACCCTTGTCACACGAAGGTGTGTGCGTTTAGATGGTTGATTTCGAGACCTGAAGTTCTAAATCTGAGGTCTCGAAATCAAATTCGTGGAAAATGACTTCTTTCTCGGAAACTATGGCACTTCAGAGGGTGCCGTTTCTCACAATGTTTTATACAATCAACCTCTCCATATTACTCGTCACCAAGAAAGGTTTTATGCTAATAATTATTTTGAGTAATTACCAATAGTGTCCACTGCCTTTAACTAGTTCACATTTTTATAGACTTTGTCTGGCTAATGCTATCCAGATAGCATTACAGTGTTGGGCCAACATTGGCCCGAAAAAGCAGTTACATGTTTGTTGGGGCAATATTGGTTTCAAAAATTGGATGGAGGAAGGTACAAATCGTGTCAATTTGGACCATTTGCATAACTTTAGCAATACAGGGCCAACGTAGATAAAGATAAACTGACCTACAGAGGGCCCACGTTGACTTCTCTGAACACAAGCCAATTGGGCCAACATTTAACAGCTTTCTCATATAATATGCCAACCTAGAGCCAATGATGTTTCGCCAATGTTGATCTAACCAACGCACATGCTTTTATTATTAATGAAGGTAGATACCAATCGAGCTAATGTTGGGCCAATTGCATAACTTTAGCAACATGGGGCCAAAGAAGACCACCGAAGATCAACCGCACCAACAGAGGATTCAGATTAACTAGGCTCGAATCACAGGTCAAGTAAGGGCCAACATTTAACTCATTTTCTTATAATGCCAACCTTCAGCCAGTGGGGTTTGGCCAATGTTGGTCCATTGCACGATTGCACTGTGCTTTAAATGAATTAAGATACAAATCGTGCCAATGTTGGGCTAATTACATAACTTTAGCAACAGGAGGCCAATGTAGATAAGATCATCAATAACAAGAATGGTGTGTTGACAACATACATGTAAATGCCCCGCTGAGATTTGGGTTGCTGCACCAAGTCCTTTCTGAGTTATTGTTTTAGCCATAATGACCCTAATAATTAACGGAGGGGGTTCAAAAACAATATGCTTCTGTGGGATACCTAAACCAAGTTTGGAGTTGATACGCCAAGTCCTAAACCAAGTTTGAAGTTGATACGCCAAGTCCTTTTTGAATTATTGCTCGGACAACATTTCTTTTGTTTTAACCATAATGAGCTTAATATTTAACTGAGGGGGTCCAAAAACAATAGGCTTCTGGAGGATGCCAAGACCAACCCACAAACCAAGTTTGGAGTTGATACGCCAAGTTGATTTTGAGTTTTTCTCTGACAACATTTCTTTTGTTTTAGCCATACACCCCTAAAACTGAGGGTGTCCAAAAACAATAGGCTTCTGGGGATTCCAAACCAATACACAAACCAAATTTTAAGTTGATACGCCAAGCAGTGTCTTAGCCAGGAATTTGGAAAGTGGGAGTGCAGACTGAAAAAGTGGGAGTGCAACCTAAAATCACTACAAAAATGGAAACATTGTGCTCGTAGCACACAAAACGAGCATGCAGCGCGAAGTCTGTCTCGGCCGGGAACCAGGGCCCTCTTGATGGGCCCTGGATACTCTGGCTACTGTAGATGCTCTCTGGTGGTTTCTGATACATTTCTGACACCTATTTCTCTGGTACAATGAACTATTTTGATTTAATTTTCTGTTTTTTTAACTTGAAAATGAGAGGCTTTAAAGCAATTGCACAATTTTTGTGGTTTTTGTATTTGTTTTAAACAAATCTATTACTTAATTTCAAATAATGATTCACATAAGTATTTGCAACCAATCAAAATAGTGAATGTCAAATGTCAATAGTGATTTACCATAAATTTTGTTTGCTTAATTTATTTTAACTGACTGATCATGGTAATTAATATTTTCCTTAGTATTTGTTGAGGTTTCATAACATTTAAGTCTTATAGGTTGTTTAATTCTTGAAACTAGGTCAAATGCAAGTTGTAAACGGTCTTTGGAGAATAAAGAACAAACAGTTACGAAAGACAGTGCCATTAAGTAATTCCACTGGGCAACAAAACGTACGTGCATTGAAAAATAAATTTGGGAGGTTGAAATCTGAAAAGAAACATATATATGAACCAGTTGTTGAACCTATGCGGATGGTACGAGCAACGATCGTCACAACTTGCTTAGCTATGCTGTTTTACAGATAACAGGAGCACGAACTTTCGAGCGGAACAAACATCAAAGAGATGCAAACAGTGAAATCCAAAAAAGTATTGATGCTTCAAACAAACTCTACAATGAACGAACGTTGTGCTCTTGAATTTCCAGCAGGAAAAAAAGATTGTCATGTTTGCCGCTGTCGAATTGAAAAAAACCCGATCAACTAGGCAACTGCAGCATGTATGCGGTATAAGGTGTATTGCACTGCGCCGAGTGTCAATCAGTTGCCGATACTGACGTCACAGTAGAAAAATCTAGAGCGCGTGTGAATTCGACGCTATCATACCACGCGTGCATGGAGTTCATGCTGCCTGCTGATGACGGTCGATGACGACGACTGACCATTAAAACAAGTCTGTGTGTCTCGCTCATGTGTTGTGTATTGCACGTGCGTTGTGTAATACGTGGTTTGTGCATTGTGTTTTGTGTGGTCAGCATTTTCGCGGTAACTTCAAGTGATTTTTTTAAAAGTTGCGTCGTTGAAATTTTGATTCAAAAAGAAGAGGGAAATCTGGTAAAACCAAATCTAATTTTACTCAAAAATAATAATAATAAAGTTCAGTAATTTTCACTGAAATTTAGACAGCACAAGTTCAACCATGCCATGCATCAAAATGTGATTTCAGCCCAACTGGCTGTGCTAACATGGCTTGCACGGCTCGCTAGCTAACACGTTGACGCCAAGCCCTTTTTGAATTATTGCTCGGACAACATTTCTTTTTTTTTTAAACCATAACGACCTTAATATTTAGCTGAGAGGGTCCAAAAACAATAGGCTTCTGGGGAATCCCATGACCAATCCACAACAATTGCAAGTTTGGAGTTAAGTCCTTTTCGAGTTTTTGCTTTGACAACAATAGGCTTCTGGGAGATCCCTAGACCCACAAACCAAGTTTGGAATTAATAAGCCAAGTCCGTTTCAATGCCTCGTTATCGGCTGTCAATGTAATGTCACCAACAATAACTGTGCCGCAGTTTGGCAGGACCATACGCAGTTGGGCAGGCCAATTTAACACCAACAACAACTGTTCCGCAGTTGGGCAGGAATATGTGCAGTTGGGCAGGAATATGTGCAGTTGGGCAGGCCCATTTGTAGTAAGACGGCCCATTTGAAGTTGGGCCAGCCATTTGTAATTGGACGGCCCATTTGTAGTTGGGCGGGGCCATTTGAAGTTGGTTAGACCCATTTGCTGTTTGGTCAGGCCTAACTGCAGTTGGCCAGGGTCAAACTATATAGGCAGATTATTCTGCAATTGGGCAAGTTTGTACATACTAGATAAAACTATCAAACATACACCGTGAAAACTATTATGGTATCTTGTTTACAAAGTTTTTAAGGACTAATTTAGAGCAAGTTCAAGATTGCTTGATCACATCACATTGTGAGTCTGGCAAAATGGCAGTTTTGTAAAACGTATCTGTTTTGGTGTGAATAACTCACCATATTTTAACGTTAACCTTGTCCAAATCAAATAAGAATTCAGTTTTCCAGAAGACAAAAGTTTAGAAATTCCAAAGAAAAAAAATATCTTGAAAAAAAGATGTGACATATGTCCATAGTACGCGCCTGGAACCACCCCGAGCAAGCTTCGTGTGTTCCCAGCCAGACGCGTGGACATATTATGTTTTGTACACAAAGAACGGATCGTCATTGGCATAACAATTTTTGAGCAGTAAAACGGAGTAGTGGAGTAGATGGGGACTGAGTTACGGTGAGAATTTATAATTCTTAACAATCTTTGAGATTGCGGAGTGGATTTTCTGGACCAATTTCTAGGTCAATGAGAGTTTAAAGAACACATAAAGCCCAATTTCGGCGAGATTTGATTAAAAAAAACCAAGAGATCTTACCTCATATCGAAATGCCAAAACCCCATCATTTGTGTTGTGAGACAATGAATGATTGATATGACTCATGAGGTTACAGCAGACGATAACCGAACGAACCTGAGGTTCCTCATAGTTCTAGGAGTACCCATCCCCCATCACACACTTCTAGAACTGGATAGCAAAACGAAGTTCTAGAATTACCCTTTTGGCCACACAAGCGGGCTAGGATCATGAGAATTACCCTAACACTAGTATAACAGTACACACACTCCAAATGCCCATGTGTCTAAAAGTTATGGAAACAATTTAAAAATAACCATTCGGTCTTTTCACGTTGACATTATCACAGCCCATGTTGTTGCCAACCAGAATTCCCGGGGAAACCGGTCACGCCCAACCGCGCACTTTGTATCAACAAACAATATTAAACAACTAACAAGAAAGGTCTAACTAAGTTAATACAAATGCACACGTACGTGTGTTTACTGCCACTACGGCAAAGCCATGTTTTCTTCATTTTGACTGTGTTGAAAACTCATTTCCCCGTCAAAATTCTTTCAAGGGATTCTATAACTAATATTCAACTCACCTCACTCACTTTGCTGTGGTTTCGTCGATAGATATTCGTTTAAAACGTGGAAACACTGAACTGAAGAAAACAAAGCGTCTTTTTACTGCGGCCATTTTGTCTGTCACGTGTCACGACCCAGTGTTTACATTTTCAAAGCGTGAGAAAGTCTGGGCAACTTCTTTTTTTTTAGAAGACACTTTTCTGTAAAGAAGGGAATAACCCACAAATCTTTTTTTATGAATGACATTTTGAAAATTTTATAATACCAGCAGTTCAATTGGTTTGAAGACAATCGGATAGATGCAAGGGGACGGAGCTTTAGGATTTGCCACTTCTTCTGGAAACAATAAGACACAATTGAATAAAATAGTTCAAAATAGTACAGAAAGTGCAATAGCATCATTTCCCACTATGCGAGAGGGCGCACTGTATAAAACTGCAAGCTGAGCGAATGCGTTTTCCCCCAAATAAACCAGTGATTCTATGGGTGCGTTCGTTTGGCTTCCCTAGGTCATCCCCTGCCCCGGTGCGTTCGAATAGCTTTTGACGTCATTCCAGGGGCTCACCAGGTCAACCCCCTAGTGCCCTGCTTGTGGAGTGGGTCACTTGGGGGCTGGCCCCAGGTAAACGACGTCACTACGAGAGCGGTGAGTGGTCGTTCGTTTAGCTCTTGTCAGGGGCTCCCCCAAGTGAGCACCGCGGGATAGACCCAGGGAAGCTAAACGAACGCACCCACAGTAATTTTGGGAGTCAGCTTTTAAAGGCAGTGGACACTATTGGTAAGTTACTCAAAATAATTATTACCATAAACCTTTCTTGACTACGAGTAATGGGGAGAGGTTGATAGTATAAAATATTGTGAGAAACCGGCCCCCGCTTCCTTTTGAAGTGACGTAGTTTTTGAGAAAGAAGTAACTTTCCACGAATTTGATTTCGAAGACTTCAGAATAAGATTTTGAGGTCCCGAAATCAAGCATTAGGAAGCACACAGCTTTGTGTGACACGGGTGTTTTTTTCTTCCATCATTATCTTGCAAATTCGACGACCAATTGAGTTCAAATTGTTGACAATTACAAACAATGTCCAGGTTAAAATAACTTTTTTGTTTACCTATAAAAAAACTTACAAACGGAGTTGGAAAAGTGTGTAGTTTGTAGCCTACTAGTACTACTTGAAACCCATTCAATAATGGCTCCCGAACTACACGGTCAATAATGGAACATCACCCCTCTCAGGAAGAGAACATCTAGTTTTCTACGGGCTCAAATTTCCCCGGGGCCCTAAAGCGGGCCCGGACCCCACACCGTTATGGATGATGTCCCCCATCTTTCAAGAAAGAACTTCATCTGTTTTTATCGCCAAACAAATCTTTAATGTCAATCCTTGGTAAAACTACAGACATGGAACAAGATGCTGCGTTTGGGTCAGTGTTAATAAAGGCACAATTTAATTTCAATAATAATGCATTAAGCTTTAGCTGTGAGTACAAAACAAGTAATCAAGCAAATCATAAACACCCCAACAAAAAACAGAAACAGAACACAACACGGACACGGTTGTTGTGTTTTAATGTTAGTTCGTCCTTAAAAAATAATCGAGTAAAGCGTCATCGCTACTGTTTGATAGCGCCCTCAGGCGGCATCACTAAAATCTAATGCTATGTATTATTCCTCAAACTCGAGACGAGTTCATTCAAATCTTACAAAATTCAATACATCCTAAGATAGCATCTCTAAAAGCAAAATTTGAAGAGCCCCCCTTGTGATTTTAGGTATTCTCTTTACAAGCAAGCGCAACATTGAAAGCGAAGATAATTCCATAGCATTTACAATGAATAACAATGTGTCGAATTCAAATGATTTAAAGGCACTGAACACGTTTGCCAATTGTCAAAGACAAGTATTCTCACTTGGTGTATCCCAACATATTTATTCATTAAATAACAAGCCTGTGCAAATTTGGACTCAATTGGTCATTGAAGTTGCAAGAAAGTTATTAAAGAAACAAACTCCCTTGTTGTATAAAATAGTGTGCTTTCAGATAGGAATAAAAGGCTTCTGGCCAGAAGTCTTTTGTTATTTTAGTGAGTAATGATCCCTTTCTCAAAACTATATACGTTACTTCAGAGGGAGTCGTTTCTCACAATGTTTTTTTACTATCAACAGCTCTCCGTTGCTCGTTACCAAGGTTTTATGCTAATAATTATATTGAGTAATTATCAAACGTGTACAGTGCCTTTAAAGTTAAATATTTCGAAAAATATCTACCGAACAATACTTATCGGATTTGTACAATCCGCTGTCCTATCAACGAAAAGGTCTTAGAATTGAGTGAAATCTAAAGCCTTCATAGTTGGCCCAATAATATTCCGGTCTAGACGGCAAGTTGAAGTGGTAATTTTTTCCCCCAGGCTTTTGATCGGTTTGAGCAAATATTAACGTGAATTTTCTTTCCATCCAGCTTCTCTGTGTGAACCTTCACGTACCTCTTCAAGTTATAGACCTGGCTTCTGATGACGTTTTACATTAGCAATAATCTGGTAAAATGTTTTAAAAACATACTAGAAAGAAATTACCTTTTCAAATTATTTAAAATTCATGTCTGAAGAAAGTATGAACGCAGTTGAACTAATTTGTCTAGCGTCAAAAATAAAGGTCTAATGTATGTAATATTTTTATTTTATGTGTGTATATTCTCTGGTGACCTGATTTGACATTGCTTCCTGTCCCCACCGGAAGTTCAAGCTGAAAACAAGTTATCAAGTTATGGACGGTTCTTTTCTATATCTGGAAAGCAAGTGCTACTAACCTATTTTATAACACCCCTTGCAAGTATTCTGCCTGCTCATTGGTTTAGAGCGCGTCACATGACATGTCTTAGTTTTGCTAGACGACGGCCGTGTGATAGTGCGTCGGTTTGCCATGCGCTAGTCCATTGAACACAGTAAGTAAAAGTGTTTGCAATCTGTATTCGCGTCGTCCGTGGATTGTAGCATTCAGGTCTGTAACTTAATAATAATAGTACAGTATTTAGAAATGTTTGGGGTGTTATAAAACAAATATTGACTGCTTTTACTCGTGCAATGGTTAAAAACTATGACTCCCTCGGTGATCCCCGGAGCGTTCTATTTTCCCTCGGCTTCGCCTCGGGAAAATAGAACGCTCCGGGGATCACCTCGGGAGTCATAGTTTTAACCATAGCACTCGAAGCAGTCAATAGTTGTATATTATGTGCCCTTTCGAAACCAAGGGATTGGGTTATATGTTATTTTCAACTAGTGTGCTTTGAGGTACGCGGTACGGGAGTTCAAAATGGCGAGCGAAGCCTGAGGGGGAGCCCCAACCCAAAACCGCACGGTTTCGAAAATGTCCTATGACTGTATCACATTGTCCGTGCTATCAGACACTTCCTGAAACATGAACACCTTGTGTATGAAATTTCATATCTGATTGTCACAAATATGACATGTCTATGTTGAACTTGCCCCTGGATATTAACAAAAGGCAAGCATGAACAACAGCCAAACCTGGACCGACGCACAGCAAGTTAAGGGGTGTCTTCTTCCGATGCGTGAGGGACAGGCAGCAATATGAAATAGCTAACAAGAGATACACCCTCTTTTCTATAGAAATAATTAAACCCTCGCGCCACAACTTGCTGTCAGAACGGAACAACTTAAAAAAAGTGCTTAGGCCTATTACAGAAAAACCTGCTGAACAAGAAGAACAATAAATTATCTATAGGCCTATATTACTTTTTCAGTCCAAATCTTTACTGTTTTATTCATGTTTGGGATACACCAAGCGAGACTTTGACAATACCAAAGGTGTGACTGTCCACTGTCCAGTGCCTTTAACCATGGAGGTAGAATTCTACCCCATGCTAAAACTACTCTCATCTCAACCAAAATACAAGCCCTCTACACTTTGGAATATCACATTTTACGTGTTATCTTTGTTACCGTGATAACAACAAGACTACACCGTCTGAATTATCCAGTTTCGACTGGATGTTCCACCTTTACGTAGGGCCATAGGCTTACTCCTTGTCCACACGCGAGTCCCTCTTCCCACCTCCACCCAGCCGATGTTTAATGGCGACCGAAGTATCGACGTGCCACTACAGCAACCATGCACCGACATACCACACGTGGCGTGAACAACGCGAACGGCGCTCCGTTGGCTTATGCACCTGCATGCAGAAATGCCGTTAAACATTTCAACGTACACAAAAATGTTTCAAAAAACATGGAAATTTACTACATGTAGATATCTAATTGACACCTTTTAGATGGTCGAAGTTTAACTTCAACACACACACAACAATATCCGTAACATTACTTGCTTTTTTCTACCTTCAGTTGCCGAGAACAGTTGAGCAAAATCCATGTCAAAATTACTCAGGCAGGCCATCGCGACCGTTCGCCATCTTGAATTTTGAATGTTTGTTTGAGACACGCGGCGGATGCGAGAATGTTCGGTTAAACTATTTTGTCCACAAGCTACAACGCTGAAATGTTTGCCCCCTAATCACAACTACACAAATAAACGGCAACTGTTCTGCTTTCTATCTCAAGTTTTAGTTGTTGTATTATATTTCTGGGCTCTTTTTCTTTCCCAAAAACAGCGAAGCACTATTTTGCCGTTTCGACCTTATATCCATAATACCCTTTCGCATTATCTCGTTCATGTTTGTTCCAGACGACAGGTCTTCGTGGAATCAGTGTGTAAATATTTTGTCAGAAGTTGAATTCTGAATCTGTCTGGCTTGAGATTTTCATTTCCACTTTTTGATTGAAGGCAAAAATAGCTCTCACTCATTTGCTACATTAAAGGCACTGTATGGACACTATTGGTAGTTACTCAGAATTGTGTAAGAATAAAAAAAATTCACTTGGTAAGGAGCAGACGATAGCTGTTGATAGTGTATTATGAGAAACGGATCCCTCCAAAGTAACGATTTTTTTGAGAAAGCAGTAATTTCTCACTCAATTAGTTTAAAATACCTCGGGCTTGGAGTCTTTTATAAGGCATCTGAAAGCAACAAATTTGTACAACAAGGGCGTTTTTTCTTGTATGAACTTTGATGACCAATTGAGACCAAATTTCAGATTTTTTATTTTATAGGCCTATACATGTTTGGATACTCCAAGGTAAAAATCTGGTCTTTTTGACAATACCAAAGGTGTCCAGTGCCTTCAATGACAAAATGGGGGTGTTGTGCAGTCTTAACACCTACTGGTCAGAGTATATACCAAGGTGCCAGGTCCCAGGGGATCTGACCAATTTCTGAGTCAGGTTGACCAGGACAAAGGTTTAGAGAGAAAAAAATGGGATTTTGAAAAGTGTTTGGGTACTTTTTGTCCCACACAAAACACAAACGTACACAGATTTACATTAAAATTACACGGTTTGAAGATAATACTGTAGAAATAATTTCCTGAGGTGCTGTATTTTTTAGACATGAGTAAAACAAATTCAAGAAAACATTTTTTTGTCCGAGTGCGAAGAAAATTATTAGCATGTTTGCCGGATTTACGCGACTCCTGAAAACATTGCTCTGTGATTGTCACTTTTTTTCTTAAAAACTTAAAAACTAACGAGGCTGATACTTTTAAAGTTATTGTAGATCATATTACATTCATGTTCATCCACAGTGAGTAGGCTACGGATTCATGTTACGACCAAAAAGTTGGCCTACAAAAAGTCACTTTGTGCCAGGTTGACCTATTCCTGGGTTACAATGATCCAATTGGTATTCTGAATCGTCCAAATAAAATCAACAGCAAGCAAAAACAAATAAGAAAAAAAAATCCCCAAAACAAGGCATCCACAAAAAATAAAAACCTTCACCTCTGTGCTTTAACTTTTTAGCCTTGTCACTCAAAGACAAAATTGTCTTCGATTTACTTGTAAGTTGTAGTGCTATTCTTTTATTTATTTCAGTCAGCAAACTCTAAAAAAAATACACACTGAAATGTACAGCAATTTATACAATCTCTTAGTGAAAAGAAAACGATAAAAGCGAGATGTGATAGACTAAGGGCAAAATTGTTGTAAATTAATGTTTTCAAACATTTCTGTAACTAAAACGTTCTTGTCTCAAAGACACATTTTGCGATTTACTTGTAAAATAACTTGAAGAAAAAATTCCCGCTTTTTAGCCTTGTCGCTCAAAGAAAATGTGTCTTCGATTTACTAGTGTTATTATTTTACTTCTTTCCGCAAACTCAATAAACTAGCCTTTTTAAAACATTTCTTAGCGACAAAAAAAAACTATAACAACGGTTTGTGGAAGACCTAGATATTTTCAAACATTCCCTCTAAAACGTTCTTGTCTCGAAGACAAATTCGCGTTTCACTTGTATAAAAATAAATTTAAGAAAAAAACATGCTTTTTAGCTTTCTCAACAAAGACAAAATGTCTTTGATTAACTTGTCTTGTTATTATTTTAACTCCCTCCGCAAAATTCGATAAATTACACCCTGAAATGTACAACAATTTAAATAATCTCCCAGTGTAAAAAGAACACAGTAACACCGAGACGTGGTATACCGATGAAAATATTTAAAATATTACTGCAGTAAAATATTTTGAAACATTGCTGTTGTGAAAATTCCTAATTTTTTTTGAACATTCCTGTAGCTGAAGCATTTGGGTTTCTTTGAAAGATTCGCTTGTCAATTGTAAAATAAATCGAAGAAAAAAAGCCGCCTTTTAAGTCTCCCTAATCCATCACTAAAATGAACAAAGTATTAAAATCGCCAAATGAAAAGAAACACTAAGAACGAGATATGACAGACCGAGGGAAATATTTTTGTTTGAAATTCCTGTAATCCAAAACGTTCAGTATGACAACAAAATTATTTCTATAATTTATACGTTGTTTGGTTTGAAACAATGGCAGTGTGTTTTTAAAATAGTTGATGAAAGAAACACTTGCAGGTTCAACCGTTTTTCTCACTGATTCAAGCGATGCAAAATTTAGTAGGCAATCTAAACTTATGTGGACAACGGACGTGGGTCGGTAGCCATCAGGATAATTGAGGAAATCAATTTTACGAAATTAATTTTTGACTTACATATTGGCGGGTATAAATAAAAAAGTGAAGCTTCTGAATAAGACAAAAATGTCTTGTCCAGAAACAAATAATGTTCACAAAACAAAATTTTCAAGACAAGTTAATCTAATGTTCACAAAGTGTCGTTTTACTGGAACCTGCTACCGTGTCTCCCCCTTACTTTTGTTTTAGTTTAAAAATGACACGTATCCTATTTTCGAAATATTACAGATCAGACAAGATAACTTGCCTACAGTTTTCGTATGATTGATATCAAGAAATATTTTAGACAATATTTTGGAAATAATTTTGTAATTTTTTTGCAAAAGGGACTAGACTTCTACTTATGTATTATTATTAACGACAAAATTGTCAATAGACAATGCGCTAACCGATTTAAAGGACCTGGAAAAGTTGTGTTTTTTGGTGAGGGAGCACGTTTTTCCCAACACTTCAAAGTTTTCACACCAAAACATTTCGGATATGATCGCAGTTTTTTTTCTCTTTCTGCCTTACTCGATGAACCCAGGGTTCGAATCCCGTCTAGGTTCGGAGCCCCACCCTTGCAGTGGGTTTTCATTCATAACTGACATAGTATATTGTTATCAAAATTCTTACTTTCAATCCTATAATTATTATAAGTTGGTTATTACGTTAGGAATAAGTATATCTTTCAAGGATCATTTGGATTGACCCAGAGACAGTTTGAAAGGGTTTGGGTACTTTTCAAACGACAGAAAAAAAAAACAATGTCCACATTTATAATTTATATAAAACTTTGGCCTACAAGGTTGAAGATAATGATTAAGCTTCCCTTAAAGCCGTTATAAACTTTCTGCACAGAAAAAAAAAAAAGTTCAAAGATTTACAATTAACTTACAGGGTTTACAGAAGGTAATGGTGAAAGACTTCTCTCGAAATATTATTCCATGAATTGCTTTACTTTTCGAGAAAACATTAAAACAATTATCAATTCTCGTTGTCGAGAGATACGGATTTATTTTAAACACATGTCATGACACGTGAAACGTGCGGAAACAAGGGTGGATTTTCCCCGTTATTTTCTCCCGACTCCAATGACCGATTGAGCCTAAATTTTCACAGGTTTGTTATTTTTTATATCAGTTGTGATACACGAAGTGTGGGCCTTTGGACAAAACTGTTTACCGAAAGTGTCCAATGGCTTTAAAACATAGAGACGAAAGGAGACGAACATTATTTAAGCATGTACAACCAACGTATTTACGCGACTCTCCTGAGAACATTGTCCGGAGTTTTCTCAAAAACTTGACGACTAATGAAGCTGAAACTTCTACAGGTAATATTACTATTATTACATACATTTTTGTTCTCATGTCATGGCCAAAAACTTGATATACAAAATGTATCAATACCCTTTAAAGAAGACAAGATTCGAATAAAATATCATTTCAAAACCTTTTAGCTCTTTCAAAAGACGGATCTCATGAAAGTAGGCCTACCAATCACACTTATCTAGACAAGTTAATTTCCTGGCCCTTTCCCTAATAATTTATACATGTCTATTTCTAGGACCATACAGTGAAATTTTCCTTTGTTCTCATGTGAGAAACTGAATGAATTGACTCTGCGGCCCAACACAGTATTGAACTTAATTCGCAAGTCCGAGAAAATTACACCAGCGTGTTTGCCACACCAGCTGCGCCGCAAAGCACGGCACAGCATCCCCTTCTGGTGGACGGTGCTGATTCGCTATCTCTCGGAGTTTTTGAGAGAAAATAATTCCGATGTGAATACAATGAAATGATGGGAGGTTAAAAAGGTGGATCTGTACTGTTAAATTTGTCAGGTGATGGACTTCTTATATAAAAGGGAAGGGAATGAGGTTACTGGGAAGGGGGTTGTAGGACTGGAATTTTGGTCGCTGGGCGGCAGACGGAAGGAAGCTTCATAACATGTTCCTTCGAATTGGTTTACATAAAAGATTTAAATATCCATTACCAATCTGTCATTTAAAAAATGAACACAGGAAGTGGGTGTTTGGGAAAGCTTTACCCGTTATGTTTGTTAAGTCCAAAGTCTTGACTGTATAATATTCAATTTCCTTCAGATTTAAATCAAATTTATTGTGAATTTTGAAAGGTTTACACAAATAGTTTTCTATCCGTTGGTGTGAATTACCGAGATGATGTTTTTAGTCCTTGCTATTATTAGGGCATTTTTAATATTAGTAGTCATAAGTCAAAACTCAAAATTATACCAGGGCATGTTGGAGCAAAAGGTCGAAAGAATATGGGTCAAATAAATCTCCGACCCCTTCCTGATGTAACACGAATAACACGAAAACACATACACTTGATAGATTTCTTCGTTTCCTTCTGAGCAAACTAAAGCTACCCAAATCGCCACGGGACAGGCTGGGGTTGTGGACGGGCAGGAGAGGGTGGTTGGACCCCAAGACCCTCGGGTGGGTTCGATGGTCTACGCTTCCAATAGTCCGCATACTGAAAGATTTTTATTGGAAGGCTTAAACAATATTTAATTTTAAAAACCGCTAGCTTTTCCATTGCTTAAAACCAGCGGATTATCCCATTAAATAGATTAAGATGTTAGATTAAATCCCTTTATCATAACAGAGTTGATGGTAGATTAATCAGCAGTAGGTATTTGATGAAGGAAAAGTGTTCTCGGGGGAAATTACATAAGCATAAAAAAGTCTCCAATGAATACAGCATGAACATAAAATTTTATTCATATATTTGTTAAAATAATTTTTAAAGGGAGGGTAAACTTTTGTTAATAACTGCAAAAACAAATGTTTATAAAAACATACTTGAATAGGTAGCGCTGCAGCTGTTGATAGTGTATACCATTTTTAAAAAACAATTCCCTTCTCATGAATGTGGTTTTAGAGAAGGGACAGAGAGATTCAAAAACACTTTTATCTGTGAAGCGTCTTTGTATGAAACGTTTCTCAGATTATGTTTACCAATACAAATTATTTTTCCTGCGTGGACAAAACCTCTCCAGATTTTCGGCAGCAGGGTATCTCAAAAACGCTACCACCTTTTGAAATGAAATTTTCTCATGTTAGTTTAATTGTGTATCTACATCTCTACATACAACAATCGAACGTTTAAAAAACCCAAAGATATACTTTATCTTTAAACATTCTATGTTGCGAAATACATACATAGCAGACCCCAATTTTGGTGGCATTTGAAAGCTCGTATTCTCATGTATTTGATAAGGGAAAACAACATCCAAATAAGCTATTTTGAATCCCTTTTTTCTTTCTTTTTCTTCAACTACTGGTAAAACGTCGTCACAATTTGCTGACATACTTTAAGTTAATATTTTCCCTGTTAGTTATTCCTTTCGAACTACAAAAATTCAGGGACCGTTTCTACTCATGCTTATTAATTAAGTTGTTTTCTACAAAGCCTCTTACCTACCTCTTAGTCTTATAGTCTTATACTTCTTTTGATAGAGTTGTACCGAATCATAAAAGTGATCATTATGATACGATGGACTCGAACTAATTGAGCTGTCATTGTATAAACACTATGCAAAAAACACTGCACGCACTTTGCATACAATCCATGCCTAATGTTATCATACGCATAATTTACCAATTCAGAAGATAATTTTCTCCCGTTAACCAGTAGTGCATCAAACTTCTAGTATGAATTATACATGCAATAAATAAAAATCCACGAGCCATGTGAGAGAGTAAATTGCTAATATAATGGGCCTTTACAATATGCTAACACGATCTTCTATATGGGCAAGCATTATAATATGCGATGGAGCATTATACAACATTTAATGGACCATTATTAAACTGAGTGTTTTGTATTAAAATCGATATTCCACGTGCAGACAGACACGAAGAAATCTTAGCACTTAAGATCTAAACTAACGTTAAGACGCTTGGAAGGGGGGAGAACGCAGCAGATTTTCTACTTAGTGACAAGACGGATTTAAAGAACACCGCTGATCACTTGTCCCAAATCTGTAATTCTCAACATTAAGGCTTTGTGTTGCACGAGAACAAAAACAGAAAACACCCTTTTCGCACAAATTTGTCTGATTACCGATGCCTTATAAAAGGGTTAGGCCTAAGGTTATTAAGTAGAAATAACTTCTTTCTCAAAAACTACGTTACGTTACTTTAGAGGGAGCCGTTTCTCACAATGATTATTATTTTGTTTATATTACCAACAGCTCTCCATGGCTCAGTACTGAGAAAGTTTTTATGATAACAATTATTTTGAGTAGTTACCAAATTAATGTCCAGTGCCTTTAAGACACCTGGGCCAGATTTCTAAAAAAATAAAGATCGAAATGAAGCTGTGCATCAATCTCAATTAGTGAGCCAACTGTGACTTAACCATTCAAATCACTATAGTGGTATTGACAACTTATCTTATGATGAATCTTTGTATTTGTGAAATCGAGTCGAGGGGGCCTATTTCACAAAGAGAAAAAAAATGCGTTTGAACTGTGGATCAACCTTATTTGCTGGAAAATTTAATGGCACAATACAAATAACTATGGCAATATCGATCTTTTTTAAGATGAATCTTTATTTAGTTCTTTGTGAACCGTGCAGCCCTTTATTGCCACGACTCCACAACGCACTAAGATTCGTAATCAGATGAGTTGTCAATATTGACAGCAAGATCTCATATTGTCACGGCACATTTTGCTTAGCAATTAAGATTGATACACAGCCGAGCCCTGGTCTAATGCTGTAGGTATTTGGTAAGAATCCTACTCGGTTAAATCATTCATTTAGCTGTAGGCCTACTTACAGACACTTTGAAAATTAGCAAGCTGTTGTATCGCTCACGCAGTTGTTATTGTTGCTTTTATTAAGACGTAAACGTTGAACTAACCAAAGTTTACAAAGGTAAAAACATACTTGTTGATGGCCTCCAGAAGGAGCGTGGTGTAGTGTAGAAGGTTAGGTTCACCCAACTGTACATACACAAAAATCAAACTTACCAAGCTCAGTACTTGAATCCACCCTCATCACGTCTGAAACGCTCACGTATTTTGTCAGTTTTTGGCTTTTAAAATGATGTATTCCGTTGTGAATAATAAGATAATAACAGTGCACATATTTTCACACCCCCAAGACACACCCCCAATCCCTATAACATTTACTCATTAAAAAAATGTTACTTATTTAAAAAAAAAAAAAGTGGGGAGAATTTGAAAAAGCATCCTTGATAGTTTCGATTTGAAAATCAAACACCGCAAATGGTTTCTTCAAAATTGCGAAGGATTATTTAAAAAAAAATTCATTGATGAACTTGACGGTAAACTTACCCGATTCTGGCCTAATGTCTGACCGGTCCAGCCGGGCTTGGCAAGCAGGGAGGTCGAGCGGAGAGATGCGTCTGATGGGGGAGAGTTCCCGTCGAAGTTCAATTCGGAATTGGATTTCCTATCATCGAATTTGTAGGGCCATTTTATAATCTATAACACACAACTGCAAAATGAGAACATAAAATAAGCTGTTGCAAATTCTTACAAACTAAAAGGATCTATGGTATAAAAGGGGGAAAAATAGTTAAAGTCACCTGGAAATATAATTTTTTTTCTTTCAAACATAAGAGTATATGCTTACGAACAATAAAACAATTTTTTTAGTAATTGTTTGTCACGATTTATATGTTTAAAAAATATATAAAGTTGTTTGGGGGGCTGACTCCGCCTACCCCTTTTGTGACGTCAATCGAGGCAGACTCTGCCTGCAATGCGTATAGTAAACACTCGTGCAAAGTTCATGTACGTCCAAGTCGTGAGTTGGTACATTTCAAAAAGTGTTTTTCTGCATTCAGCAGCATTACACCTGGTCGGCATTGCCGGAAAAAACAAAAAATCTTTTTTTGAAACGTACAAACCCACGACTTGGTCCGTACATGTACTTTGCAATTGTGTTTACTCACGCATTACAGGCAAAGTCTGCCTCGATTGACGTCACGAACAGCGCCCTCTCGGGTCGGGGTCTACTCTTAAATTTGTAAATAACATAAGAACTGATTTTTTTAAAACCTTAGTTAACTGTTTATTCACATTCCACTCATCAAAACACATATTATTAGTGGCAAAAGCTTTATTTTGAAAAAATACCACTTCCAGGTGACTTTAATAGAATGAAGTTCCGGCCCTAGCAAAGTCTTTCTCTTTAAGCCTTTGAGAACGACTATGATTGTCGAAACGTCAGGCCATTAACTAAATTTTGCAAAAGCAGAACATTTTGCTTAAAGACACTGAACACTTTTGGTAATTGTCAAAGACCAGTCTTCCCACTTGGTGTATCTCAACATATGCATAAAATAACAAACCTGTGAAAATTTGAGCTCGATTGGTTGTTGGAGTTGCGAGATAACTATGAAAGAAAAAAACACCCTTGTCACACGAAGTTGTGTGTTTTTAGATGGTTGATTTCGAGACCTCAAATTCTAAACTTGAGGTCTTGAAAACAAATTCGTGGAAAATTACTCCTTTCTCGAAAACTACATTACTTCAGATGGAGCCGTTTCTCACAATGTTTTATGCTATCAACCTCTCCCCATTACTCGTAATCAAGAAAGGTTTTATGGTAATAATTATTTTGAGTAATTCCCAATAGTGTCCACTGCCTTTAAGCCGAAAATAATGCTCATGAGCAGGATACCAGTCATAGATTGTACATGTGACATAGTGTATTGGTTGGTAGTCTAATTCTGCTAAGCAACAGTTTTGTTGTGCTTCAGCTCACTTTTGTTTACTGCAGCTCTGTGAAATTGGGTCATGTTTTTGTGCAACTTATGTATCAAGACGCGCTTCACAACTGGAGACATCATATTCAAAATAGATACACTCACGGGTCTGACATTTTAAGTCTATTTTTGCTGGATGACCAGTGAATTTCTAGATTTAAGTTTGGTGTTTATCAGAAAATAAATCTATAAGTAACGGCAATATTTATTCATTTTTGAACCGACATTGAGAAATCGTTCGAAGTGTTTTGTATAGGAAAGATATTCTCGGGGGAAATACCATGAGAAGAAGAACAATAAATCGAAAGTAGGCCCACCATGAAAATAAAATGTTGTTCACTTATTTATTTGTTAAACTCATTTTTAAAGGGAGGGTAAACTTTTGTTAATTACTGCACAAATTGTTACAGTTTCGAAAATGTATTATTTGAATCTGGTCAAAGTTCGTATACGTTACATCACCCAATATCTCTAGTCCGCATGGGTTTACTTCATACGGTTTTATTTCGAATTTCTGACTCAACCTAGTAGCTCAAATAAAACTGAAACAGATTGACCGCTGTGAATCACACACTACCACAAGGGTAAAAATCCACTCCCCTGTAAACGGTAGGCGTTCTGGGTTATTTAATTGTACAGTCTACCAGAGGAAACGTTGTAAAATTAAGTGGTGTTTAAATTAAATACCCATTTTATTAGCGTGAGGGTTAGGTTAGTGCTTCGATACTGATAGAATGTCTTATGATTTTTATTGACCGAGAATTTGTTAAAGTTTTTTAAAATAAATTTTTAAAATGTTGGTGCAATTATTAGTAAAGTTTCCTGTCGTTATATTATTATTTTTGTTGTTGTTGAAATCAAAATGTATGTTATTATCTGTGTCTGTTCGGACATAATACAGTCTTATACGGTGCATGATCTCAGTGCGCTTGAATTTAGCAAACTGGAATATTGATGCTGCTTGATCCGGTTGGTGTGGTGGTGGTGTTAATTTAACCGTTGTGTATCGCGGTTCGAACCCTTCCTTGGACTGAGGCCTTTCGAGTAGGTTAGGTAAGTTCCTTTGCTGAATGGCTGAGTTTTCCCCCTGATTTGGGGGCTTTCCGTTCACATCATAAAACTGATTAATTTGTTCTAAGGTGTATCCTAAATGAATCACTCTGCTCTATGCAATTGCGCTGTTTTACTTGTAATGAAGTAATTTTAAGAAGTTTGAGCGAAATATATAAGGGGATTTCCCTAAATAATTTGTACAAAAATACATATATAATTGTGACCCGCCTACTCCGAAACCAGACACCTAAATGGCATGAAAAGTGAAGACAAAATCAGCTGCCATGATATAAAATTAATGTGATGTGAAACAAACAATGGGGGCATACAATACATTTGAGTAATAACTACAAACAAAGCTGTTAATAATGTTTAACGTTTTGAGAAACAATTCCCCAAGGAACGTGGTGTTAAAGAAAGGGGTACAAATATGAGAAGCATTTCTGACAGTAACATTTTGGGCGATATCTCAGAAATGCTACTGTATTTCTTACTTGTCTAAATTTTCGGTTCCAAAAACCAAAGGATACTTTTGCCTGTTATAAATCCAGTTTTGAGTTGATCTTAAGGTGTCTGTGTATGGCATTGTGTTATAGACGTAGGCCTGTATGAGGCTGCTATGTGCAAGCAATAGTCAAATTTGAGGGCATCTTTTGGGATTAGGCCTATGTAAGGATATTATGCCATTTTTCAGGCAACTTGGAGATACCCAACTGCACTGTGTGCGCAATGAACACTTCGACAAAACAAAATACATTATTCTGTAGGTGTATCTCAATATTCCAAGGATTAGATATTAATGAGAAAAAAGAACGTCAAAATAATGTTGTAAAAAGGTCAACTATCATGTTTTGTTTGCACCCCCCATCTGCATACTATATATAAATGCCAGATGCTTCTCATCTGATTGTATTTAGTGTATAGAAAATACTAGGCACGCTTACAATGGCATTTACAAATTAAAATGGACGTTTTCTGTGATTCTTCTCCTTATCAGAGAGTCCATAAACCAAGGGTTGATCGATCTTTCCTATCAAAATATATCATCACCAAAAAATACCCCATGCATTTTAAGACGAAATTGCAATGCAATCAATCTCGCCAGCAGGTATACAAAATCTCCCCCATCAATGGGTAAACTCCAACAAAAGCAGTTTTCTATTCCTGGTGATGTTATTAAAACCAGTGACGACAATACTCAGCCAGAGCGCGAGGGAGACAGAGAGTAACTCCCCCCGCGTCAGGGCATCCATCCAGCCGTGCCAGCCGTCCACCCGGCCCCCGTATCCCATCTAGTAGGGTTCAGACTCATCGGTAATGCATACAGCATTGCGAGAAACTAGACACTATTACAGGCCCCGAAGGTATAAATAAGGCTTGTGAGAGAGTTCAACATTAGAAGATACAGAACGCCTGGCAGGCACGCTCTAACCCTCTCGCTATAGATATAAGTATACCCTGCTGCTTTAGACATCGTAGCTTTAAATACTATATCGTGTGTAGTTTGACCATATAAGGAAGGCAAGAATATCACGGGTGCATTGCGATGTTCGTTTGTTGCTGTTTTTCTTTCGGTAAAAAAAAAAACGTGCTTCGCACATGTTTGTTTTCCTGTCCCTGTATTTCCTTTGGTGTCCATCTGTACTTGTTTAAATTTATGTCAGATAAAAATGGTAGATAAACAGATATTTATGCTTGTTCCGTGGGTAACATCCGAAGGAAAAAAAAACATGGCGAGAACAGCTTTGGTTAAAAAAAAAAAAATCTATTTTAGACCATTTCAGAATCTCAAAGGTGCATTGCGATGTTCATTTGTTGCTGTTTTTATTTGGGTAAAAAGAGGTGCATCGCACATGTTTTGTTTTTCTCTCCCAGTATTTCTGCTGATGTCCATCTTATATTCTTGTTTAAATCGATCTGAGATGAATTAGTAGATAACACGCCATTTATGCTTGTTCCGTGGGTATCATCCGGGAAAAAACTTCATGTCGAGTATAACTTTGGTTTATTACTAGCACAATTAGTACTTTTTGTAATATAGACCATTTCAGAGCACATTTTGTTTACCGCACAAATCCATGAAAAACAATGGAACTGACAAAGTTACTTTTGCCCGTGCAAGAGCAAGCATACAGAGACCGTCTCAAATAAATGAATATTTTGTGACATTTTATTTAAATGCATTTCTCAGTTAAATTTTAACTAAATTAAAAAGTCAAAGGCATTTTCCACAAATGAATATTTAGTGACATCTTAACTAAATGAATATTCAGTGACATTTAAACTAAATAAGTAATCGGTGACACTTTAACTAAAATGTGTATTCAGCGAAATTTTAACTAGTGATGCACTTCGGTCGGATCAGACAGCATTTTTGTTCCGAGCAAATCCAGACAACTTTGACCCGATTATTAAACACAAAGCACGTTCGAGTTCATTTAAAAAATTCAAAGGCATTATTACTTCGCCATTTAATTCTCGTCCAATTACAACATTCGTCTGAGCAAAACCTTTCATGGTTTCCGACACTGCCGTTGAATAAATATTATCCTAGAGCCATAATTTACCAACCCAATTCTTTATTTTTCATTTCAACTGAATATGTATTCAATAATAATAACTGTACACTCGTAGTGATTTCTTTATGGCGGCCGTTATTGCTGTCACAGTGCCGTCGCTATTTTCAATTTTGATGACAAATATTTTACAATTATGGTTTATTTTTTATTTGTTTTATTTGATCTGTTTGCTTTACTGTCCATAAATGTTAGTGTTTTTGTCTGTGCTGTTCGAATAAAACCTAGTTTATATTCCACAGTGTTGGATAACTAAGTTGGTATAACTACCTTAATATATTTCTTTTAGTTTATAATGTTCTTAAAAACAATGTTTGTCATTTCTTTGTTATGTTAATAATATAAGTAGGTTTCGGTTGATGTTTTGTGCCAGTCTTGTGGTTTGTGGCGTTTATTATTATTATTGTTTTTAATTATATTTAATTCCCCCGTTATTTTTGTATTTGTTTAAATTTCATTTCAGTTATATTACCTGTTTATTCATGTATACATTTACTTATGTTTCATTGGGGGGGGGGGTTGTACATCACACAGTAGACTTGTGTTGAGACTGGATTATACGTTATCTCGAAAGACCCACCAACATATCCCATTCTGTCGCTGCTAATCTATTTCAATCACTCTACATCATCATCATGATCTCTACACATTATGCAGTACCCAATCTCTCCATCACTCTTCCCCCATTCATCGATCAGCTCAACCATCTTTATATCTCATTCCTTTATCATCTCTCATCCCCGTCTCATCTTCTGTATACGATCTGCATTTTCTTCATGAAGTATTGAATTGCCCTCCTGAAAATGTTCCCCGATTTTTTAACGACATTTTTTGTATGACATTTAAATTTTGCTGTACAGAGAAAATAGTGTACACGGTCTCCCCTCTATTTTCCTTTCTTCAGTTGTTGATATCACGGTCCGTCTCTTTTTACTTTGTACACAAACTAATGTTTGTCTACAACTGAACCCACCCACCAACCTCCCGGCAGCCATTTTTTTCCTGTAGTATAGAATAGCCATCCTGAAAAAGAAATTCCAATTTTTTTCTAAAGGATTCCACATTGTTTAAATTGGAATTTGGAGAACAAAATTACTACGACAGTGGCAATTTTGATGAACAGAAACATATCTTGCATACGGTCCCCCATAAGACATTTTGAGATAGGGTGAACACATTGGATATGACACTATAGGTTAGAGTTTGTCTGTTTACACCCAAACCAAACAGTGCACTCCAATAGTGTCCGCCATACATCAACAGGGCTAATGTTCTTTTCCATGTTACTGTCATGGCCCTACTATCCTGTACACCAAAGCATGTATTTCTACACTTGAACCCACCACCCACGGTAGAGCTGGCTGGCTGCCCGTGCACCATTCCGCCGGTTATCACCTTTTTGTTAATACAGCTTTGCCTCACTGTTATCCATGCCCTCATTTTTATGGCATCTTAATAAATATATAATTCCCGTGCATTGTTCACACCCGCCATACTCTACCTCCTTGCTTGGATATAGGGCTATAGACCTAGACTACATTATTTCAAAGCTACGCCTTGCACTGCCCATGCATTTTCATTCACACATGAATTTCTTTGCGTCCTTCAGGTTTAAACCACACCCAGTCACTCTCGCGTAACACGCCCCTTTGCCTTCTATCTTAACCTAAATCAAGGTAAGATTTTGTTCCATCACACAATTTATGTGACGCAGGACATGTGATCTGATGTTAATTTTGTTGGTATGATTTATAAAATAACCATCTTTATAAATGTCTAGTTCCATTGTTGACCCGTATCTCCTTCTGGGTTTAGACGTAAATGTATAATTCCACAGCTATACGCCTTGCATAGAATTGCATTTCCCCAACATGAATTGTTTTGTGTTCCTCCAGGTTAAACCACACCCAGTCATTCTCTCGTAACACGCCCTTCGAAAGACATTTGAGATATGGTGAATATTGGAGGAAGAATTCAGTTTCTCCCTCCATGGGTGAACACAGTATCAAGACACTAGCTTTTGGTAAAATTGTTTTGTTCCACACATGGGTGTCAAGCAGGAAAAGTAATATTCTGTTGAAGGAATTGCTTATGATAAATACCCAGTCAATTTCCCCTTTGGTTGAGACGCTGTTTACTGCATTGTAATCTTTCCAAAGACACACCTTTAAGACACTGCGTGTTAAACACCAAGCAGACTGAGCCACACCTTTTACATACCCTGACATGACACTCAGAGCAAGGCCCTTTTCGAAACAAAGGCTTCGGTTTGGATTCGGCTTCAGACTCTATCCTCTCGTCTGATGCCCTGAGCACATACGCTAAGCACGCAGCATTGTCAAAACAACCGCGGGCCAGTCTATAGCCTGAGCCGAATCAAAAGCCGATGCTACGGTTTCGAAAAGGGCCTATGACTTTGCATTGTCTATTCGTGTTGCTGCACCCAGCTCTGCCATTACCTTCCTTGCCTGCAGGCCTGGCCATATTTAAAATCCATTGCCTTGTCTGTCCATGTTTCTGCTTATCTCACCTAGTTAGTCTTTCACAGACTTCCCCTGTACAGTAATTGCCACGCTTCTCTCTCTACTCCTTTTCTTGCCTCCTACTAGTCTCAAGCCGTTTCTTGTTTTAACGCACTCCCACGCCTTGCTTTCTTTAGTGTCCCCGACGCCATCAGCTTTCGTACATTCCCAATGCCTTGCAGCAACTAACATCCCCTTCATTCCACACAAGCATTTTGCCTCTGTGAGTTCCCTGTTGTCCCAGCATTCATGTAGGCATAATTTGCCTTTCTTATAATTTCCCACAACGCATTCGTCACATTCCCATTGTCTTCACTCATATTGCCAATCGTGTCTCACAACTCGCCTTAAACACTCATTATTTCTTAACTAATTACCTCCCGCCCCCCCCCCCCCTAATTCTGCGGGTATTGTAGTGGTCCCAGCATTCATGTAGGCATAATTTGCCTTTCTTATAATTTCCCACAACGCATTCGTCACATTCCCATTGTCTTCACTCATATTGCCAATCGTGTCTCACAACTCGCCTTAAACACTCATCATTTCTTAAATAATTACCTCCCGCCCCCCCCCCTAATTCTGCGGGTATTGTAGTGGTCCCATCATTCACGTAGGCACGATGTGCCTTTCTTATAATTCCCAACATTCCATTCATCTTGTTCCCTTGGCCAAGCATTGTCTCCGTTCACAGATTGCCCATCGTGTCTCACAACTCGCCATAAATCCTCATCATTTTAAACATTACTCTTCTGTTACCACCACCCCCCCCCCCTAATTTCGTCGAGTTCTTTAGTGGTCCCACCTTTCATAGTATGCATTTTGTACGTGCCTTTCTTATAATTCCCCACTTTGCCTTTTATCGTCTTGTCTGCATTCAATTTACTCCATCGATAAATTGCCAATCGTGTCTCTCACAACTCACCTTACATACTCATCATTTCTTAACATAACTATTCCGAAAATCCCCTACCCCCAAACAAAAATTGTTTTGTTCCCGACACCCCCATTCCTCCATTTTCTCCTTGCATCCATCACGCCTCATTCCTTATTCCCATATATTTTACACATGACTATTTTCCCCCTTATAGATCCTAATCAATGTTTACCACTTGCTCAGTGTCTTCAGTGCACCAAAGCTCATCTCGATATCTCAACATTAATATTATTTCCTTTTCCCCAAATTTCCTTTTCCCCATCTTGTTCCCGACCTCCCCATTCCTACATCTTCTCCTTGCATCCCTCACGCCGCATTCCTTCCTACCATAATGTTTAAACATGTTCATCCACAGATTGACAATCAGGTCTCACAACTCGCCTAAAATACTCATCATTTTCTTACCATTAATATTATTGTATTTCCCCACACATGTCCCTTTCCCCGATTTGTTCCAATCCCCCATCTTCTATTTTCCTTCTCTCCCTTCCTTCACGCCTCATTCCTTCTTCGCATATATTTACACATGTCCATTTTTCTATAGATCTTCATCAATGTTTACCATCTTGCACAGTGTCTTCAGTGTACCAAAGCTCATCCCAATATCTCCACAACATCTGCCCTTGTTTCAACCGGCTTATTCCCGCATCGCTCAATACGGCAGAAGCCTCGTTAATTTCAACCTGATACCCACCAGGGTCTGCTCGTTCACAGAGGCAGCGCAGCATGCAAAACGCAACAAACCCGACCCTAGCTCCTTCTATCTTACCCACGGCCGGTGAGAATTTCTAATTTCGATCGCCGTGACGACGAGTTGTCTCTATAACACCCCTTTTTCGCCATGCCATCGTGGCAAGCGCTCGGCGCCGCTGTATTATAACAGTCATTGATGAGTGTAGACCTACATTCGCGGCTGCTTTTATATATAGAGACAGAAAAAAGAGCGCTAAAATACCGGCAGCTCTCTAAAGTGAATATTCAAGTTGAGTAGTACAGATAATATTCCCGTCGCCCCAGCGGGGGGACACAGCGTTGTTAGCAGGCTGGCAATATTCTGATAATGACGGCATTGGTTTAGTCAGCATGATAATGATTACGGGTAAAATAAAAATAACCACGACGTATACGATCTACTGCACGTACTTGATCGAAATAACCAGTGTATAACACGAGAGGGGTTGCTACACGCTACAATGCATTATGCCTAGAACATGGGAAAGGAGAAAACATGGCCGCCAAGCTGTGAGCTCAATCCCCATCACCGAGGAGTCTGAGTACGGACCGTGTTTGGAGAGAACGTCTAGCGGGGGGATCAAACGCAGGATACCCTCGGGCAAATTAGGGAATGCCACTCGCTTCTCTATTTCTCGACTCCTCTTTTATTCGCCAGTCCGTAATTGCAGCATAATAATTCAGTAATTGCCGAGGACCGTGTTGGTTTTTTCTTGACTAGTATAGGCGAATAAAAGGACAAACCACTAAAATAAAAATTAGAAACGATTCACACAAACTGAGGTTGGGAGGGGGGGGGGGGGGGTTGCAGTCAAAAATACAAGTTTAGTGAAAGGTTTAAAAATAAAAAATAAAAAAGCAAATCACTAAATAAAACCAGAAATGATTCACAGAAACCGAAGGGGGCGGGGTGCAGTCAAAAGTACAAGCGTAGCGAGAGGGTTTGACTAGGAGAATAAGAGGACAAACCGCTAAACCAAAATCAGAAATGTGGGGGGGGGGGGGGGTGCAGTAAAAAATACAAGTTTTTAGCGAGAGGTTAAGGGACGGACAAATTAATAAAAATCAGAAATAGTTCGCACAAACTGAGGGGGTCGAGGGGGGGGGGGGGGGGGGCCAAAAAAAGACCCTACAAGTTTAGAGAGAGGTTTGACAAGACCACTAAAATAAAATAAGAAATTGTTTGCATAAACCTCAGAATGGGAAGGGGGTGATGTGTATTCAAAAATACAAGTTTTGCGAAATTTTCGACTTTGAATAAAACAAAAAAAACCAAATAAAAATCAGAAGTGAATCACACAAACCTAAAGGGGGGGGGGTACAGTTAAAAATACAAGTTCAGCGAGATGTTTTATAATAGAAGAATAAAATAATCAGAAACGATTCGCAGAAAAACGTAAGGGGTGGGGTGCATGCAGTAAAAAGACAACAAATACAATATTTTAGAGAGGATCTTAGGTTTGCTTGGGTTCTTGCCAATTGTACGAATAATTTGCTATGTAATTGATCGCATTATGTTATGAAGGGAAGTGTGGTCACCATATTCTCTCACACGGTCTCGTAGATTATTTATAAGTGCTAAACTTGACACGCTGAGGATACGGCTCTTGAACTTTTGTTCCAGACGATCAGTGCGTTGTATCCTTTATATAAAATAAATGAATTTGGCAGATTGCTTCGGTAAAAATTCACCATGGATATAAACTTAAAGGCAGTGGATACTATTGGTAATTACTTAAAATGATTGTTACATTAACAACTTACTTGTTAACGATCAATCTAGAGCTGTTGGTAGTATAAAACATTGTTAAAAACGGCTCCCTCTGAAGTAACGTAGTTTTCGAGAAAGAAGAAATTAATGTTCAATGAATTTGATTTCGAGACCTCAGATTCAGAATTTGAGGTCTCGAAATCAAGCATCTAAAAGCACACAACTTCGTGTGACAAGGGTGTTTTTCTTTCATTATTATCTCGAACCAGTTGAGCTCAAATTTTCACAGGTTTGTTATTTTATGCATATGTTGAGATACGCCAAGTGAGGAGACTGGTCTTTGACAATTACCAATAATGTCCAGTGTCTTTAAACAGAAAACAGGTACGAAAATGACAATTCCAATCTTAAAATATGTGCCTACTTTACATAAGTATGACAAGACATGTTTAAAAACAAATTTGAGATTTGGTAAAAATAAAAATGACGTGGTTCAATCTAAAAGTTGTACGTTATGACTAACAAAAACCCGTTGAGAAAAATGTAATTCTTGAAGACCAAACAACTGCCCGTTGCCTAGTTGATTACCGCAGTCAAATTAAACCAGACAATGTTTTATTTTTAGTCAATGTTTATAATCAAGTTTCATGTTTGACTTCCATTTCATTGTAGGTCTACTCTAAGTGGAAGTGACGTCCTTTATTATTCATGTCTTGTTTTATTGATGAATTAGAAATACCCTTTATCTAGTTGACTATTTTTTGGTTGACGGCTCTTCAACAATGACTCTATCTTCCCCTTTAAAACTACATTAGTGCAATAATGGTATTACGACGAACCTAACCGTTTATGTATGGTCAGTGATTTCTGTGCGTGTATGTTTTAGTAACGTACCCCTCAGTATTTTGTGTCTGAATCGAGACGAATAATATATGCTGAGTTTCAGGGGAACATGACCAGCTTTTTTATAGAAACATTAATAAGGATGTGGTGGCACATTTAGATTACTGTTTGTAGAAATCTGGTTCTCAAAAATAATATGTACAAAGAACCGAGAATTTTGAAACGTTTTCCAGCACAGTTTGTGAATAATTTCTGTTTTGGGGGCATAATAAGGTTGAGTCAATGTAGGGCCTACCCAGGATTTTGTGTCAGAATCGAGAAGAATATAATGTCGAGTTTGTGGGGGAACATGGTCAGCATTTTTTGTTTAAACAAATATTTATAGGAGTGATGTGGCACAATATTTTCGTTTGTATGTTTTTCCCTGATTGTTAGAAAATAGTATGTATGAATTTCTGTGACTTTCCTTCCAGAGCATATTGGCACAATTCCATAATGTGTTTATAACTTGTACTTGTGCATTTGTTCATAAACATCAGGTTCATTTTGACTAGTTCAGACACAGTTTTTTTTAGAAAGATTAAAAGTATAGGATTGGTATAGAGCTGACAACAAAATAGTCACATGTTCATGTTTTGTGTGATCAAGCATGACACAACACACCTCTGGAAATTGGTCTTAATTTGTTGTGCGAGTCTGGAGAAAAAAAAAGGTGAAAACCAAGCACAAATTTCAGCATGCAATCACATTAACATTACATCTGAATTCAGCTCTTGTGTTTTTTCCCCAACAGGTTTTACATACAGTTTCCTTAAACATGAATTCATATTCAGATGGTAACATTTCAAATAAAAGGATACCATTCAGGCTAAAACTAGACACTGGACACCTTGGTAATTGTCAAAGAATTGATTCACACAAACCGGAGGGGGGGGGGAAGTGCTGTAGTTTTTTTTTTAGAAATGAGTATAACAATTTTGCACAATAATTTTTATTTAGTGAGACGACAATTATTTAAGCAAGTACAACATATTTAGACTATCTCTCCTGAAAATATTGCTCTGTGGTTTCCATAATTTTTTTTAAAGATTTTACGACTAACAAAGCTGAAACTTCTACAGGTAAATTATTTTACAAACATCTTTATTCACAGTTTTGGCTAATGTCACGGCCACAAACTTTATCTACATATGGTTTCAAAAATCTTTAAAACAACGCTTGGCAAGTAAACATTTTGAGAAGCAAGCTCTTTGGTCTTGTGGCTTTTTCTTCCAGATTCAAGCCCTGTAACATGCAATATTTAATTGCTTAGGATTTATTTAACTTAAATTATAATGAAAAAAATGAACACGATCAGACAAATTGAGAGATTTGAATGTTTTGCTTACGTGTGCTGGTCTTGAGCATAGATAGTTTAGATCAGAGTTCTCACCAAAGAGATACGCTTCTGGTTGTGGTGTGTCGAATCGCTGTCCACCCATACCCAAAATAGCATCCTAGGAAACAAGAAATGAGAAAAGGTCAGTTTTAACCCGAGCAGGTAGTAGTTATAATAAGCAAGACAGTTCAAAACCCTTTAAAAAAGACACGTATACACTGTAGTAATACGTTGACAAATCTCCCGTCGAAAAACTGGATGTCCGACAATTCCAGCGGGAAGGCGGGGCGCGTTGAAGCCGCTGAATGGTGTCCGTGCCCGGGCGCCACGAGCACAAAGACCGCTCTCTGTATCGGTGAAATGACCGGACCGGCAAGCCCAAAGCCTTAATTCATTGAGTATCTTCCGTCCTAGAAATTACAATAAGATTTAGTTTTCCCTTATAAAAAAAACTTATTAGGAGAGAATTGTGCTGATATATGTTTGGTTGGATTGTAAGGAAGTCAACATAACAGCAAGGTTTTTGATACGTTCTACCCTTCGCGAACATATGGAAATGTCAGGAAAAGGCTATGCCAATTATATTTAGAAGTGACAGTTTCAATCTGCGAGACATCGAATAATGCATGAGCCATATTTGGTGAATCGCCAGATTTGTTGGATCGCCAGTTGGTTTGAAAACATTTGTAGAAAATTTTACTGAAAAAGAAACCTCAAACAAAACCAACAAGAAAAACCTGCACTGCACAGACGCAGTCTGAAGAATGACAACATGAAGATGGATTAAACATCTTACAAGAAGACAAGAGAAAAGAAGAAATACTTGATATTACTGCATCAAAAAAAGAAAACAAAACAAAGATAGACTAGTTTATAAGAGGAATATTTTGGGAATAGTGACGACGGGAAGTTCTTTGGAGGAGGGAAGCCATTTTTCCCGACAAACGTTTTTCTCTATCTTGACAGAAACTTAAAAAACACACGAAACACTGCAGTTACGATGAAGTGAACGACCACATCGTGTTATACTTTGTAATACCAACGAAAGGAGCACACAGAAGGCTTAAAAGGTGTCGGTTTTTAGCTTGGAGCGGATTTTGATCTGAATAAAGTATCGTTCTAGTTTATTGTCGGATTCATTTTATCGAGCAAGGACCACAGTGCCGGCTGCAAGATTGTTTTTTCAGGTGAAGGGGAGGGTGCGAAGGACTACAAAACTTATAGAACATAAACTCCGTACAGCACAAAAATCAATGGAGAGAACCATGCTACATTTCTCAATTAGAGAGAGGATTAAATACACAGAAATACCAAGAAAACTGGAGTAAGAGACATCATAAGGACAATAAAACAAGATAATTGGAGATGGGCTGGACACACTGCCTGAATAAATGACATAAGATGGACAATAAGAATAATGGATCGGCAACCAATACAGGGAAAAGGAAAAAAATATGTAGACAGAAAAGAAGATGGAGAGATGACATCAGGGTTTATGCAGGAGCAACATGGACAAGAACTGCATGAAATAGATGTGAAGACATTTACATGAGAAGGGCCAAACCTTAAAGTCACCTGGAAGTGGTATTTTTTCAAAATAAAGCTTTTGTCACTAATACATGTGTTTTGATGAGTGGAATGTGAATAAACAGTTAGCTAAGGTTTTAAAAAATCAGTTCTTATGTTATTTACAAATTTAAGAGTAGACCCCGACCCGAGGGCGCTGTTCGTGACGTCAATCGAGGCAGACTTTGCCTGTAATGCGTAGAGTAAACACAATTGCAAAGTACGGACCAAATCGTGAGTTTGTACGTTTAAAAAAAAACAAATTGTTTTTTTCCGGCAATGCCGACCAGGTGTATTGCTGCTACATGCAGAAAAACACTTTTTGACATGTACCAACTCACGACTTGGACATACATGTACTTTGCACGTGTGTTTACTATACGCATTGCAGGCAAAGTCTGCCTCGATTGACGTCATAAAGGGGGTAGGCGGAGTCAGCCCCCAAACAACTTTATATAATTTTTAAACATATAAATCGTGACAAACAATTACTAAAAAAATTGTTTTATTGTTCGTAAGCATATACTCTTATGTTTGAAAGAAAACAAAAATCTATTTCCAGGACGAACACAGCCTAAATGATGACGACGAGAGCAAAATTATCCCTTTTGAGGTATGGTTGACACTACAGGAGTGGCTTATTTGGTTTGGATGTATACAAACAAATTTACCCAAATCAAAAAGTGTTATGGTAATGTGTCAACCATTATGTCAAATGGCTTGTGGGGTTGTGACACCCTCTTCACATCTACCCTCGAAGGGAGACACGGTACGCCAATCGTCGGTGTTGATACACAAGCCGTAAAATGACACAGAAAAACAGCAACACATTTCCTGATAACGCGTCATTCATGGAGGAAGAAAACACGATTATTTTTAGAACCACCCATATGTAACTGATGTTTGCCAAGAAGGCATGAAAACATATTATTGATAAAAAGAGAGGATCTGAAACATTATTCTCTCCTAAAAATCCATTTGTTGACACATTTGTCAACCGGTTCTTCTGGTTCTCTTTATGTTCGTCATCTTCCCCTGTCGACCTGAAAAAACACGACGAACATGATACCCAGACGTAGACCCTATACACCCATAAAACCTGTACAAATTAATTTACAGTTTTGTGTACACCTCAAATCAACAGTGTTGGAGTGTCGCTGAATTGGACAGCACCATAATTTTGCAATCGTTATGTGCCAATATTTCTCCCTATTGTCGTTGGGTTTTGGTTGCCGTTCACTTTGATCTCTCCTCGGTATACAAGAGATGCCTTGACTAGGCTTAGACTACACCAGAGGTCCCTCCATTGTGCTCTTGGCATACTAATAAACCTGCCACGCGGGATTGAAATTGATTAATTAGTCGGTTGACCCTCGACAAACTACGTGGCGAATTGTAAGTTTATTTAATTGCATTTCGTCCCTCTGTGCCGTCATATGGAGACCTGTCGTAATGAGTTGACATCAAAAGTGACAGCCATTATACTGGGTGTATTCTCAAGTATTAACAGGTACTGGGGGTCAAAACGAGGCTTGAATGAAATTAGTCTGGTGCCTTTGGTTCGATTCGAATAATAAGTCCTCGTTTGCGGTTGTGCGAAGTTGTGGTATAATATGACAACTTCAAGGAATGAGTTCAGTACCTTGACTTCTTTCTCACCAAAGTGACGTCATCCCGATTTGTTTTCTTCACACCAAATTTGCCACTGTCCCAGTGCTTTCAAATATGAATTTGTCTTCTTCTAAATCAATTAAAAAAGGGAAAACTTGAAGCAAAAAACAAACATGCCAGTAATTTTTTGTATGACAATTGTACACCACAGAAGACAAAACTGCCACCCCGAATTACAGGATTGAAATACATTTACCCGTAAAAATAGGGGAGTCATTCCAGGAAATGATATCCCGGATGACGAACAAAAGTACGATTACATTCCCATTCAGAACTGACTTTTGTAACACAATCGAACATGATCGCGAAATCGCTGGTTTCTTTTCTGAAACATAATTTGCAAAGTGAAAACTGAAACGCTCACTGGCTGGTGCTCTCTAATCTTAACAAAGAGTGAATAAGGGGAGGAGGATGCAGATGGCAAAAGAGGAAACAAAGGTCGCCCGCTTTATTGGGACATCTTTGTGTAAAAAAACCCCAACAAACTCCAATGAATTACAAAAATCAGAATTATCTAGTAACATAAGTTTCCAACTGGAACCTTTTTTGCCTCAAACATTCTTAAAACAATCTACAAACTAAACAGGCTGTTCCATTGAATCTACACCCTAATTTTGTGTTTTACTAAGACAAAAAAAACAAAACAAGAAAGAACAAAAAGCCAAAATTGGGTCAGTCGCTGAATCAATCTGAGATAAACCAGGTGATTTCGTCCTTTCACAATATTCTGAAGATGTCGTTATTTACGTTCCACAAGAAAGGGAATGTTTTCCTCCTATCTACATAATCCTTACAAAAAACATTATTTTGTCAAATCTAATTTATTCAACCGATTCCATTTTAATTAGAAACGTCTTTTTTGCCCGGAGACGTCCCCAACGCCCACTGAATGACCTACCGTCAACCTCAAGCCAAATCCAGCCTGGCAAAACCTTGATTTTCCTGGCAGTTTCGCACGGTCGTTGCCGCTTGCTCAAACGTTTCACCCCGTTGTTTATTTATATATTTATTTCGAGAGATTGTATGCCCTAAATCCTATGCGATTATGGAAGAGATTTTTTGCTTGAATAACGTGGGCATCGTTTTAGCCTGGCACGTTGAAAGTATTTGAAATAAGTTTGTGTGATTTGGGTTTTTTTACTGATAAATTAATATCAGTAAAAAAAAACAAATCACACAAATATTTTTACAGCAAAACTGCAGCCGTCAAGAATCACGGTTTTTATACATTTTGCTTAAAGGTGTTGTTTCTAAAAAGTTTTGGATTAATTTGCTTGTGTTTTAATGTTCAACAGTAGGAAGGTTTTGAAAACATTTGTTTTCAATATCCATCTGTGTATATTACCCTTTAGAGGTATCTTTTAGAGATGTTTTTATCGGCAGACTGAACCTTTAGGTGAACGGAAAATTTTCTTCCCCCATCTAGCCTGCTCTTTATATATTGTTTTCCTCTTTTGTTTGGTAATCTTGTTGCACTTGTAGAGGGAAGTAAAATAGTATTTATACTGTTCTTATTGGCAGGGGCCTGGGGTCAAGGTGACAGTTTTGTATATCCTTGACAGCCCCACTTCAACTTGTATTCCTGGTGTAAATCTTACGTTTTATAGTCAAACAAAATCAAAAATCAAATGGTAACAGGAAAAGTTGATATGGTTCTGAATAAAAAACAATCTTCTTGCGATCAGAATGAGAGAAAAACAAATCGTTTCTAAAAGAAAACAAAATTTGGGACTTGGCTTTAGGCTTTGATAAAAAAACGCTAAGTGACAAAGGAAGTTGACAACCATGGTGTGCCAATATTGGTACCAGGAACAACATCTATTGTCTCAAAGATTAAACTTTATGCGTATTTCTGTTTGCTTTGATAATTCTATGGAGTATAACATTAACTTGTCAAATGTTTGGCGAACAAAAGGATATACTTTTGTAGAACTATTAAATGCATATTTGTAAAAGTGCACAGATTTGTTGTCTTTTTTTCTTGCAGTAATATTTTATGGAGAAAAACGCCACAAATCCTATTTAATAAAGTACAGTCAAGTTTTGCAGAAAACACTGGATAACTATTTCTCCGTTGTCGTGAATTTGTTGGATACTGAGCTTATTAATTTTTTCGATATGGCAAATTGAAATAGACCCACAGCGCGTCGGAATAGTTTTCTCGCACATCGTAATTTTACAGACAAAATACATTTTCACGACAGTTGTGAGTTGGAGCTTGGAGTGAAATGAAGTGTTTAAATTTTAAATCGTAAAGGGTTTGTTCTATAGAAGACGGGCAGAGCATACTGATTGAAACGTTGAGTTGAAACCAACGGTTATTTTCAGAACCACCCCAACTCATTGAGACATTATCATTACATGGTGTTACCGCAAACCTTTCTATATTATATTTCTATATTATTAACAATCTTCAGCATGTAAATTATTTTTTTAATTATCGATGCATCGTTCGTTCAGCATATTTTATGCGATCATGCTTGCACAAAAACAAATGAAGGACAATTTATTTCTTTTATCGGTTTAATCCACCTGTCGGTTTAGGTGTTGCTCTTGATTGTGGTGTTTTTATCGGTACTATTTGAATCATGGCCAGTTTTAATTTCCCCAATGTAGGATAACAACGTTTTTATCTTATCTTACCCTCCTGTTTCAGACATATATTTTTCTCGGTTCATGTTTGGTAGTTTCTTTTTCAAATATTATTATTAGTTAATATTATTATTTGTGTATAATAGACGCAGCCCAGACATTATACACGCTTTCAATGTAAATTTCAAAAGTTGGAACATCCATCCCTTATAGACATCCATAATAGAGTAATATGTTCACAAACATTTTGTTTACATCTTTTTTGTTTGTGTACCTCAAGTTCATTATTTTTGAGAAGCCAGAGCGTAATGTTGATATAAGGCCTACGTGTATCAATGTTTACAAACACTGTCTTTTATACTCGCCTTCTACAAGTTCAATATCTTATTTGTAAGAAGCCATGAGCGCCCAAATCTGATTTAAGGCCCATTACATTATTACGGGTTATACAATAATATTGTCTGGTATTATTACATGGAAGCAATTCGGGACCTGTATCAAGCCAAGCGGGTAATCTATCTTGACGTGAATGCCGGTAATGATCTGAAAAAATGCCAGCCGTAACAAGGAATTACAAGCTAAAGAAAAAAATGAGAAAGACAGATAAAAACGAAGTATTTTATGAACTCGCCATCCACAAACATTCTTTGTCTTTCACTTAAAAAAAACCCCCAAAACTAAGTATGTTTTATCTCGAATTCATTATTTATTATTTATTTATTTATTTAATTAATTCCCTTTTACCCAAGAGAGACCTCTTCAGATGTGCCCAGCAGCTGCTACAAACAAACATCAACATTTAAAAATTAATTTTAAATCCCTTATTTTTAATGTCACTTTTTAGTAGACTGAATAATATTGTTTAGTCTCCGGACTCGGTTATTTGCGATTTTTAATAAAACCGAATAAAATGAAATGGAAAAGATAATCATGTGCGTTAATCAAACATTTAGCCTGAGATGTTGAATTTGCATCGCGGATCATAAACAAAATATATTAATTTTGGTTTTACCCTTGTAATGTACACGGGTGCAAATAAAATGAATAATCTATACTCTGCTTGCCAAGCATTAAAGATGCATACATACAAATGCACATAATGATTGTCAATTTATTAATAATATTCTTCCCTTCTCCAAATGAGACTTGTATAGGCTAAAGCCATATGCATTCAATTGTCTCATTTTCATTCAGGTTGGCTTTGTATTCCGCCGCACCATAAGGAATATCACCAACAATCAACTTGAAGAGAATAAATCTAATGATTTGTTACGACGGACCGAGGAGAGCCAAGCATTTTTATACGAGGAGTAAAGTCAGACTTTGGAGATGCCTGGGATGAGTCACCTGTACCAGGGGACAGACCGTTCCGGCAGCGCGCCTCCTCAAGCCGTGGTGGTCCTTAGCGTGTTGGGGCCCCACTGCTCTCCAACCAACATGCAATGCACTAGACACAGCTCTGTACAATGGACAGTCCCCGGTTTGCAATTCTTTCTTCTTCTATTCATCAAAATTGCCACTGTCGTTGTGCTTGTCAATTTAGGAATTTTCTTTTTCTAAATCGATTAAAAAAGGGGAATCCTTGAAATAAAAATTGAGGATGGCAATTTTAGACTACAGACAAAACTTGCGAAGGGAGAGTCATATTTTGTATATTAACTTATCAGTATGATTCTTCCGAATTCGAAGAAAACGAGTGCTAAGTGTTTTTAAAGAAAACTACAAAACAAGGTACAATCATCTCTCAACACAAAATCTACAGACTTCGCACATTTTATTTGAACACCTTTCCACTCAATGTACAAGACGTCGCGCATTTGATTTATCAATTTGAGGATATAGAAAGGGGGAACGGATAACAGGGAAATGGATTTTGCACAGGAAAGTGAAGGAACATACCCGGCGGTTTATACCATGTGTAGGCCTACACGACCCAATCCATACACTTTCAAACACCGGAGAACAAAATCTCCAGAAATCGGGTTCCAGGAAAACACACCATTTCTGGATTAGTATGTTTCACAATTTCATAGTCGAATCTGGTTCATTTTGTGGGACGTCCTTGTCTTGATCATTTTGGAAGATATAAACCCGATCAGAACCCAGAACCCAGGCCAGGTGTAAATTCCACCCCAGTGATGTGCTTTAGAGTCTTGTTATATACATTTTGAGCCAGACGAGCCCGTCCTTACGTTCAAGGACACAGACCCGTCTGAATTCCAACCCGTTGTGTTTTAAGACTCAGATTCCGAAGGAGATGTCCGTTTAAATTCAAACCTATAAACTATAACTCAATTCAAGGGCATCCTAAAAAAGAGCATCGCCCATAATTCACTATTTTCTATCTTACTAACATCACCCCCTCCCAACATATACATAAATCAACCACGAACCTCCACCCAAATATGTTTTCACGGACGCAAAATGTTGTGTTGTTTCATTTCCATCCGATAAGATATAAAGGCAGTGAACACTATTGGTAATTACTCAAAAATAAAGTTAGCATAATAACTTACTTGGTTACGAGTAATGGAGAGCTGATGATAGTATATGATATTGTGAGAAACAGCTCCCTCTGAAGTAACGTAGTTTTCGAGAAAGAAGTAATTTTCCACGAATTTGATTTCAAGAACTCATATTTAGATTTTGAGGTCTCGAAATCGTCGGTCTTGAAAGCACACAACTTCTTGTGCCAATGGTGTTTTTTCTTTCATTAGTATCTCACATCTTCGACGACCAATTGAGCTCAAATTTCCACAGGTTTGTTATTTTATGCATATGTTGAGATACACCAAGTGATAAGACTGGTCTTTGCAATTACCAAAAGTGTCCAGTGAATGAATCGGAAAGAAACGTCAGAAATATTACGTTGATCGGTTTCAATCAGCCACAACATCCTGAGTCTGTGTCCGTGAAAGATTATTTTGTAAAATTATGGTAGGCTGGCTCTACTATTCTGATCACCGGCCGGAGACCTCTTTTTACAGGATTGGAAGCTCACAAATTGGAAATGTTTTTATAACCAATACAACTCCCCCACATAAATAAAATATCCGTCTATAGTATACCGAGAACAGAGACCCCCCCCCCCCAATTTCGACTACAGCAGTCAATAGCGCAAAGTTGAAAACGTGTTTTTAAACAGTTTATCCTCTTTTTCGCTTGGGTAAATATATAGGCCTAACTAATTGGTTTCATTGTTGTTTTTGTGTTTTTTTCACAGGACCATTTACGTTAACAGGCTGCAAACAGATTTTTAAAATAAATAACTGGACATAAAATAAGACATAAATAGCACGAGCAAGAAAACGGCACGTTAAATTTGTGCAAAAACGGAATTTTGTTTTAGGTTTTCCCCCAATAAAAATGCGACATGCTCGATGGACTTTTTATTGTGTTGATTAACACAGCAGGTTGGATAATGAGATTGTTAAAAAAAAAATAGACGGTTGAAAAAAAGCACACCGCTTTTCAGGGGTTTACAATCCTCGTAGTTATTCAAGAGATTCTTTCAATAAAAGAAATGTTAAAAAGTAAAATTGATCACATTTTGACCAGTCACTAAATCCTTTTAAATTTATTTTATTTTTTACAGAATGTTTCATGATTTATGGTTTTAGTTTTCGGTCTCCGAATTAAAGTGATGCTTTGTGAACAGTCATTAAACAAAATCAACCAAGGACATTGGACAATTGTTTCAGTGACATTTGTAATAATATCCCAAACATATACACCCCTAATTTCTTTCAAAGGCATATTCTTATTTAAATACCTGTTCAATTTATACGTTTTTCAGAATCTTATTTTATATTTAGCTTATAACAATGACCATTTTATAGTTTGGTTTGGCATGGCATCTTTAGCGTCTTAACTAATTTTGTTTTTGTTTTCAGAGAGCAATAGACCAAGCCATGGTGGACAGTAATTTAAAACCAAATTGACCCAACGAAAATGAGCAATTGCTTCAGTGACATTATCCCAAACATAATATATGGGCCTACTCCCTTAATTTCTTTCAGGTGAGGCATATTCCTATAACAATCCCTGTTCAATATATTCATTTTTGAAAATCTTATTCTTAAATGTTATTTTTTACAATGACGAGTCAATTATTTAGACACAAAAACTTTAACGTCTAAATTATTTATGGTTTTGTTTCCATGGTCTCCAGGTAAGGGAAAAATAAATTAAGCCATTGTGGACAGTCATTAAAAACGTATTGCAAATGTCCCATACGTAAACGCCCCTAATTCATTTTAGGTAAGGCCTTTTCCTATGTAAAAATCCATAAGTAAATTTTTGTTTTTAGATTTAGATTTTTCTAAATCTTAGGAACATTACGGAATTTGTAAAAAAAAAAATCGTGACAATCATAGACTTACATAAATCTTACACGGTCTAATGATGATGATAGTTAAAAACATCCCTGGAAATATGTTTTTGTCTGAAATGTCATATTTGATGATAACAAAATAATCTAATTGCGAGTTTATTGCTCAGTGAGCTTTTAATAATTTTTTTGCATCCATGACATGCAAAATGTGTATCGGTCTTTTTACTATTTTCTCGGGACCCAGATGGCCGATCGATCTCAAACTTCCACAGATCTGTCACTGTATATGGTGGATTACATAAAGTGGTTACATTGCCAGCAACTGTTTTGTTAGCAAACACCATTTAAGCTTTTTACAATGACGTTTTCTAGTTTTGTTAGGCATGGAAACTTTAACGTCTAATTTATGATGACGCAGTTATACCATCCCAGTAAACACTAAAGCATTATTCATATCATTACAAACGTGTGATAGGGCCTACTTCTGAAAATAATCAGAAAACAAAACGGTCTATTATAAAAAACGGCCTTTGAACTCCGTGTGATAGAAATAGCCATCCACTCAGTACAAAATAATAATAATACAGTAAACCTACAAGCATGAGAGAGACCAGCGGACAAGTGTTTGATTAAGGCATTAGTCCATACGTTATCTCCAAGGGGTTTCAGAGAGCAGCGTGCACGCACAGACATTACAGGCCGCAAGATGCAAGCAAATCACCGCATATGCATACGGCGAATGACCGGTACAACGTATGGCAACCATACCGCCGCCGGCTGTATAGCGAGAAACTACACATGTATTGCCCGCGCACGGGCCTACGCAAATTGGAGTGGTTTTTTATACGATCGATTAGGATTTAACAACGCCCTGCGCACAGCAATAATGCTGGCCAAAAATATGTAATGCGTTGTGCCATGCAGGCATAATTATACATACTGGCTTTTAAGGCCCCCATGTAAAAATGCGTGTGCTGTGGAATAGTAATGTGATATTTAGCGTGTAGTTGATAGTACCAGTCGGGGAGCAGGTTATTATTTTGTAACGCCTGGATTGACGGATTGAGGAATTGTTTATGACTGCACTGTACCTGTATATTAAATAAAATGAATTAATTTCAACCTTTTTTTTTAGAACGAGATGTTGATGCATAAGATTGGAGTAATCACTTTGAACGGTTTTACGTGAAACTTTTGTAAAAAAAAAAAAACACAGCAGACTCGTTGAGGGTTTTTACACTTGAAGAAATACGCAAATTTGTGTAGATCAAATATAAATTTGCAAATATAGATTATGGTAACTTTGATATAAATTAGGCACAATGTGTCCATTGATGATTAAAGCCATGAGTTGAAAGTTTCAAAATATATATAAATAGCCCTAGGCCTATACGAAAAAAATATATATATTATGTAGTCTACATTAATAATATTTTCCCTCGTGTGCGTTTCATTTTTTCCGTAATAAGCCTAATATAAGATAAGTTGTATTATTTTATATCTTCTGTATGGACGTATACTGGTTCTCTAAGGAACACGTTGCCTTGGATCGGTCGAGTTGGTCTTTGAAAAGCGTTCTGTAACCGTTTGTTATAAAATCGATATGGTTAGAAAGATGTTGTAAAAGTAGAATACAATGATCTACACAAAAATATGCCTTGAAATTGCGTGGTTTTCTTTTTACCTCGTCGACTAACACGGTCAGCCATTTATGGGAGTCAAATTTTTGACTCCCATAAATGGCCGACCGTGTTAGTTCGCGACGTAATATGAAAACCATGCAATTTCGAGTGATACTTGTGTGGATCATTATATTCTACTTTTAAAACATCTTTCTAACCATATGCATTTCATAACAAACGGTTTCAAACGCTTTTTATAGACCAACTCGTCCGATCCAAGGCAACGTGTAGGCCCTACCTTTAAGCTGAAGCGAATTCGTTCTCCCATAAAGGGGTCTCACACATGATGATAGTGTTTTAAACTTGTGTCTTTACCTGGACAATTGTATACAATGTATACTGTTATTTATGTCCGGAAATTTTAAATAAATAGCAATAAATAATTTAATAAAACGTATACTTTTTATGTATTCCTAAAAGAAGTATCGGTTAAAGGCAGTGGACACTATTGGGGATTACTCAAAATAATAATTAGCATAAAACCTTACTTGGTAACGAGTAATGGAGAGAGGTTGATAGTATAAAATATTGTGAGAAACGGCTCCCTCTGAAGTAACCTAGTTTTCAAGAAAGAAGTAATTTTCCACGAATTTGATTTCGAGACCGCAAATTTAGAATTATTTTGAGGTCTCGAAATCAAGCATCTGAAAGCACACAACTTTGTGTGACAAGGGTGTTTTTCTTTCATTATTATCTCGCAGCTTTGACGCACGATTGAGCTCAAACTATCACAAGTTTGTTAAGTTTGCTATTTTATGAGTATGTTGACATACATCATGCGAGAAGACTGGTCTTTGACAATTACCAATAGTGTCCAGTGTCTTTAAAGGTGAAACATCACCACAAGAATGGGTTGCTGTTGATGACGCTGTTGTTGTTTGCGAGAAAGACGCAAGATAGAAAACAGAAAATGTGTACTAAAAGGAGCATTTGTGTAATTGAACGGATGGGGTGGGGGTAGAACAAATTGCTGTTTCATTTTGTAATTACATAAGCTTTACCCTGCCCCGATCCCCAATCCCTTCGACACCCTCGGTCCCCGTCCCACTCACCCGCTTAAGGCTGACATCCCTACACGCCCATTCCGAAGACATTACCATGTCTTTGTTTGAAAAATGCATTCCAAATTCTAGAATTCATTTGTGGAGACGTTGATGTGTAAGTTGTTTTTATATAGGGGAGGTATTTTGTTGTTTGACAGAAATTTGTCACGAAAACAACGGACGGGAAAATATTTGTTAGGTTTCTGTAAGGCAGGAATTTTCATTCTGCTCTTGAGCCATCGCAGATTGTCCTTAGGAAAACAAATATAGCATGTAGAGAATAACAGTTAGTATTTTCGACATTCTAAAAAATTGCTTGGATTTGTGTTCCTTCAATTGACAAATCTTCAATGGCCTTACAGTTGAATATTTCCCATGACATAATTTGACTCTGTGCAAAGTTCTATGCATTGTACCATCAAAGGCACAAATCCTCAAATATTTCCTCTTTTGAAATTCTCAACAAAAGTAATCACAGAGAAAATGAATGATAGAGATGCAGTAGGCCTTTACTCAATTTTCATGAATTTAAATGGGAAAAACAAATCAACATTCGGGTATCTAATGGTGATCGCTGAGATAATCTCACATTCCAATATGTTCCTGTAATTATTGGTCATCTGCTTAAAACATTTGTAGACTTTATTCTCATTTTCACGTGTCAGGTCATATTGCCTCCTCATGAAAATGAGGTAATTTTTTCAGGCAAGTTGCAACTTACCGCTAAACTGGGCCCAATTAAAAAAAAACAGGGCAAAGTATATTTTGGCTTCAGGAACCGGTCGATTATTTCATTCCTGTATAAGTATATTTCACAGGTTAGTTTTTTGTATATTATTTCTATTAATGAGAATAATGTACAATAAACCCATGAAAATTTCATTTCAAAAGGTGGTAATGGGTTTTTGAGATCCGAAATTCCGGAGCCATTGTGTCCCCACAGAATTTTCCATTATTTTATAACACAATCTTGGAACCGTTACTGTCAGTATCGCTTTTCATATTCAAGATGTTTTGGATACCAACTGATATATTTTTCCATAACCACATTACTTCAAAATAATTATTGATTTACTATCGAAAGATGCTGTCCCTCTAACAAAACAAGTTTGTATTGCCATTGCCATTTTAAGAGCGACTACCAAACGAACTCTTATTGGTAATTTTTTGAGCAGTATCTTCACTTGGTGTATCCCATGATGTGCATTAAATAAACGTCAATTAAACGTCAAAGTTGAAAAAAAAAACCGAACACCCTTGTTGCATAAAATTGTGTGCTTTCATAGGAAAAGCCGCCCTGAAGCTTTCTCTGACTTTAATGTGGAAAAGCACCTCTAAACTGCATTTCTTCAAAGGTTTTTTTTCGGACAAGGTTTTATAATATCAACATCTATCCAGTGCCCTTAACACCTGCAGTTATCTTCTTGAATAATATTTTTTAAATCATACACTGTCTTCAATTAATGCCGTTCGTAAAAGTCAACTCTTTATCTCATACTAATCATACCCCGAATTTTCAAACTTTTCATTTTCGTATTTTTTTTAAGACATCAACTTTAGTCGTCGCTTTCTTGAGAATGTTTTTGTGTTTGTTTTTGCTTGTTTATTTACTTGTTGATGATGTGGTTGTGCTGGTAGGTATGTGTGAGGCGTGCAAGAGGTGAAGGTTGAAGGGCTTGGCAGAGAAGTGGTGCACGGAGAAGAATTTGGGTAGCGGCCCGCCAAGGTTTAGTGCCCATGACCTGACTCCCTTGGAGTGATAAAACCTGAGATCCAATATTTGAAACATTCACGAAAATGCACTTTGCTAGGGACGCCGAACAATAGACATATATTATATGTAAATAAATAAATAATAAACACAAAAATAAATAAATAAACAATTGTCTAGCGATGTACTTCAAATTCAGGACATTTGTGTTGTTGTTCAACTGCAATTTAACGAATGCATTGTTTGCATTTTTAGTTTTGTAGTGAACATTCAAATCGGGAGTCACAAGATCCTTCGAGTTTAAAACAAAATATTGGCGGTTGGTTACCCGTTTGACTATAGAGAGAGGGGAAGTTACGGCGTTTGACGGACGGTACAAATAAGGGAATTAATGTGTGATGAAGAGGTTTTCAACTAGTGGTTTAATCCCAACGAGGCCTGGTTCTTGGTAATTTTACCGAGACGAAGTCGAGGTAAATTATCAAGAACCAGGCCTATAGGCGGGTTTAAACCACTAGTTGAAAACCGATTCAACACACTTTGATTCCCATTAATACCTTTTCGGTCAAAAACATCAACACTTTTTGGTCAAAAAGTAACATAAATGCAATTTTTTTTAATTGTTCAATGATTTCTTTCAACACAACACCCCTCCAGCTATGAAATGGTAAAGCCCTCCGCCGCGTCGCGCGTATCGCGTGATGTGGCACAACTGTTTCAGCCGTTGTTCTCGACCAATAGGAATGAAGAAACTGTCTTATAAGAACAGGTGCAAGCTCGCGTGTCACGCCCATGTTTCAACACTTTTTACTGGTCATAAACAAAGGTTTATACACACCCACGTGACGCGCTCTCCACCAATAGGAATAGCGAAACTGTCTGAGGTATTTATGAATTATGGCTTATGAAGAGCTTATCCTTTTACAACCTCAAATTTACATTTAAAAAAAAAACACAGAAAAGAACAATTAGGCCTCCAACTTTCAGACTTTGATTTGAAAGTGTGGAAACGGTCTCAAAATGTTATTAAGACAGGGTGAGATACGATCGAACCCCATCACAAACAAAATTCACTTTTCCAATATAACAAAAGTTTTATACGAATAGTCCAGATTGAACTTTGCGTTCTAGGGTCTATATTCGCTCTTATTAAACTGTGTTTCAAAGTAACTTTCACTGCACACTATCGAAATTGTTCAGGTGCTCGATTGTCTTTAAAAAGCTTTTATTGTGTTCTTGTATTTCCAGTTTTATTTGGTTGTTAATATATGGCGTTACTTCTCAATCTGCTGAATTTTTTTTTACACATTTAGCGCTAAAAAAAGAACCTAGATGGGTTATTAACCCAGATGAGCCCTTCAGCTCTTCAAATGTGTAGAAAATGACCAGCCCCTTAGCCTAACCGCCGTAAACCCCCATATGAGAACGCTCTTATTTGAAACAGGTTATCGCCAACGCGATATGTATTTTGTTGTCTGTTTTTTAACAAGGTCGCACAAAACTCTTCAAAATCTCATAGCGACTTTGTAGAGCGGTTAATGATATCACCAGAATCTTATCAATGTAGAAACCATTCATGTCTGGGGGTTAAGGTTAATGTTTTGGGGGTGTATTCTGAGACCAGCACGGCTTTTATAGACGGGACGGTACATTGACTTTGGGGAAAATCCGTTCGAAACTCTGGTAATTTATTCAGTGAAAAAACAAGTAAATGAAGTCATTACAAACTAAATATCCTTCAGAATGTGAGTGTGATATCGACTAACAACCATCCCACGATCCCCACATTGCTTTTACTTTGGTTTCTTTATGAAAAGAGATTTTTTTTAAACACAAATCACAGGAATAAAAATACATGAGAAAATAGAATTAGCTGTTGCAAACAACTTACTTCGAGTCTTTCTCGAAGGCTTATTTAATGACAACACAACAAATATCACAGGGAGTTTGTTGTAAAACCACATATTGGGCAACGCCTATATTGCTGCGGGGTGAACAGTGAGCGCAAAAAGAAGGAATTTTCTCTTCCGAAGAAAAAGAAGAAAACAAATTCAACCCGACACCGAATCCTGACTGAATTTAACCCCCTACCGATCCCAGAAACGCAACCAGAGCCTGTCCCAACTACTGGCTATTGCACCAACCCATGAACGAAAATTGAAAACTTGCCAAGTAAAATATGACTAAACAGTAACGTGCTAGTTTCGATACACATAGAAACTTCACGTGGAAAACCATCAATGAATGAGTTTAGTAACGTCGAGTTTGCGCAAAATTCTATAATTTTTATTAGAGGGAGTTCGGTGTGTGTTTTTTCCCAGGGCTAGGGGGAACCCGGTGCAAGATCACCAAGGCCCAGTGCTGTGCACGTTGGTATGCAGAGGCCACCACGCATGGTTGGGTGGTTTGGGTCAAAAGTGCGGGCTGAGTGGCGGCTCTGCGAGGGGTCACGGCTAGGGGAGCACGCAAGCTTTCACACGGCACGTCCTTAGCGGCTGAGACGGTCCTGACAACCCGAGCCCGTTCGCGGCCCGTGTGATTACACACAGCAGCGCGCTGAACAGTTGACAGTTTCTAAAAAAGAAAAATCATAATAATGACCTAGTGTGGTGCAATTCAACGCATTTAGCACATAAAGAGAACCATGTACAATGTTCATATTAATAGCTTCACTTTGAAAAGAAGAGCACAATGTTTATTCACGACAGACTACGGTCAAAACGAGGGCAGCCTTTTTTAGAGGATTTTTCTTTTTGGCGCATATTTTGGGGGTTCAATGAAACATGACTGTCGTAAAAAACCTTGTGTCAATGTTAATTATGATGATAAACTCTGAGGGTCAGCATGGATTGGGGACCTTAGCGTTAAAGGTAATGCTAGCACCCAACATTGAACATATCAATATTTGGTTTTTCGGTGACACCATGGTGTGTAAACCAGGTAGATCTGTTCTTTTGAGGTCCTTTCTTGCTTTATATTCTACTACCACGGAGCAGATTTTCGGAACTCGGGGAAACTTTTCAGTTCTGAAAAGAACTGTCCTGCCTATTCCCACCTGCTATACTTAAGCTTAAATGGATCGAGGGGACTTCTCGTTATAAACTCGTTCATTATCGTGGAGTGTGTTAATAACTTGTCTCAACGTTTCGACTTTAGCTTGATCGTAGTCTTCGTCGGGACCTCACCATGCAATGGCTTAAATCCCATATAAATATTTGATATCAATATTATCTATAAACAAAAGTGATGCAAAATTGACTGTGGTGTATCATGGAGCAATAAACTCAATGGGTGTATAAAGTTGGTCTTATGTGTATAAAGACAAACAGCAGTCCAACAAATCTGCTGAAGGCGTTTACATCTTAAAGGCACTGGCCACTGTTGGTAATTACTTAAAATAAATGTTCGCATAAAAAGATACTTCGTAACAAGAAAGGGAGAGCTGTTGAAAGAAGACGGGTAGTACCTTTAATAATCTTTAAATTCCGTCCGAAAACTTGAACTCATCAATGAAACTTCCAAATCAAATCGTAACGAGCATTTCGGGAAAGGTTATCAGATAATTTTAGTCCTACATCTCTAAGCCTTGTTTTTCTGGAGTTACCGTATAGGCCTAATGCCTGCAGTATAAAGTGAGTAACTTCAAATTACTCTCTCTCTTTAAAGGAGGGAACTGAACGGCTCCCAGTGGATTTAAGTTCAGGAAGCGCAAATTGTAGAGTTGTTATGCTATCAGGGTTGATCAAAAAAGCTGAGAAAATCTCACTGTTTTTTTTCTCCTGAAGGTTAACACGCGAGCCACTATGTTATTCCTCATTGCTAAAACCGTAATTTCCTCTTTTATCAAACTGATTTTTGGTGACTCTATTGTTTTGAGTTCTTGAGGCCCCTAATAATTTGAAGACAATTGGACAGTTGGTCCCTGAGCCTCGTCTCTTCCTCTTGACTATAGTTTATAAACACGGCTATATGCAGCCATGAAGTGTCCCTTTCAGTGTTTAAATTGATAGGCCTATCCTTCTCAAATATAATTACATAATTTTGGAATGACAGCTAGAAATTAAAATAAAGGCAGCAAAATCTGGTTTGTGCGCAACGTCACCTGTAATGCTTATGTTTAGGCTACGTCTGAGAATCTTTACACCAAAAAACAGCAACAACGACGACAACGACAACAGCAGCAGCAAGTCAACAACAACAACAACAACAACAACAACAACAACAACAATACCAACAAACCATCAAACCATCAACAACAGCAGTAGCAAGAACAACAACAACAACGATGACGACAAGTAAGCAATAGCAACAACAAACATTTCACACCATTATTCCGCACAATGCTCCTATATCCGTTAAATTCGAAAATGAAGTTTCCCGAAGGGTTTTAGGAGATAAAATTGGTTAATCTGTGTGAGCGGTTTCCCATGTTTCTTGTCTAGAATAAAACTATAAAAAAAACTACTGTAATATTTAATATTTCCTTTGGGAATAAGTATTTTTGTTTATTGCCTTTCTCTTGATGTGTGTGGGACCTGAGAACTCGGTGTTTCCCGAGTCCTTTGGGGAAACATGTTAGCTACATACCTCAACCTTGAAAGTGAGATATATTTCTTATATCACAATGGGTTTTAAAATAGTATAACCCCAGAATAGCATGAGAAAAATGGCATTACACGATGGCTTGAGGCAAAATCAGCGAGGCACACGACAAACTCATTGTTCCTTCAGATACTTCTGCACATTGAACACCCATCATCGATGTCCACAATACAGGTTGTTTCTCGTAAATTGTAAAGGGTTTGCTTCGAAGTTTGTGGTTCCTCCGAACCATCCCGTGTTGAACCCTTTAAAGGCACTTGACATTATTGGTAATTACTCAAAATAATTGTTAGCATATAAGTTTACTTGGTAAGGAGCAATAGCACAAATCATTGTGAGAAACGGCCCCCTCTGAAGGAAAGTAATTTTTGAGAAAAGAGGTAAATATTAAACTACTTCATGCAGGCCTGAAGCCCTTTTATTTATAGGCATGTCTGATAGCATACACTTGCAACAAGGGTGTTTTTCTTTCATTATTCGCTTGCAACTTCGACGACCAAATTGAGTCCGAATGTTTACAGATTTATTATTCTATGCATAAATTGTGACACACCAAGTGAGAATACTGGTCTTTGACAATTACCAAACGTGTCCAGTGCCTTTAAACATGAGGGATTGTTGGAAATTACACACGATTATTTCTCTCCGCTCGACACTGATGGATCGCTCTTCCCCGAGCTGAGCGTGTCAAGTCAGGGGCAGAGAGGGGGTAGACCTCGGTAGGGTCAGTCCGGGTCACACGGCACCCCGCCCATCCGGAGAAAATCAACAAGCTTGTGTACCGTCTACTATAGGCCTTTATACATACACACCGAACCGGGGGGAGTCTTCAGATCATGGTCATGGGGGTTACACATGTATTTCTTGGGGATCAAACACGGTGGCCCTGCGTAATAAAAAACCATTGCAACTAGTGCTTTCCTTAGATTACAAATCATGGTGTGGTCCTGTCTATTACAGCGGCTTTGGCTATTGCCAGACAGCGTTAGTTTAACATTAAGCCATCAGCCACAGCCACAGCCACCTGTGAAATACATTTACATCTTGACAATTTGTTTCTGCTAAGCTACGGTAATGTGCTCATCGTTAAGCGGCTCTATGACATTGGACCCCGGAGGTGAAACAAGGCTGGTAACCTCACCTATATCTGAAAGCATTATAGAAAAACCGATGCATTTCAAATTAAATGTGTAACTAATTTATTTCCCCACTTCAAGTCTAGGCCTATCCTATAAGCTTACATGCCCGTATTCATTCCATCTCTTTTTTTTATAGCACAATGCAGAAAGTAGTACATTATTTATCACGGTGACACATACACAAAAAACACCGAAAATTAACACACATTGCGTTAATACAGGGATGCAAGTTCAACCTGCAAATTGAAGCATCAATTTGTCGAGGGGTATTTCTACAAACAGAACACAAGGCCTGTCAACTAGGTTTTTATTCTGACGATGACTAGCAAGCGAGTCGAAATATTGAGACCAATTTAGAACTCACTCCGCGGCAGTGAAGCTAATAACGAGAAGTCCCCTCAATCCACTAAAGCTAAAGTATATAGTCCAGCCGATTTACTATCCGGGAGTATAGATTTTTAGTTAAAAAGCAGGACAGTTCTTTTCAGAAACGAGAAGTCTCCCCACTTACGAAAATGTACTCTGCAGTAAGACAAGTTCTCAAAAGAACATAATCTCTGGCAATAGATACACACATGGTGGTACCGCAAACAAAAAACAGGTCTCACATGTTTATTTATATCGCCGTGGATAGTCTAGTAAAAATGCCCGGAAAGACGGTTCGTTTGACGGCCGGGATTGGCACAGGCCGGTACGCCCCAGACACTCCTGAGCTTAAATACCCGGACATTCATCAACTGAATAATATTGACCAAAAACGTTATTTTTCACGAGATTTTATTTCTGACCACATTACTTTTAAAATACAACAATCTTGCGACCAACACTTTTTGAAAAATGAACAGTATATGCACATGTCATTGACGGAGAAAGAACGCAATTGAAAGACAAACGTGAAGCGCAACAAAGACTCAGACAGGAAGCAACCCTAATCCTAAACCTGCCACAAATATTTGCAACAGAAAACACGAATACTACACAAGAAAAGGGAGTAAATAGTGTCCCTTCTGTGTTTTCCGAAGTTCTCCAGCTATGTTATGAAACTTGGCAACAATCTATATTTCACCAGGTCCTATGGTGTCATACATAGTTGGTGTCAATAAAGGGCAAGTTTTTTTGTCTAGTTATTTTTTTGCCAAGTAGATAGGTTAAAATAGTATTTCCCCCTCAGTCCCCGTATTGGTTTCCCTTAAATGCAATAACACGACGTGACTTGACATTGTATTCGGCCTTCTTTGGGACAATGATGAGGCATGATTGATGATTCCATAGTATTTTTTTTTGCCTGAAAATTTAAAAATGATCTAGTTTGAACCCTCTAAAACATAAACTCAAAGATGGCTGCCAGATATATAGTGCATTCATTTTACACAATCACTTGACACACCAGGACAGTTTCTTGGAAAACAAAAAATCCAAACTGAAGTTTTTTTTTTTTTTTTTTTTTTTAAATTGCTTGACCCAAGGCGATCCAGAAAAGTTGTAATAGTACAAACAACTTTACACGGGGGCTGGATAAAATAATCACAAAACAAGACAGCATTTAGGCCTAGGGTGAAGCAAGAGCTTGCCTTCAAAGCATGCAAATCAAAATACAAATACTGGTTCTCCTCATGGACATAACAGCCAATACTGTTCACCCCGATAGCCAGTAGGTTTGGTTACAATAGAGGAGATACACCCAAGATGGGTGGAAGATACAAATCTAGCGACTCAGCGATTGATGTGCCTTCATGATAAGGACATCTTAGCATTTTTGTCAGATGAAGATGTTGAGCACGATGCTCGGAGGAGCTTGGGGATGATTACCGTCGAGATGGACGTAAACATGAACAGTAATGGGTGGCTGAGGGAATAAGCCGTTTTGAGATAATGGAGGACATGATACTATATACTACTGGTTTTGGGTAAATCTGTCTGATGTACACCCAAACCACACAGTGCACTCCTATACAAGCAACCATAACTCATGATCAGCACTGGTTTTTTTTTAGACATTGTTGTTCTGTTGAATTGAACGAACATGGAAGACTGAAATATGACATCATGCTCAAGATAAACTCAGATGAATGGCGCCTGCAAAAGGACTGTGTCTTATATAATGAACACCACGAGACCATAGATGAAGATGGAGTAAAGTCTCATCATAAAGGGTCTGGGTGCTTAGTGTACAACACAAAACACAAACATCTACAGATTTACATTAAACTTAGCTGCCCTTAAAATATTATTTGCTGAGGCGCTGTAGTTTTTGAGAAATGAGTAAATCAATTTCAGGAGTATAATGTTTGTCTTATGAGACGACAATTATTTTAGAATGTACAACCATGGAGGAAGAAATGGTACAACGCATTTACGCGACCCTCCTGAAAGCATTGCTCTGTGATTTTCATTTCTTTTTCTCAAAAACTTGACAACTATTGAGGCCGCACTTTATACAAGTAAATTTGATTACATACCTTGACAGTGAGTAGGATTCATGTCATGGCAAAAAAACTTGATAAACAAAAGGTATCAAATTCTTATCGGTAAAAAGGCGCGACTGTTCACTTTCGTGAATTAAGCGTACACATACTTTTTAACACACAATTTTAGAGCCACGGTTAACAAGACCTTTATCATAACCTGCTATACGCAAACAAAATCATTACTTTTTTATTTTAGTGAAGCTACACTCTGATCAAAAAAAAAGAAAGGTCGTAAATCTTCGGTCATGTTTTTGTTGACGACATTTTACAAGATTCTGCGATTCAAAACATGTTTACAGCCTCAGAAACAACCTCCTGTTACCCCAAGGGACAAAACTAGCCTTCGACCGTAGATTATAGCCCGCTACAATGAACCGCTTCTAATTAAAGAATAACTTAGATAAGCAGACTAGGAGAGCAGTATAAAGTTCCAAGGAATTTAACAATAATTACGAACGAATTACGTCAAACATGTTGACGTTTTTTCGTTTACACTTTTTGTTTCTAGTCGTGTTTGTATGTGAGGGTGGGTGGGGGGTCCCATACGACGGTAAAATAACATAATGTGTTGGATTTGTCTGGCGGGCCTCAATTTGTAGCAGAATAAAGACCTGATTGTCCTATTCATTCAGACAGTTAAAAAGGTTTTTATCTTAAAAAATAAAGGGGAGTCCCAAAACACGTTATAAAAGTCTTCTTTAAGCAATTAATGTATTGAGCCTTTGATGTAATTAAATGTTTTCTGTTCTGTTTAGTTAAACGGTTTGTTTATGTCTTGTTGGGTCAACGAAACCGGGGATGATTCCTCAAAGAGTTACAGGCAGTGGACATAACCGGTGAAAATGTGAGCTCAAATTGGTCGTCGTAGTTGCGAGATAAAAATTAAAGAAAAACACCCTTGTCACACGAAGTTGGGTGCTTTCAGATGCTTAATTTTGAGACCTGTAAATCTAATTCTGAGGTCTCTAAATCAAATTCGTGGAAAATTACCTCTTTCTCGAAAACTACGTTACTTCAGAGGGAGCTGTTCCTCACAATATTTTATACTATCAACCTCTCCCCATTACTCGTAATCAAAAAAGATTTTATGATAATAATAATTTTGAGTAATTACCAACAGTTTCCACTGCCTTTAAAGCCATTATACACTTTCGGTAAACAGTATTGTCCAAGTACCACACTTCGTGTATCACAACTTATATACAAAACAACAAACCTGCGAAAATTTAGGCTCAATCGGTCATCGGAGTCCGGAGAAAATAATGGGAAAACCCACTCTTGTTTCCGCACGTTTCGCCGTGTCATGACATGTGTTTAAAACAAATCCGTAATTCTCGCTAACGAGAATTGATATTGTTTTAATGTTTTCTCAAAAAGTAAAGCATTTAATGGAATAATATTTCAAGAGAAGTCATTCACTATTACCTTCTGTAAACCCTGTAAATTATTTGTAAATCTGTGAACTTTTTTTTTCTGTACTGAAAGTGTATAATGGCTTTAAAATAAGAGTGACTACCAAGTGTAACATCCTCTTTAAGTTACATCAAAGTAACAATAAGACCAACCTGTTTCGCTGTTAATCAAGATCGGCATGGTTTTTACATGATTTGGCAGACCATTGACAATCACTCAAACAGTGCCCGGGCATTATAATGTACCACCACTCCAGGGAGTTATACACGCTTTAACGTTCCGTGTGTAAAAAAAAAGGAAAAATACATCATTTGAAACATCACTAAAATAAACTCCTCATGAAATATGCACATACTGACATTTCAACCAAAAGCGCGTATAGAAGAGGCGAGAGTTTACATCTTGGAAAAAAAAGATGTTGTGTTAGTATCTAGGGCGGTTCGCTGCACGAGGGGAATTCTGGCTTGAAATTTAACTAAAAAGGGAAATAATACAATTAGATATGTACATGTATCTCATATATAGAAATTATAATACATTTAAATCAGTGTGTATCGTAAAAATTAATACTCGGTGAGAAATGTTATGTGTACTGCATATTGCTATGTTTTTATACAGCAAAGTGTATATAATTTATTTGAAATTTTCTTTAATTTATTCTTCTTGTCATAGGGAGATAGGCTACTTAATTTTTCCAATCATATCGTGTATATTTTATTTGAAATTTCCTTCTATTTGTTATGTTTAATCCAGAGGAGATATGCTACATGTTCATTGCGAGCCTTTTATTTGTATCATCATGCATTTCAAAATTATATCACTGAACATAAATGTTTTTTTTTTTTTCACAAGTTACTATATACAAGAATTAACACTTATTGTACATGCTACAATACTGGGGGAAAAAAACCCCCAAATTTTACGGTAGAATTTCGCCTGATTATCTTGACAAAATATAGTCCCCTTTTACAAGGAACAAGCAGCCATTTTTGAGAGCCTTTTTTGAGATTTGAAATAGGAGATGGCATCCAGTATAGCACGGCTGAGGTCTGGAATTGTTGGATGACACGACTTGTGTACAGAGGCGGAATTAGGTTACTTTAAATTTCATCATTAATTTGAACAGGACATTTTAAATAGTTTAGATATCGTGGATTTGATTCCTGGAACTAGATTATTAATTTTGAAAAATAAAAATATTCTGGTTATTCGGGATAACAGACACAAACAAATCGGGTTCTATCAATATTCCCCCAAATTATCCTAAAGTCAAACATAATATCAAATCAAACCGAGATTTGGTTGAAATGATTATCATACACTTTTGTTTCATTTGTACTTTAAAAATGCTTGTACTGCTAAGAAGTGAAGTAACAAACAGTGTAAATAGCTACAAAACAAGGTAATTAAGTGACCCATCACCCCATCCCCATCACCCTTTCATTTCATCACCCTTTCATGATATTGCGATTACTGAATCTACAATGACCACTCCAGAATTTTTTCTGTGCGATGTGCTACCACCCCAAATGACAACTTCTTTAAATGTTGTTTTGGTGTAAATATATACATCCTTCCTTCTGAAGAGCTGGGACTGTAAACAGTAAAGCCAATCGTTACATCATCTGCATGCCACGATTTGCTATAGTTAAGGAACAACATTCTCCTGTTCTAAAATTGTGACATCTTCACTGTGACATCACTACTAGGTCACACTGGAGGTTAATTTTCCCCATACATAGATTAGTGATATATCACGAGACAATTCCATGACAACTCTTCACATGTACAACACAGCTTTCTTCAAGAGGGAATTATACATCATTAGCCCTTTGGGTTTGTGGACATTTCTATATTACACAAGATTCCAACAAGCATGAGAAAAAAATGGCGACCGTCGCTATAGCTTCATATAACAAGCTCATTCTCACTGAGCCCTGTTACCTGTTTATGTAAATGCTTTGAAGTATGTTGTCGCTGAAATACAGGACAACATTCTTGAAGTGGGAAGTACAACTCATTAGCCTTTTGGATTATATATTGCACAACATGCATAGAGAACGATGTGTTATGGCTAAAACTAAGACTCAAAATCACAAACAAATTGGCAACCGTCGCATAGCTTCACGAAACAAACTCATTCTTACTGTAGGCCCCATACCAGCCTTTCATAATCATGCATATTATATAATAATAATAAAAAATCGCTGAACATACAGGACAACTTTTCTACAAATGATAGTTAGAAGAGAGTTAACACTTATTGTCCTTGGCAAAATACAGAGAAAACAATAATTAAATTTATGGTGGAATTTCGTCTTATTATCATTACAATTATTATTATTTTGTCATAGAGCAAGTAGCAATTCTCCAAGAGCAATCTTTGAGAATTAAAAAAAGAGATGGTGTACAAACTGTCCGTACATAAGGCGACTGATGTCTGGAATGGTACAATGGCCAAAATTAAAACTGCAAAAGCACAAAATGGCGACCGTCGCCACATAGCTTCATGAAACCATGGAGGTAGAATTAACAAACTCATTCTTACTTGAGAGAAATTATAACATCTTCTGTTAAAGCGAACTCTTGAGTTATTAATAAGCGCTACTTTCGAACACACGGCGATTGCTAAACAAATCATGATTGTACAACGAGATGGTCGTCCTATTTATCTTAAGACAAAAATAAAATGGGAAAAAACCCCAATCATTTTGACACACTTTCAGCGCTGTTAAACATACTATCTATAGGCTCACACTCGAGTCTCACACTCTGGCCAATTCAGTCATTCAAACTCTCCCTTCAGTCTCTGGTCTTCAACTGGCTAGAGGTTTGTATAGCTCAAATATAATGCTTCACAATAATAGCTTTTGTCGGTTTCGCAACCAAACACCGTCGAGTCTTAGTCAACAATAACACCCGCGCTCTATGCGCAAAAAAAAGATCCCATAGTTGCTGAACACTTTCTGGAAATACACAAGCCTTTATTCATCGAGAGGGAGAGAGCACGAAAGATAGACCGTCCACCTAATCTTTTTAATATATTCTGTTGTATGGACCACAGATGATATATTACTACGTATACAATCTTTTCAGCTGTTGTTCATGGCACGTCATATCGAAAACGCAGCCAGTGAAAAGGCAATGTTCTCTTTTTTGCGTTGTTCAGAGAGCAGATAACACTGAGTTTTTAACGTTAGGCTTTACGGGGTTTTCTTTTAACAGAAGGCCGGGCATAATGTCAGCGTGTCGTGACCGCCCTTTTGACCCGTGTACGCTCGCGGCTCTCACGGTCTGGCTTGCACCAGCGGTATCGGTATCTCTCGGACTTATTATAACAAACCAATCCCAACTTGGGCAGTGGTTGACACAGGAATGACGAAGTAACACTGAGCTTTAAAAAACCCATCAGCTATGCAAATATTGAGAGCACGTGTTTTAAAAAGGTGTGCTTTACATGTTAGAGATCCTGAGTTTGGAGTATAAATTGGCTTTGATGCACACATACATGTGTTTTATACATACTGTATAATGTATCACTGTAAACTGATGCTTATGTATACCATCATTCTGTGAGAATAGGTTTGCCTGAGGTGTTGGTCTTTATTTCCCTCGGGGGGGGGGGGGGGGGGGGGGTTGGCACGACTGAAGTAAGTTTCTGTGCACGTTAATTTATTCCTCGATAGGAACCTTCAAAAGTAAAGCGACAACCAGACTGCCACAACAACCAGACAGGCCATGGATGCCATTGCCTCCGCTACCCCTGGTCTGTGGCTTTGGTGCCCTCCAGAAGTTTCCCAATGACTTTTAGATTTTCCAATGGAAGTGCCCTTTGCAAAAAGAAAATGGCCTTACCCTTCCAACTTGTTCTAAGATGAATTTCTTAGCCTGACCAAAACCACAACAACAAAGATAACAATATCAAAAACAACAACAACAACACAATCAAAAACAGCACCACAAATAAAGCTTACGAAGCTCAGACTGTTAATATTTTTACAGAAAATGCTCAAACGACATCAAATTTTATCAAATAATACATTTTTTCCCGAAAAATTGTATTGTTTTTGTCATGCAGCTGTCTTAAGCGCAATTGATTGATTGGCGCTATATAATGTCTTCTGATTAATTGATTGATTGATTGATTGATTGAACGAAACAATGTGCACATAATTAGAGAACACGTCAAAACAAATTTTTCCACAACATGTTTTTATTCAGTTGATTTTTATAACATTGCTGCAATTTCATTACATACACAGGTATTGAATATACTTTGCTACTTGACGTCGTAAACAAATAAAAATGCATTTTTTTAAAAGCACAACTCAGAGTTCTACGTATAAACGAGTTTAGACATGTTATCACACAAAAAATTTTTCAAATATTAAATACAAATGCAAAAACAAATATAAAAAATACAAATAATAATTTAAACAAATAAATAAAGTATATGTTGATTTTTAAATTCTAGCAACATTAAACACTCGTTACTTCAATCTGAACAATTTCACAAAGGTCTGTGTATTACTCAACGTACAAAATGTGTGCGACTTACAAAACTAAACATTTCTTGCGCAAACTTTCAACAGAAATACATTTGCATAACGCCAAAATAAGTGTCAGCAACGATAAACAAGGCAACGTGAGAACGTTTTAGACAATTTTTGATAGGTTGTGAAACTACCTCCCCCCTTTGGAGAACATCAAATCACAGAACAAAACTATCAGAAAGCAATTTACTCCAATGGCATCCAGTTTGCAATGTGGGTTTCCCCTTCTCCAACTTTTCTTGTGGATGCTTTTAACCTATTATTCTGATATCATCATATGACATTAAACATAATTTGTTTCCTCAAATTTCTGAAACAGCTATAGGCCCCCCTATGATGGCATAACCACAGTTTTCATGTTTTGAAATGAAGACGACCAAAACAGCCATGACCAATTGCAAACCTTTTTAATGAACCACTATTCAGACAAGAATATAATAACTCTTTTCGAACTAACTGTTTTGGAACTCAGTTATTATCATCGAAGTAGTATTATTGCCTCCCAATTAAAATAAATAAATAAACACAGTATTTGTGATGTTCAGCTGACTTAGGCCGTGTCCAAAATTAGCGGCTACAGTCATGACTACGGCTATGGCTTTCCGCATAATCATGCATTGAGGTATGGGGCGTCCTTGGCAACAGCCTTAGCATCAGCCACATATGTAGTCGCCAACTTGGATACGGCCTTACTTTAAGGAGGTAATTCACAAAACGGTCTGATAGACTCGTCCTGCAACTGTGTAATGTCGGGTTAATTCACAACAATCCAGCGCAGCTTTACGATTGTAAATAAATGCTATAGACCTTTATCACGCTGTCACCATATTGGTCATGTTCCCTGTTTCCACAAACAGTAATGAATGCTAACACTCATTGCGCAAATCTGGCACCAGACTATTGTTTCGTCCAGCCTCAGTTTGGTTACAATGAGTTGGAATGGAGTAAAATCAAGATGGCCACACCGTGATAAAGGTCTATAGGGAAGGTATTGTCCATTAATCAACATTGTATCACATTAATGCTCAGCAAACATCAACACAAACATTTTTATATATATAGCTTTTTCAACTGTTTTTTAAAAGGCTATATCATACAACCATATATAGACATCTATTATGTATTTTTTTACTATTCATATAACATATACAACATTATTATCTTTTCTAGAAGAAGGTGGCGTCGAATTATCATAATTTATATACCATCTGATTTTTAAAAGACTTGATTAATACAAAACATGTTGCGACAAACCAGAGTGCAAAAAAAACAGAACATGACGACTTGTTTTTCTTCTAATTTACGTCCAGAACTAAGATACACATATCTACATTTCTGGACGACTGAAATTCTTTTCATCTTCTCAAAATGACGATTAACACAAATACAAAACAACATACATTTTTCTACTTGCACTATTTTATAGTGCACGTTGATTTTTTTTCCTTTTTTTTTCTTACACACAAGATGAATTACTAATCAAGATAATTTCCGCGCCATATTTGTTGGTTCGTGCTAAAAACAACTATGGCGGTGATTACAATGTTTTGCGGTAAAAAAGGAGAATTTTAAGAGTGAGTACTGATTATAAATCATTCAGCTTACATATCTTTACAAAATTGTTAAACAAGTTCTCCCAAAGACATGAACAGCTAACATAATACCCATGTAGTCAGCACATGGAAGTGGATATTGCTGACTGTGTATAGGGAAGCAGGCGATAGCTTTCAGCCCCTTCAAGGGGTCTTGGTCCTTTCGGTAGGACACAAAACTCGATATCCACAGATTTACATTAAACTCACACAGTTTGAAGATAATAATGGTTGAAAGCTTACCTTTACATGTTGCTTACTGGGGTGCTGTAGTTTTTGAGCAATGAGTAAAAACAAGCCCCGAAAATTATTTTAGCATGTAAAACGTATTTCCGTGACATTGTTTTACTTATTTATAAAAAACTACAGCACCTAAGAAAGTAACAAATTTGATGGGAAGCCTTCTACCATCATTATCTTCAAACTGTGTAAGTTTAATGTAAATCAGTGGACATTGTGTTTTGTGTTACGAAAAGTACCCCACTCCTTTAACATTGACTTGTATACTTAAATAGCAAAATGCAGTGTGGGATAAAATTGTGCAGTGTTAACCATCCCTTTGGTTATTATGCGTGTAAGTGAGAAGTGTGCATGTGTACAGCAGCAGCACGCTGAGTGAGTCTCAATAGTAGTGTTACATCCAGATATATTTCACATGATTATAATATTACAAGTCTATAAGCTTTTTTAATATACAGCATTAACGCGTTTTATGTTTACATTAATTATAACCGGCCCCCATGCCATTCATTGTTTCAACAAAACGGCTGGTTAACCCTCCAATGCGTGTTGGCAATAGAGAAAGTCATTTTGTTTACACAGCGCGTGCTCTTTGTACAATCGTTATGTACTGCTCAAAAAATGTATTGTTTTATCTCTCAGGTGTTATGTACACAATCTGTTGTGATTTATTTGTTAAGGCGTCAGCCTGCCTAACATTGATGTGTTACATACTCTATTTTGTTTTCGCGCGGTTTTTTCCCCCTCTTACTTTACTATGCTGTATAATTTGAACAGAATTATTCCCAGACTGTCACGTAACGCCCCTTGGGCAAAATCCATCACGTACAGCTCTGGAAAAATCCCTCTGGTGTATAACTCTCTCTGACTGTAATCGTAAAATTCCTGGCCGTGACGTCAGTCACCACGATGTAATCGAGATTGTGATGTCGAGCCGGGGTCCAGATTCGATGGGTAGGGGGAGGGGAGGGGTACGGCTTGGGTTTCGAATGTTGCTTAGACGAGTCGCTGTTCTTCATTTTGGTGGAGGCTTCTGCAGGAATTGATGACGGAGTTGGGACACGGTTGACGCTCAGATCGAGGGGTACATTCGGGTCATGCTGAGGGGCTCGGGGCAGCGTTGCTCGGGCTGATGGCTGACCTACTTTCTTGCTCTGACATTTTGGTGGAGTCACCTTTCGGGGCTGCTGTGGTGACTGGATGTTGTCGTTATTGGACGGGCGACTGCTAACATGCGCAGGGTAGCCGCTTGTAAGTAACAGCGAGCTATCCCGGATCGGGGCCCGTTTAGGAATCTGTGTTACTGTTGAGTTGGGTTTCCCACCCGGGCTCACCAGTCGGTCACTGTGATTGAGTTTTTCAGAAGTCAACTGTTTTGGGGGAATGGGCGCCTTTTCCCAATTTGGGGTTTTCAGTGATGCGGGCGGTCTTTTACATGCAGGCGCTCCAGCACCAGGAATGGATGGTCGTTCGGAATTGGGCGTTCTCGGGGAGCTGGGCGATTTCGCAGAGGAGGGTGGTCTTTCCGTGGGTATTTGTTTATTAGATATGGGTAACCTCACCAGTAGAGATGGCTTCGACGTGTCGTACAGTTTTTTGGCCGATGGTGTAGGTATTTGTGGCCTCTCGTCACTGGGTGGCTTTCCAGTTTGTAGGGTGTGTTTAGGTAGGTGTGCCGGCTTTGCAGCGGGCGGTCTATCCGGGTAACTTATTGTTTTTGTGGCAATTGGCGGCCTCTGTACAATGTGTGGATTCTTCTGCTCTGTGACTCGGTCGGGCGTGGTGGGCGTTTTCTTTACAACGGTACTTTTCCCATTAGAGTTGGGCGGGGAGACGCAACTCACAGTAAGTTTTTTAATAGGTGGAGATTTCTTCAACTTTTCACTTTCCATGGATGATGACGTGATTTTTGGACTTTTTGCACAGATCTGTTTGGTTGAAATGTAAAGTTTCTCGCAACTGTTGGGCGATGAACCGTTGGTGAGAGTTAACACAGGCACCGCCTCTGATACAGGTGAGCGCCCATAGTTTGGTGGTTTTTCAGTAATGAGCGGGGCTTCAGAAGAAATTGACCTTTCTGATTTTGAATGTTTTTCAGACGCAGTGACTGGAGGCTTGTCTGACGTGGGCGCGGTTTTTGATGTGAGTGTAGTCTTTGATGAGGGCGATGTTTTTGATGTGGGTGTGGTCTTTGATGTGGGCGAGGTTTTTGATGTGGGTGTGGTCTTTAATGTGGGCGAAGTTTTTGATGTGAGTGTCGTCTTTGATGTGGGTACAGATATCTGTACTAAATTCCTCTCTGGCTCTCTGGGAGGTGATTTAGAAACGGACAGTTTCTCTGAAGTGGGAGGTCTCTCTATAATGGGCGTTTTCTTCGAAGACGTGGGTGGGTTTTCTGAAGTGGGCGGTCCCTCCGGAGTGGGCGGGGATTCAGACAGACGGATGTGAGGCTTCTGGGAAGTAGGCGACCTCTCTGGGGAGGGCGTGGTTTCAGATGGACGACATGTAGGCATCTGTGTGATTGGTGGTTTCTCAGAAGTGGGCGTGGCTTTGGGCGTAGTTTCAGAGATGCGTACAGGAGAACGTTGAGGAGTGGTTGATTTCGGTGAAGTGGGTGGTCTCACGGGTGAAGTGGGCTGTCTCACTTTGGATTTTTCAGACGGTGAGGGCCGTTCGGCTTGAGCCGATCTATCAAGACCGTTTGCCCGATCGGGCTTGGGCGACTTCTCGGATGGGATTGTTTTACCGGGGCTTACACACTGGACTACGGTTGATTTCTTCGAAGAGTTCGGCGACAGTGGGGACGTGGTTATCCTGATGGAAATTTTATTGGCGTCACATTCGGAAATTCTTGCAAAGTTCGGTGATAATTCCGCGGTTAGTAATTTCTTCGGGGAGTGTGGTGCTTTGGTTGGACTTTTAGTAGACGTATGTTCGCTTGTGGACGATGAATTGGTCTTTATGGTGCACTGTGTTGATGTGTCGGTTGGAGTTTTCGACGATGGAGATAGAGAATTGTCCACGGTCGTGAGGGCACCTAGAGATTTATCGGCAATGTGAAGAATGGCAAGGGGTTTTTCAGACGATTTCTTGACGGGGGAGAGAAGTCTTTTCTCCGGCGACTGCTTTACTGGAATCGCGGTGGAATTCGAATCACTGTCGTTAAAATCCCAGACTGTGGAATCAATTATTTTGGCAGCAGCCGAAGGAGGAGGAGGAAGAATAGATTTCTTCTTTTTGCGTGATTTCTTCTTATCCTTTGTTGGGGTTTTGTGGACTTTCTTGAGTAGGAGGAGGCCCTCTTCCGTCTGATCAGAAGAGCGACGATGATGACGTCGGTGCTTCTTCTTGTGTTTCTTTTTCCCGCGTTTCTCGCCGTTGACTCTCTTCTCCTTCGAAATCGACGAGGACTCTTTCCTTTTTTTGGATTTGGTCTTCTCTCTTCTGCGCTTCTTTATTTTTCGCAGCAGCCCAGTCAGCTCCTCTTTCGGTGGTTTAATTCCCTTGGCATGTTTGAGTTTTTTCGAGGACTTAGTCCGGTGTTTTGATTTAATCACCGAGGAGCCATGTTTTAAATCCCGTACGCCGTTCGTCGTCTGCTGCTCATCCGGGTCACTTTTTGATTTTCCCGCCAAAACTGTCGTCACACCCTGGTTGCTATGGTTACTCGGCTGCTGCTTCACCAGAGGTATCTCATCTGATCCGTTGATGAGAATTGATGGAGGTCTTTGTTTATCAGCAGTCAGGGTGAAAGTTTTCTTAGTGAGGGGCTCTTCATCATCATCACCACCGTCGTCGGTTGTGGAGTCATCCTCCGCCACGCTGCCCGGTGTAGTCCCGCCGGTATCCAGGGAGTTTCCACCCGTGCCATTGGTCGCCCTGCCGGTCGCCGAGTCTTTGTTCCCGGTAGCTGTCGGCTGATCGCCCGCCTGGGCCGAGGCGTTTCCTGCTGCCGCCGTGGTAGTATTATTATTCTCCGTTGGCTCAGGTTTAGGTTCCGCATTTCTTAACAATCCAGTCCCCGAACGAATCTGAAATATGAAAAGAAAGCACTCTTTATGCCCACTTCATTCGTAAATTATATCAAATTTCAATTCATTATCATATTTCGGGGACGGTTCAATTCATTCGCAAAGGGCGGGGTTTTCATCGAGAAGTTGTGTTGGTTTTATAGGTCGGAGAAAACAACGAAATGTCATTCTTACGTCTAAGAGGGGCCTCTTTCTCTTACGTCCTCTCTGCCCGGCAGGAGAAGCCAACTCTCTGCGCCTAGAACGGGTTCAAAAAATAAAGAGAGAATAATATAACAGTGAGTGTCGATCGACAAAACGGGATTGAAATTTCCAACGGCAGTAGTGCTCCCCATTGCGAGCACGTACGCACAGCCATATTGACATGATGTGGAACTCATTATGTACGGGCACGTACACACGTAGTATGCAAAAAAAGGAGAGCCACTAGGCGCATAAATACATAGTGCGGGGCGATGTGTGCTTTACTTACCTGTCTTCATAACCATCCACGAGGCGCTTGTCCAGTATATTCGTCTCTGGTTCCCATGTACTGTACCTATAGGGACATGGGTGAACGGGATGAAATCATTAATAAAAGCCAAATGCACATGTCCTATCGAATACTGAACCAGTAAATACATCTAATTCCCATGGAATATTTCAAAAACCGAATAAGGAACCAGTAAACACCTATAATTCAAATGGAATATTCAAATGAATACTGAGGGGGATTTATACAGTGAGCCGTGCAGTGAATTCAAATACTTACTTTACTGACCAGCCTTTCCACTTGACGAGATATTCCGGCTTGCCCTGTGTTAGATAAATACAAAAGAACGTAAGGGTGAATTAGTCGTCTCCCATGTATTATAGCGCGCATGTATTATGCGGCGCTGGCTGTAGCTAGCGGATAAGATTGCCCACTCTCCTCTATCCACTTCTCTCGGCTGGCTGTCACAGCTAGCAGAGAGACGATTGCTATTCATCATACAATATGGTCGTGGATAGTTGCTGTGATATACTTGCCTTACGAGTTCTCCGATTTAGTAGCGATTCCGCGGCGTAAACACTCTCTCCAATCTCAGACAACTCCATATTGGCGGGAAGGAACAATCACACAGACTGGTTTTAGAAGATGATGTTGTCGTTGAAAGTCGAACAGCTACCGTCTTGTGTTGTGTCTTGTCCCCTTCCGTGGGTTAGCAGTACAGCGGTCCAATCACCCTGCGTCTAAACCTCGCTGATAAACCCTACTGGCATGCGCTAGCGCTGCACAGATCAACAAGGTCGTTGAATTTATCTGGGTGTGTGCCTAAGCTAGCCATACAGCAAACGCGATTGCAAAAGCCATAGAGCGCATGCAATACACAGCGGTTGGGTAGTGTATTGCGCGCCACACAGTGTGTTATGTACTGTATGAGTGAACGAGACTACAGTACGAGTCAGCCTTGATGGTGCTTGTGTGCAGTGAGAGGCTAGCCCGATGTTATTGGCCCGTTGCACCGTTGAAATGGAATCAACCAGCCTGGTCGGTCGGTGCACAGCACGATCTGGCCCCTAGCCCTAATGCGCTGACGCTTATTAATGGCTAGTCGTTGTGCGTGTTGATGGACTGCACTGCCGCGATGGAATTCGATATTTTTTTTTCTCCTCTCGTCGTACAGACCTCTCACTCTATGTTTTATTTCTGCCCGCGTCCCCATACGGGCATTCACTCGAGTGAATTTTCCCCGGCCTCGCCAGCCAGCCAGCCAGTAATATTAACGAGGGTCTCTCTGCACACTTACACACTAACACCACGCCAGGGTGTAATGCTACAGTGTCAGCTGTGTGCATGCTCATTTTCATTTCACTACACCTGTGTTTTTCACTGTAGACGGAGACCAAAAAAGAGAGGGAAAAAATGACAAGGGGGCGAGTACACGCGGCGGGGTTCACGCTACCGCCTACGGCTAGCGTATGGTAGAAAGAACCGCCTGGAGACGACCAGAGAATTAGATGGTGAAATGAACGGCTCTAAATCCTTTACAATTGACGGTGTATATCGTCTTGTATCCGCGCTCACCGTCAGTCTAGCGCTATTCCACAGTCTCTCTTAATTCCAGCTCCGCATAATAATTCACATATTGGGTAACGAGAAGCGGAAATGGATAAATTCATGTGACGTAAGCAATTATTCTGACGCGACGGCGGATGCAGTTAATTTGCGGAGAAAACCCTTCCGATAAAAAATATTAGCTGAGCGTGTGAAGGGGGGAAGAGACGGCCATTGGAAAAAACAAACACTGAGTTGTTGGTGCAATAAGGGAAATTGGATAACAAAACACGGCATGCTAAAAAACAATACACCATAAGCCATCAATCAAAATAAATGTTGTATAAAAACCCGCGTTCGTTTGTTCAGGGATAAATTTCGAAACGTCCATCATAAATGGGTTACGACTTATTTCACCAATCACCCTAAATTATATGCAGATATTTGGTTAAAGATTTACATTCAAAGCAGAAAGTAAATTCCCACTCGAGTTCACTTGAGTTGGACCCCGAACAAACAGATAAATGTATTTCCACTCGCTTGATTACATTTACTGGTCGTCAACTGTGCAAAAAACTGGGGGGGGGGGGCAACGAAAACAAGTTCAGGAAAACAACAAAATGTACGAATTGGAGATTTAGTTATTTGAGGCGACAGCAAGGTCAACTGAACCACGCCACTGTTCCCACTTCAGAGCTCCCTTGATTAAACTATACCCATCAACGGACACGTGTGAAGTTAGAAACCAAATTACAGCAAACAAACCAACGCGGTCAAAACAACCCTCGCGACCCCGCGGCCGCCCCTCTCTACTGGCCGCGTATCACACGGTGGTATATTTACGTTTCCCCCCACGCCGCCCCATCCCATGACACGGTGACTGAACCCGCATTGTACATTTCCGGTGATGCAGTGCAGTACAATCAAGTCATGATCCTCAGATAGTGAATTGGGTTCGGCAAGCCCCGCACTGTTTATGCCGAACCGGCCTAGAAAGAAAACCAGGGGAGAGAAAGAAAAAAAATATCCATTACTCATAATGTCACTTGATCCCAGGCGAGTGAGAGAGAGAGACCTGTTTTTCTCAAGACAAATTTCGTTGTAATAATTGAGGCTGTCAGGCCGGGCTGTGTGGCTGTTCTTATATCCAGTGCAGCGTCACGGCTATATGGCACCTCCCAGCGCCCCCATGCCCGGTCGTGTTACCTCCCTCCTTTGGCTGGCTAGGCCTCGCGGGCCTCGGTGTGTCACCCGACCAATTCCTCCTGAAGCCCCAGCGACGCTGTGTGGAATTATCGAGCGCGAAACTTGGCTTCGTCTTTCGCGCGGGAAAAACAAGAAACTGATCCGTCTGCTGAGGCTAGTAGAAAGTGCTCGCCAGGATATGCCCGCCAATAATAATGGCTATACGGAATTAACGTCTGCAAAGCGCAGATCCATGAATACTGTGTGCCCCATTAAAGGCACTGCCGAAGTGTGCCTTAAAGCTGACTAGGCCTACTCGTCAGAAGCAAATGCGCTAGGTTTGAAATCAGAGAGTGTAAAATAAAAAATTGTTGACAACAAAAGTAACATTCCTTTAAAAACAAAGTATGACCCGAATTTAGAGAAATGCATACAACATTGGTTTCTAATTATTAGCAATACCGTGATCTAAAAAGAACCAAGGAATATGAAACGGTGGGTGCAAGTACCACCGAGGAATGGCTTACTATAGAACCCGCCTCTTTGAAAAAAAAAAACCCAAAAAGAACTTGCGTCGAATGAAGGCCTAATTCTTATTCAAAGAGGTTGTTCAATTTAACAAACTTGAGGTTTTAGTTCTATTAATGAAGTCCGAGGTTCATGAAGGGAAATCTTGTTCACTAGGTAAAAAAAACAAACCAAAAAGAAATTGCATCGAATGAAGGCCTAATTCTTATTCAAAGAGGTTGTTAAATTTAACAAGCTTGAGGTTTTAGTTCTATTAATGAAGTACGAGGTTCATGAAGGGAAATCTTGTTCACTAGGTAAAAAAAACAAACCAAAAAGAAATTGCATCGAATGAAGGCCTAATTCTTATTCAAAGAGGTTGTTAAATTTAACAAGCTTGAGGTTTTAGTTCTATTAATGAAGTACGAGGTTCATGAAGGGAAATCTTGTTCACTAGGTGAAAAAAACAAACCAAAAAGAAATTGCATCGAATGAAGGCCTAAATCTTATTTAAAGAGGTTGTTAAATGTAACAAACTTGAGGTTTTAGTTCTATTAATGAAGTACGAGGTTCACGAAGGGAAATCTTGTTCACTAAGATATTTGGCATTGAAGTGAGAAAAAAAACACCAAATGATTCAGAAGTCTTACACACATGCAATAAATATTCGCGCGAAAAAGGGTAAAGATTTATGTCAAGTTTGAACCGGCCTCTGGGTTTTCACAAGTAAACCTTCAAATTACTCTTAAACCCCAACTTTCGATCGTTGAAGCGGTTTTATCGCGTGTTTTTATCACCCAAACTGTAATATACACCCATTTATATAATGTTAACTTTTTTAACAAAACCATATAAAAACCGAAACAACCGATGTCTATACCGGTGGTAGTTTCACTGCAGGCTTAACACAATAAAATATAATTAATGGTGTCGCAATGCCTGTCACCGAATGAAAAGTCTGCAGTTTCACCCATAGGTGGTCAAAATTATTTATGTCACAATAACACAATTTGTAGCCTTTGAGAAAGACTCTGTTGGGGTCGAAACTTTTGGTGGTTGTTTACAACAGCTATTTTCTCAATGATATTTAACAGAATACACAAATAACACTGAACACAAATTATACAGAAAATGTATTTTTGTTTTCATATTATTCAATTAGAATAGACAGCTGCAATGCGCTTAATCAATATAAATAGATAGCCAGGGCGTAGAGAAAGTCAACTAGTGAAAAACAATTAACAATACACTCTAAATGGGAGGGGTTTAAAAGTTAACAGGATTGTAATTATGTCCAATCCATTTTTGGGGATTAAAAAAATAAATCCTAAGCATTTAAAATTCTAAAAATGGTTTGGTCTCTTATGTTAATCCTTCGGATTCACTACAAATTGTGTAAATGCTACTATTGAAAAGGTAAGTATGTGGGGTAATTCTGAAAGTGTGCACATCAGAAGTATACAGATGATTTTGTGACTTTTGTGTGTGTTAAATTGTGGGTCATCGTTGACCTTTTGAGGCCGGTTTGCGTTGTTTTAATAATAATAATAATAATAATAATAATAATAATAATAATAGTAATAATAATTTATTGATCTTATATTGCGCTCTCTCCAGGACCAGCCTGTTCGAGGGCGCATGACAGTAAAAATTGCAAAAGATTAAGACATAATGACATACATTAAGTGAAGAGTTAAAAGAAAAGTACACCCGTAAACAAATAACAGGAACACGAGTCCACAAAGATAAATCAGAAACTTTGGCTCAGTTGTAGATAAATCGAGAACAATCCCTTTTAACTACTTACTCAAAATGTTTGTGCAAACACAATCAAATTTTTGTAATATTTTGTTATAATATTCAAACCAACTAAATTTAGTTTCACCTTATTTTTCTGTTATGTTAAAGGGGAGGTACAGGTTTGGTAATTGTCAAAGACCAGTCTTTTAACTTGGTTTATCCCAACATAAGCATAAAATAACAAGCTAAATTGAGCTAAAATTTGAGCTAAACTGTTCATCGAAGTTGCGAGAAAATGATGAAAGAAAAAACACCCTTATTGGACAAATTTGTGTGCTTTCAGATAGGAATAAAAGGCTTCTGGATAGAAGTCTTTTGTTATTTTAGTGAGAAATTTTGTTATTTTAGTGAGAAATTACCTTTTTCTCGACGAAATCTATGCTACTTCAGAGGGAGCCGTTTCTCACAATGTTTTATACTATCAACAGCTCTCCAATGCTCGTTACCAAGTCAGTTTTTAAATTAATATTTGTTTTGAGTAAATACTAAACGTGTACCTTCCCTTTAAAATGCCACAAAGCCCTTCTGAAATCATGTTCTACAAACAACAATTTGTTTTCACATTCAAGTAATCTCCCATGTCAAACACTATTTTAGAAAACATTTAACGAAGAGTTTTTGCTTGTTTGTAAGAAAACAATTGTGAAGAACCGTTTTTGCAATTAATTGAGATTATGTTTTAGAAGAACACGAGAAGAAGTACGCTGTTAAAATAATTTGTTTCATCATGTGTTTATAAATTCAGAGGAGCATTTTTTTCTGGAAAGCATTTCCACATAATCACAATATACTTTTTTCATTTTCTAGCGTAAAAAAGTTGTGTTTAAATACAAGTATATTTGACTAACCAGTACATTGTATGTATCTACAATGTTTTAATTACTGCATATCGCTTTATTTGTTAACTGCAAAGACAACTTTTCGAAATAACTCCGAAGCTGTTTTGAATAATTGAATTCAATGACAGAGTTTTGTTCCCAGGCACGCGTATTACACAATTAAAAATAAACCACCACAACCCATCTATAAACACATTTTGATCACCACTAATAATGCCAACTAAAGTAGGGTTGAACTTTACCAGACAGTGCATAATCAACAACAACAACATCATCCACAGCAACAAAAACAACAACAACAATATCAAGTTCACCATTCCCTTCAACGGCAACATCAACAACAGCATTAACCCCATCATTCTAAATTACGGCAACAACAACAAGAGTATCATCTTCAGCAACAGCAGCAAACATTATTTTCAACAACAAGTGCACCAAAAAGTTAAAGAAAATATGAAGAGTTAATACTGTCCCGGTGTCACCATCAATGGTTTTATATTATAGGGGAACTCTATAAGATTCGTAAACATTTCTTGATAATCAGAGAAATACACAAGTGGGGTTCAGAAGGAACTACAGTATTTATTGAAAACATTCCTCTTTTGTCGAATTTTGTTTTATTACTCTGATCTGTCATTTTGCGACTAAAACTGTAAACTCTTCCAAGAACAAATGGGTAGTTTTGACTGAAATAACCGCCAGTTTATACTTATCATATAAGATAAATCGATGAGGATCTTTTCCTTCGAGGTTGACCCTTTAAGGTGATTCGAAAATTTTGGAAAAATTGAAGAAAAATACCTCTTGACAAAACTCTTTCAGGCAAGCTTTCTTTCAGGTAAGCTTGCTTCCAGTAACAAAAAGGAGGTGTTTTGACCCAAGCAACCGCCAGTATAAACTTGTCAAATAATATTTAAAAAAAAAACGGTGATTTTTTTTTTTGAGGTTAACCATTAGGTAATTCGGTAATCTTGGAAAAATTGTAGGAAAACAAAAAACACTTGAGAAAAAAAAAACCTATTCCAGAAACAAAAAAGTTTGTGTTTTTGAACCAAGCAACCGCCAATATCTACTTGTCTTAATACTATAAAACAATGATGAGCATTTCTTTTTGAGGTTAGCCATTTAGGTAATTTGGAAATCTTGGAAAAAATTAAGCCGAAGTCCTTGACTTTGCATATCACCTCAGGGAGCGGAATGGGAGTCCCCAAAAACGTAGTTTCACGGGGTCCCACTGACCGCAATGTCAAGGCACGGCCCGCCCGTCAAATGAGTCGTTTCCCTTGCCTGTTGTTCTGTGGTAAACACGCCTCTAGAATTAGCGGTGATGGTATGGTACACAAAGGTGTTTGCATAAAGGCAACAGCCCTTTTAGTTGACTGGATGATGCAAGGGGAGAGGGAGTGGGAGGGGAGAGGGGGAATGGACGGCGATCGAGAGGGGATTGTTGTGTCTCCAAATTCATTTTCAGGAAATGTTGAAAATTGATACAATCCGCATAGTATGATGTTTTAAATCATTGCATGGAATAGCTTAGATAAATCTTATATATCATCATCTTCTCTATATGTCTTTTAAAAAAACTCAAGAGCTCAGTTCCTTGACTCGTATTCATAAACTTTGCGGTATCGATAGTTATTGCCATTGTCTCACACTTGTCTTGTCTGCTTCATTTTTCCTACGTCCATGTTGTACCATGGTTGTACTAAATGGTTGTCTGTTCATATAAACATGTAGGTTAGGGAACAAAAACATATCGCTTAACCTTAAACTCCTTATTGAACCATTGTGTACCTAATATATCATACCTCATACTATATTGCTTTTTAAATTTTGACATAAATGTGCATTATTTTATTGAATGACAGCATTGAATTAAAAGTATACTGAATTGAATTGAATTTAATTGAATCTCATTTCCATAAAATGAATCTTGGCGTTGAAATGTTTGTTCAGTGAGTGGATGGGAGCTTTTGGGAGATAAATGGGAATGGGTCTGAGTCGACTCAAAGTATCTTTGTCAATACTTTCACCCATTTTACGCAATGGACTTAAACGCAAAGCTTTGATCGCTGTTGATATAAAACGAGATTGTTCCACTGTAAAGTTTTCACAAAAAGCAGCCGCTTTTTGAGCACAAACTTTGGGAGCAAGCAACATGGTCCCCTTCACAGAATCAATTCAATATGACGGATGGACAAAATAAAAGAAAAGGAAACACTCCTAAAGGTTTAAAGTTTAGTCTTTTAGAAAAAAAAACGTGAGACTAATTTCCACTTTGCCAGCAGTCCATTACTGATATTTATGTTTTAAATAAATGAACAGTCGTTAGTAAAAACACGGATTTAACCACAATTATGAGCAACAGATCAATTTGAGTTTTAACAAACTAACTATTTACAGATGCCAGTGGTGATGAAGAAGCTTTCCTAATTGGCTTAACTTCCTGACCATTCAATATTAACGTACTGATTAATTTAATTTATTTGTTGTTAAGTTGTCGTCACATCAATGTTTTAATGTTCAGTGTGGACTTGGTCCAGAATAAGTCTGAATCTGTACTGTTCTTTTGTTTGCGTTAAATAAAAAAGAATCGTAATTGCCAACATTAAGCGTTTAAAGGGAAGGTATTCATTTGGTAAGCACTCTTAAGACTAATGGCAATAAACACTTTTGGTTAAAAGCCCACGGCAGATTTCGGAAGTATAAATCATTTTGAGAAACATTTCACTTTTAAGTAGTGTGATAATGTAAAAAAAAGGAAAACAAAAAGTTTTCATTTCACAAAATTTAAATCTGAAAAGAGTTACCGCAGTAACTTTGAGGCAGCCATAATGTCAAGCAAAAGGAATACTTTACCGTCACATGAGAACAATTTTAACGATGTTTTCCACAAGAAAATTATGTGAAAATGTTAAGCCTTCGCAATTGCCTGTTGTTGAACCGGTTACCTATAAATTCGAACCTGACGGGTCTACCACTTGATCGATGTGATACGATCGAACAAGGTTTGCGTATTACACACCAATCTCTTACTTTTATGAGAAGCATTTCCTTCTGAAGTATTTGCAAGAGACACGTTTTCCAATAATCAATTTATGTTTTCGGTTTTCCAAATCGAAATAGGGGCATTGTGAACGCATACAAAATCCTGAAACATCAACAGTCATTCTATGTTTTTCTTAAAAGCTGCGACATCTTTAACAATTTATGAATTCGGTTGCATGGTGGTTATTGCACACTGAATTTGCTCTTCCAACTAAAGAAAAACTGTTATGTGTAATACCTTTAAAATAGGTCATCTTATAGGTCGTTTTATAGCATACAATAATTAAAAAAATAAAAAAAAAGGAAGAAAGAAGAAACAAACAGTAAGAGTATGACAAATGTTTCATATTCTTGTTAAATCTTACATTACATGCAATTATAATAAAACTCCCATTCCGTGATGTATATTCTCTGGTTTTCAATGACGAATAAGGATTTGTCATATTTCGGTAATTATAAATCCTCTTTTGGATTGGGAAAAGACGTAACATAAAATGGACAATTTAATACTTACAGCTTTAATCATGTAATGTAATTTGTCCACATTATTCAGCGCAATGTTTTTACCCCGTTAATTAGGTAGGACACTAAAGTTGTCCACGCCTTGGATAATACAACAATACCAAAATAAATGACGTCATCTTTATTATTTTTAATTCAAGCATACATATTTCATTCGCCGGATTTGTTTTTTCCTATGAATAAATTACATTACAATGAAGAAGAAGGAAAAAAAAAAAACCAAACAAAACATCAATTAATGTATCGTCGTCTACTGTGTGTAGATTCATTATCCGAGTTCACACATCGTCTGCCCCCACGCACAACACCCCATACCAAGAGCTAGCATCACCGGGGCCGCGAGAACATTCTCTCGGCTGGAAATTTATCGCGCAGCGCCCCTTGAATATCGTTTTGCAAAGAACAACAAAAGGGGGCTTCTGTATACGGGGAAAATTTTACAGTATGGCTCGACAGTACCGCTGCTATATATACCCGGGGGAAATCAAAGACGTATTTATTCGTCTTTCTTGCGTGGCTGGCTCTCAAATCACCATTACCCTCTGGACGGCATGTGCTGTGTGTTGGAAAGATAGTGCTTGGATGTATAAGAGTATCGCGACTCTACATCTGAGATACACGGTGAAGATTTTTGAAGATGCATTATTTAGGCCATCGGGTATGTTTCGCTGTGTTTTTTTTTTTTTAAACATGGATGAGATGTTTTTTCTTCTTGTACGTCGGGAAGGGTATCGCTGTGAGACCTTTTTGAACTCGCAGAGAGTAATATCAATGGGTATTGTTTCGGGTATGGTTTCCTATTACTTTGGGAAGATGCGTTTTTATTTTCATGAGAAGATGTTTAGAATACAATAGCTGTTGGTGAATAATCAATAACTAGGCCTTAGGCCGAACCAATTTAAAACAGAATAGTCTCTTTAAAAAGAATATCTTTTAGAGAGCCCTATAAGGCCCCATATCAATGGGTATTATTTCGGATATTTTATCCCATTGCTTCGGGAAGATGCATTTTTGTTTCCATGTGAAGATGTTTAAAAAATACCATAGTCGTTGGTGAAGACTAATTAATAAGGGTCTGAAGGACTTAATCCAAAATAATAAGCCCCTTTTTAAGAGAATAGAATGTTATTCGGGTATTGCTTCCCATTGCTTCGGGAAGATGCATTTTAAGTTTCATGAAAATACTTTTAGAAAAAGAGATCACATTTAAGAGAGTGCAATCTTTAGAAAAATGTACTTATTGGCCCCCCCCCTATTTCGCTGGTTATTGTTTCGGGTTTTGTTTCCAATTGCTTCGGGAAGATGCATTTTTTCCCCAAGAGAAGATGATTTGAAAATACAATAAGAATCATTTATTATGGCCTATATTTAAAGACACTGGACACTATTGGTAATTATCAAAGACCGGTCTTCTCACTTGCTGTAATTCAACATATGCATAAAATAACAAACCTGTGAAAATTTGAGCTCAATCGGTCATCGAAGTTGCGAGATAATAATGAAAGAAAAAAACACCCTCGTCACACGAAGTTTTCAGATGCTTGATTTCGAGACCTCAATTTCTAAACTTGAGGTCTCGAAATCAAATTCGTGGAAAATTACTTCTTTCTCGAAAACTACGTTACTTCAGAGGGAGCCGTTTCTCACAATGTTTTGTACTATCAACTCCTCCCCATTACTCGTTACCAAGATTAGGTTTTATGCCAATAATTATTTCGAGTAATTACCAATTGTGTCCACTGCCTTTAAAACAAATATGCCTTTTAAGAGGTTATTATTTGTTTCGGGTATTGCTTTCCGTTTCTTCGGGAAGATACATTTTTATTTCCATGAGAAGATTTTAAGAAGATACAAATAGTTGTTAGTGAAGAATAATATTTTAGGACAAAAAATGCCTCTTTCTATGCTTTACATGTTACCAAGCAGCTTATTTATAGTGTATCAATAGCCATTGATCATAATATGCCATCGTTGGTTTTACTTTTCACTACAATTTCAGACTTCTGTGTAATAGTATCTATATTTTTGCTCTTTTAAATGAGGAAGGTCTGGGAGGGCACATTTTCTTCCATGACACTTTGTTTAACTGGTGCATTTTCACGGAGGGCATCTGCTTGTTGAGTTATTGTATTGTGACAAGAACTAGGAAGTATGCTTCAACTTCTTGCAGTCAGAGCCAATTTAATGCATTCACAAAGACTCCTTATTTATTTATTTACTACCTCTATCAAATCCTTGAGACGGATCCTTTAAACTCCGAACCTTGAAAAACAACCGAAGGAAACAATAGGTACAGCGAATTTCACACAGTGTTCCGTCAGAGTATAATTTGTATATGTATAACGTAATGGATTTCTATTAATCACTTTGCCCTGGGACAAAGGCTCGTAAAATTAAATATTTAGATGTCATACATTTTGATTTTTGTTTCATGAAACAATTTTGTATAACTGCAATAGAGACTGATAGTGGAGACTCCCAACCAGAATAGGTAAAATTGTTTCCCTTCCGAGCACAATCTTTAAGACATTCAGTCGAAACAAGGGAGGCTTCGAAGCAAAATGAGACGTTGGCGACAAACCCGCTAAAAATCTAGAACACTTGAGGATTGACGTAATTGGTTATGGGTTATGTATGGTGAGAAGAGCAAGTTCTCCTAAGACGCCAGTTAAAGGGTTTACAAAACACAAACGTTCGCAGATTTACATTAAACTTACACGATTTAAAAATCCCCTGTTTGGTAGCAAGCTTCCCTAACAAATAACTTGCTTGGGTTCTGTAGATTTTGAAATAATATCTCAGAAACTAGTGCACTCTTATTATGTGTAAAACAATTTCATATTTGGTAAAAGTGTTTCGGTACTGTTTCTAAAACACAAGACACAATAATGTCCACAGATTAACATAAAACTTGCACGGTTTAAAGATCACGATAGTAGAAAGCTTCCCTTTAAATATTATTTGCTGTAGTGCAGTAGTAAATTTTGAAAAATTAGTAAAACAATCTTTCAGTGAGACGACCATTGTTTTAGATGTACAACGGATGTACGCGACTCTCCTGAAACATTGCTTTGTGATTTACACTTCTTTTCTCTCAAAAACCTGACTTCTAGAGGTAAATGAATAAATGGATGAATGAATTAAAGACACCTGGAAATAGATTTTTTTTCCCCTTCAAACATTAGAGTATATGTTCCTGAACAATAAAATAATTTTTTGAGTAATTGTTTTTGACGATTTATATGTTTAACAAATTAAATAAAGTTGTGTGGGGGTGACTCCGCCTACCCCCTTTGTGACGTCAATCGAGGAAGACTTTGCCTCGATCGAACATCGAACACACGTACGTGCAAGTACATTCAAGTCCTGGACGTGAGTTTGTACGTTTGAAAAAGTTTGTTTCTTGCATTTTTCCGGCAATGTCAACCAGGTGTATTGCTGCTGGATGCAGCAAAACAACTAAAGATGGTGTCAGTTTACCAAGTTGTCCGGTCCGACGTCTTTTCCAGCGCTGTGCGGCAAACACTTCGAGCCGTCGTGCTTCGAGAATCCGGAATACACTACACATTTTGACATGAAGAGAAAAGTTCTTTTCTAAAACATGACGCCATCCCAATAATTTGTCCAGCTAGTGGGGAAGTCGAAGAAGGTACCTGAAAGACGTAACGATCCTAAAGGAGCATTTGCCTAACGTGAAAAAAATCAGGTATTGTTTCAACTTTGAGGGCATGTTTTTAGCTTGCGCCAAGCGTCACTATGCTGTGTTGGCACTGCATGCGATTCTTCGCGCCTCGATTGACGTCACGAACAGCGCCCTCTCGGGTCGGGCTTTTTTCCAATTTGTAAATAACATGGAAACTAATTTATGTAAACCTTAGTTAGTTGTTTATTCATATTCCACTCATCAAAACACATATTTTAGTGACAAAAGCTTTATTTTGACAAAATACCACTTCCAGGTGACTTTAATGAATATACATACATCTTCATTTACATTGAGAGGGGATTAATATTTTGTCAACAAACTTGATCTACAAAAAGAATAAAACCCTTTGAACCACGGTTGCGCTGCTGCATACTTTGACTGAACACACACAAATATTAAATATTTGTCTTTGATCACAACGGATCATCATGCATCTTGTGGTTTTTTATTTTATATTTTAAACCAATATTATCTTTCTTAAGGTGAGGGGGAGGGGGCACACTGAAATGAATGAATGGATGAAGGAACGAAGGAGATATTATCATAACGAGGTTTCACGGTACTTTATTCACGATCGTCTTTAGCAGTTTTCTGGTCAGATATTTTCATAAATATTTTATGATTTGATTTGATATACGCGCAAATTAGTTTGGTGTTGTTCTTGCTGCGGGAGACTGTCGAACACCCGCATGCGACTCAGTAGGGATTTGAACCCATACGTGCATATTAGGGAAACGACAACACAATTTATTTTACAAACCCTCATAAAAGTTGTGTTAGCTTTGTTTAAGAATTTGAGTCAATTAACCTTTCCCCATAGATGGATCCGATTCAGCGACTGAACACTGCAATGAGCACACCCCCTCCCCCCAAAAAAAAACACCCCCCCCCAAAAAAAAAAACCGAAACATCCTAATATTTGATTATTTAGAAATGAATTGTATGAATGAACGAATGCTTCCGAAAACGGTGAAGTATCATGGTTTAAGATTTTTTTAAAGCTTTTTTTTTTTTGCCTTCGAAAAAGACTCGGGATCAGAAAGTCATGCCACTAACTATATTTGTTGCATTACAGAACGGACAAAAAAACGCCTTTTTTCACAAATTGTTCACTTTCAGATGCCTAATAAAAAGCTTCTGGCCAGAAGTATTTTATTTTAGTGAGAAATTACCTCTTTCGCAAAGGGAGCCCTTTCTCACAATGTTTTATGCTATCAACAGCTCTCCATTGTGTGTACCAAGTACGTTTTAATGCTTACAATTATTTTGAGTAATTACCAATAGTGACCAGTGCCTCTAATCTTCGGACCCAACTTCATAAAGAAATTTCGCTCAGCATAATTGATTGCTTAGCAGAATAATATTACCAACCCATCTCCACGTAGTTTACATCGATCTGTTAGGTGCCCGCTAATCAAAGAACTAATCAAAGAACTATTCTGGCGTTTCTGCTTTACGAATTAACATGTCCAGTCTCTTTTCGAAAACGATCCCATGTCTTTCATCATCCGCTGCCCGATAATCGCACCCAATACATTTAGTCTACAATCAATGTTATTAATAAATATAACTATAATATCATGCATTTATAGTCTACAATCAATGTTATTAATAAATATAACTATAATAGCATGCATTTATAGTCTACAATCAATGTTATTAATAAATATAACTATAATAGCATGCATTTATAGTCTACAATCAATGTTATTAATAAATATAACTATAATAGCATGCATTTATAGTCTACAATCAATGTTATTAATAAATATAACTATAATAGCATGCATTTATAAATAGTGCTTCATACAGTCAGAAAGGAAACATACAGGGTGACAAGGGATCGTTTTCAAAAAGAGACAGTGCCTTTTAATCCATAAAGCAGAACATGCTTAAAATAGTTCTCTTGCTAGCAAATCGACGTCCAGTGGCACCTGACACACCCATGTAAACTACGTATAATTGGGCTGCGGGTAATCTAATTCTGCTAAGCAAGATTTTGGAAGTTTGTTGGACTTGAGTGCCCCCGTTCGGCCCGCTCTGGAGCTGTCTGGACCAAAGGAAAACCCAGTCACCTATTCCTTGCTCCCCCGATCGCTCTGCCTGTCTAGTTATCTTGCGCATGGCAAGCCAGTCACACACTCGTGGGGCCTCATCGACGTGAAACTCCGCCGCAGTCTTTGTGTCCCATCGCGGTCCGGGATTTACGTCCAATGTTCCCAGTCAGCGCTCTCTGTCGCTTCGGGCAACGACTGGCAGCGAATAACAAAAGAAACACAGGGGTCCTGTGAAACTCTCTGGGAACACAAAACCCGAGGAAAACAAGAAGGGGGAAAGTGAGCACTTCTGAATTTTCGGTCTTTTTTCCTTCTCTTTGGTTGGCGCGCTTTTATTTTTTGTAAAGAATCCAGATCTTATTTTTCAGAAATCTGTCACGACCAGTGGGACTAAAGTAACAGGACTCCTCCCGATACACATTCACACTGTCTCTAGCTTCAGTGAAATGTCGTTGTGTAAAGGAATGAAAGATAACCCATGCGGTATGTGATATGTTTTAACATTAATTATTATAGAAAAATATATAAAAGGAACGGATGATGTGACCTCGGGACCAAACGACTGTAGAACATAAGCCAAATCAACTAAAAGGCCCATACCAATCAAGTTCCGCACAACCTTCAAATATGAATATTGTTTAAAGGCACAGGACACTTTTGGTATTAAAATAAAATGTACTTAGTAACAAGCAATGGAGAGCTGTTCATAGTGTATAAAACATTGTGAGAAATGGCTCACTCTGAAGAATCGTAGTTTTTGATAGAGAGGTAATTTCTTACTCAAATATTAAAGGGCTTAGGTCTAATATATTTTTTAGGTATCTGAAAGCACACAAAGTTGTGCAACAAGGGTGCTTTTCTTTCAATATTCTCTTGCAACTTCGAGGACCAGTTGAGTCCTACTGTTCACAGGTTTGTTGTATTATGCATACAATGTTGGGGCAGTACACCAAGTGAGAATACGGGTCTTTGACAATCACTAAAGGTGTCCAGGGGTGGATTTCACAAAGGTAGTCCTAACTTAGGACTAGTCCTAGGCAACGCTAAGAGATAGGACCAGTCCTAAGTTAGGACTCTAACTTAGGACTCTAACTTAGGACTGGTCCTATCTCTTAGCATTGCCTAGGACTAGTCCTAAGTTAGGACTACCTTTGTGAAATCCACCCCAGCACCTTTTTAACTGAAACAGCTCATCGGAATTTGGCGCTGGTCTTTAAGTAACACAGAGGGTTTACCTCAACATCATCTTGACATCCATTAGTTTAAGGTTTTCATGTGTACTCCTAGGTGCGGGGGAGTAAATGTACTGTGTTAAAAAAGGCCCTAAAATGGGTTCACCTGTGACGACTATTCCAACACACCATAAACGGTTAAGTCAACATTTGAACATAATCGTTGCCACAAGCAATACAACTTTCATTGCCATATTTTCACGCTACATTTGGTACCGGCAACGAAACTCAAATATCTTGCAAACAACGTGCAAGACTAGGCCTGCTTGTTTGTGTGGGAACCAGTTATTATGAAATCCAAACTACAGGAAAAGGCACAGCGTTAAAGATGCTATGTCAGATTTTTGGCCGATTTGACCCAGGTATTTTGATGGGGGTCGAGAAAGTTACAAGCTTTCTTTTGAGCCATTGCTCGAAAAAGTCCACCAATTATTAGTAGTAGTAAAATAAAGTGCTCAAAATTAGTTTTTGTCGAGATCCGACAATATATCACGTGACCAATTCTTATGTGTTTTATAAGAAACGTTTAAAAAAAAATTCATGGTTCCTGATCATTAAAAGTAAAAGTTAAATTTAAAAAAAATCAATTTTTTTAATGTTCGGGGCCAAAAATCTGACATAGCATTTTGAATGGCCTGACCCATCGGGTAAAATAATCAATCAGGAGTAGATTACTGTAGCACCGTGAAGTAACTTTTATGGTGTTACGGATGAACAATCAATCAGGAGTAGATTACCGTAGCACCGTGAAGTAACTTTTATGGTGTTACGGATGAACAATGAATCGGTAATAGAAAAACCGACGTTTCGATGTAAGTGATGTTTGAAGCTTTGCATTGTGTAAAGGATAAGGACAAACAGTAAAAGCAGCTGCCCTATAACATGGCAAGCAACTGTAACCTTCAAAAAGTAAAGGTTTTGTAGGGTAGTCAACCTTGATTTGACTCCAAAGAAACACATGATTAGGAAACAACCTCGATCCAAAAACAAAATTGCGTAAACATGCAGGACGGTTCTGACGGAGCGCGGGCGCTCTCCCTTGCATGAAATGGATTTAGTTGGATCTTTGCTGTCCGAAAAAAAAAAAAAAAACAGCGGGCAAATTAACATTGCTTACATTAAGTAGATAAGCGCTGCCTAATTTGTGTAAAATAAATGTTGCATTATATTATACATGAATTATGTGAAAAGACAACCGTTTGCAAAAAAATAAAAAAAAAACGCCCACAACTTCTGTTAGCAGGTACGGAGCATGTTGACCGTTGATTCAGTACTCCGAAGGTAGCCGTTGAGATGTGCAGATGTGGAATTTGTCCTTCCAAACTTTTGCTGTATTCTGGGCTTTATGTCCAGGCATTCAAACTTGTCACATAAGACCATTAGGTCGTTTGGGAAGGGTGTCCTCGGCTTGCCCATGCACGGAACTAATCAGAGCACAACGTTTTCGATTTACTTCAAATCGAGTTAATGATAATGAGCAAAATAAACGTACGATGGCTATCATTCTATAATCCGACAATGTTCCAATCACTCCTCGATCTATAGTCAACCGCTATAGGGAAATACATTTCAGCGGTGTCGAGCAATAAAGTCCTACAAACAAACGGATAAACGAATAAACAAAATGACGTTGAACTTGACAACAATGCATTTTATTTATTGACATTGTTTCGTACAGTCGGTTGTATAATGTGTCCATCAAGGTGTATGGATAAACAACCTTTATACTCATGCAAATAGCTTTAAGGCACTGGACACTATCGGTAATTACTCAAAATAATTATTAGCATAAAACCTTACTTGGTAACGAGTAATGGGGAGAGAAAGAAGTAATTTTCCACGAATTTAAGGTATCGAAATCTAGTATCTGAAAGCACACAACTTCGTGTGCAAAGGGTGTTTTTTAATTATATATTATTATCTCGCAACTTCGAAGACCGATTGAGCTCAAATTTTCACAGGTGTGTTATGTTATGCATATGTTGAGATACACCAACTGTGGAGGCTAGTCTTTGACAATTACCAATAGTGTCCAGTGTCTTTAAGTGACTTTATTTTAAAGGGATGGTTAGAACAGTCTACTTCTGGTAGTATGGCCTTAACTTGATTATTATGCTGGCGACCCGGTTAACAACTTCGAGGGAAAGTGGTCCAGTCCAGGCCAGGATGGTGACAGTGAGTATCTACACCACGAGGACCGACCATAGTGCACTTCATGCGGGCCACTTCGTCAACAATACTTCAAGATTTGGGCTCCACGCGCGTGTACAAAACAAAACGAACAAGACAACAAGACTGTCCCGTGAATATTCATCATTCACAAGATACACATAAGTTTCCATACTTGTGAAAAAAATACCGAAAAATAGGCCTACATGTGACTATGGAGCGAAGAAAGAAAAGAAAAAGAAAAGAAGAAGAAGCCGTGAACAAGTAGGATAGGATAAGTATAGATTACATTACGGCTGTTTTGATAAGCAGAAACTTGTACAAACATCTAGACCCCCCCCCACAAAAAAAACCACAAAAAACGGACGAACGTTTCGTACAAATGTCTCGCCGACCACGGGCTGGTTAATACGTCGTCCATAGAACAGGAAGGTCTCTATGCGTTGAGTATCCAGACACACAGCCATATGGAGTGGAATTAACGCTATTATCCTAGTACAAAAGAGACACACTCGTGTACATCTCTTCATTCAGAATGTATGAGGACATTCTCCAAGTCAGTGTAAATAATGTGAGGCTAGTTAATGAGGTGCGTTAGACAAGCAGCAAATAATGTACATGACCTTACCAAACCAGTCCACAATAGAGTTTGCTAACGAGTCGTACATTTCGCTTAAACAAAATACCGAGTACCAAAGAAACAAATTCCCCGAAAAAGTATGTTTTTTACAATGGATCTGAATAGGATATTATAAATGAAGTGAGACATAATTCATCCAATAAAAATTGTACATGACTTTACAAACCATTCCTCTATAAAAAGACGAGTTGTTGCGAGCCTGCCCTTACACATTTCGCTTAAAAAAGCAAGTACCGAATACCAAGAAAGAAATGGAAAGTATGTTTTTACAAACATGGACCCCTGTGATTAATGTTAGGATGATAAATTAAATGCGGTAGACTAGCAGCCAATATTGTCCCTGACCTTAACAAAACCATTTCACAATACAATAGTCAACGAGCCTAACATTTCGCCCCCAAAAAAGAAGCAAATACCAAGAAAGAAATTCCTGAAAAGTATGTATTTACACAGACCTGTGATTTAACCTTACATCAGTATGCAGTCCTGTTCCAGAGGTCAAACAGGGGTCACTATTCAATGGAGGCTCCAAATGTTTGTCCTTCGGGCCCGGATGGAATTTACGCGGGAAAAACTGGGTCAAGGGTGCTTACGTTCGGAAAGGGGGAACAAATCCGTTTATTATTATGAGCGAAAATGATAAAAGCACGTACGGACAGCGTTTGTTTATCGCCAGTTGTACGCCTGAAGATGTTTGTTTTGATCGGGGTTTTAAAGGGCGATGGGGGTGGGCGATGGATACGTGGGGGAGGGGAGGTGGGGTGACTGTGTTAACGTGTGGCGTTTGGTTTTAACATTACATGTTCCCCAAGCCAAATAAGGTCATGATTGGTCATCGAAAAACATTTGTTGCGCAATTTATTTGGCCTGAGTGAAGTCTTTTAATATTTGGGTAAGAAAAAAGGTATCTTTCCCAAACACTAAGTTACTTCACAGGGAGTTGTTTCTCACAATGTTTTACTCTATCAACAGCTCCCCATTGCTCGTTACCAAGTGCGTTTTTAAGCTAACAAGCGCTTTGAGTAATGACGGACAGTGCCCGCTGCCATTAATGGGTGATGTCACAAGAGGCAATTTACAGGCAAGAACAATAGGTAATCTCCTAGAAGAGAATCAATTCATAATTGAATGGTCACATATTCTTGGGGATCGTAAAACATTGTTTTAAAAATTACCCATGACTACCAAATACGAAAATGGTCCTGCAGCAAGAGCACTGCAATTGGTTACGTCCAAGCTGCCTGCTAAAGTTGCCTCGTGTGACAAGGCCCTAACGTTCAGCCTGTCATCATCGGGTCCAAGTTCCCGACCCCCGTGACACGATTGTCGGGGCCTTGATTCGAGCCTTTGAACCCCCTAGCAATCTGCTCATCGGCCGCCCCGGTGCCCGGTATAATCCTTTCCCGCCATTCCTCGTGTCGGGATTAACTTCTCCCATCCAGGTCGTTTGAAACGCGGATTTTCTGGTTCAAACAAGAGCTGTTAAGCTAAACAATTGTGCTCAGAACTGAAACAAATCTTGCCTGACGGTTGCCAGCCAAGATCTCATATCATAATAATAATAACATACAATTTATAAGGCGCACATTATCTTGAATAGTACCATTCAAAGGCGCCGGATCATATTATTTTTCGCTTCAAAGGAATTTGAAAAGGAAGCTCTTCTGCTTTTAACAATTTATGAAAACCGGGCACTACAATGCACTAAAATTTGCTCTGTCATAAGTAATGAGTAATGTTAATATAACAATTCGCGGTAAATAAAATCATTGAGCTAAATAACGGTTATGCTTCTCATATTGCGTATTCCTCAGGAATTGTCTTCATGCGTGGACTTATGCGCTCCTGATTTTTGGAAATATATCTCAAAAACGCAATCACCCTTTTCGAAGAAATTTGTCAAAGTTAAGTTTTGTTCTATATATCTAGATTTATATATGATTAAATTAAACGTACACTTTGCCTGCGAGATCGCCTCTTCAAAAGATCAATGTCACATTTTAACCCAAAACAGGTTCAACCCGACTGTTGTATTCACTGCTCCTTCAAGCAATGTTCGGATTGATCACTTGTCTTCAGGTTGCCACGGCAACGGTAATAATTAACCGATCGGCCGGTAGTGTTTCAAAGAGCAGCTTCCATGGATGTGATAAGACAAAAGCAAAGCTGAAATCACAGTGTTAGGTTGTTGGTGTTATAATACAATGCGCATTAGGAAGATGACAGCATGTCTATGTCTATTGCTTTACTACGTGCGGGCACACCGTGTAATACATAAGTTGGGGTGCTTGTTTGCTTTTCTGTTTGTTAAAGGGTACTTTTTGTATGACACAAAACACAAACGTCCACAGATTTACACAGATTTACACAGATTTTGTATAACACAAAACACAATAGTCCACAGATTTACATTCAACTTACACGGTTTAAAGACAATGATGGTAATAATCTTCCCTTAAAGCCATTATACACTTTCGGAACAGAAAAAAATGAAAAGTTCATAGATTTACAAATAACTTACAGGGTTTACAGAAGGTAATAATAAAAGACTTCTCTTGAAATATTATTCCATGAAATGCTTTACTTTTTGAGAAAACATAAAAACAATTATCAGTTCTCGACATCGAGAATTACGGATTTATATAAAGATATGTCATGACACGGCGAAACGTGCGGAAACAAGGGTGGGTTTTCCCGTTATTTTCTCCCGACTCCGACGACCGATTGAGCCTAAGTTTTCACAGGTTTGTTATTTTATATATCAGTTGTGATACACGAAGTGTGGGCCTTGGACAATACTGTTTACCGAAAGGGTCCAATGGCTTTAAAATGTTACTTGCTGAGGTGTTGTAGTTTTTTCAAAATATGTAAACAAACATTTTACATGCGCAAAGGATTTACACGACTTGAAGGGTTGAAGCTGTAAAACGGGTAATTTAAAAACTTCGTCTTTATCAAAAGAATAATTCTATGAAATATATATAATCCTAACTTAGGACTTGTCCTAGGACTATTTGTGAGTAATTACTAACATAAGGCTGGTCCTAATTTAGGACGAGTAGCTCGTCCTAACTCAAGTCAAGACTAGTCAACTCTTTGTGAAATCCACCCCAGGGGTTGATTTCACAAAGAGTTAGGACTTGTCCTATAGGAGATATTAACATTTTAAGGCTAGGCCTAAGTTAGGATGAGAAACTCGTCCTAACTCGAAATAAGACTGTTCTTTACTCTTTCTGAAATTACTTATGCATGCTGAACAAAATTCAACGCATTATTCCTTTCTCCCAAAGTCTAAAGGAAAACGAAATTAAGCACTTCGTTTTACTTTCCAAGCTGCACCCCACCTCTCCTATACCACTCAATCAATAATTATCAAAACCAATTTCCTTTCCCGTGCTTCATTCAATGAAATGGTGCACACAGTCAACAATCTTAAAGGCGTACAAATCATGGTGTATACCTCTTCTCCCATAAATGTTCCTGTTTCATTAAATTACAAAAAATAATTGTTAGCATAAAAAATTACATAGTAACGAGCAAAGGAGAGCTGTTAAAAGCGTACAACATTGTGAGAAACGGCCCCCTGCAGTTAAGTAGTTTTTGAGTAAGAGATAATTTCTCACTCAAATATTAAAATACTTCAGGCTTGAAGCCTTTTATAATGCGTCTGAATGCACACAAATTTGTGCAACAAGGATGTTTCTTGTTTCATATTTCTCTTGCAAATTAGACGACCAATTGAGTAAAACTTTTCACAGATTTGTTATTTTATTTTAAAGAATATTTTATTTTTTCAGAATACGCAGTTTTCTCGAATAAGACTCCATCTCAGAGGGAATTATTTCATAGAAAAATGGTCAGCAAGCTTTCAGATTATGTTTTTCGTTCTCACCAAATGATGTGTAAAACCTTTACATATTGTTTTCTTGATGAAACAATTCATAATACTTGTATCGATTGAATTGAGTACAAAACATTCATTAATTTATTCAAAATCGAACTAGATTTGCTTGAATTACTTTGTCGGTAACGTTTCGTCAGTTTTTCGTTTTTATTTAATCCAGCACAACTTATATCTACTGTACAAGAGTCTGTTTATTTGGTTGCCATGGAAATTGGAACCGGATGGGACTTTCCCCCTGCTTGTTTCTTCTTCCCCCTTGATGGTTCTCGCGGGGTTTTCAACCATAGTCAGCGACACTGCTGCCGTTTTTAAATAATGCACGCATTACACGCGTGTTCGCTTTGCTAAATAAGATTGAATATCTTTTGTTGATTTGTAAACAGGATTGCATCATTGTTTAATTTTAGTCTGACGACACACTGATTATGAAGTTTATATTAATAAACCTCAATCTCAATTAGTGAATATTTCCCTCTGAAATAATAGTCATCGATGGGCCGATTTAAAGGTGCATATAAAAGAGCTCCTTTTCCCAGTGTTCTCATACTGTTACTCAACAAATGATTTTTCTTTTTTTGGTACAAAGATCATGTTTAACTTGTCATTGTCGTTTGCCTGTCTTTGTCCAACCTGTCTGTCCGTTTACTATCGAGATTGTTCTTGTTTTGTTTGTCCTCGGAAGGCACTTCACTACTAGCCTCAGCTTATAGAAGATGCCTCCATCGTTATTTTGTCTGCTATCTTTCACATTTATTATTTATATCTAACTCCCGCATTTGCATTGTTCAATGTTTTTCCTTCAAGAAAGTATGGAAACAAATGTGAGTTTGAATTAAATTGAATTGAATTGAATTAAATTGAGAAGACTGTATGTGAAACCCCGAACAACGCAAACACATGATTTTGGTTGTTATAACCACATTAAACAGCTACCTGAGCGGAATGTTTTCAACTGAAATGGTATTTTAACTTGTTTATAATGCACTTGTTCACCATTTTAATGTAATTTTGATATGTGTACACTTCTAAATTTTTCGTAAATAGCGATGAAAAAATCAGGCCCCAACCGAAAGGTTTTGAAAAACTAAAAACACTTCTGCCGTTGAGAGTGACGACACGGGAAACACAGTATGGTAAGGGAGGGTACATACGCGCTTCTACCCTTTAACACTCGGTCACAATATTATGGTACAGTCTTGAAACGAGGGTACATACGCGCTTCTACCCTTTTAACAGTCAGCTCGGTGCGATCAAAAAGCACCAAGATGAATTGCTTCTTGCTTCCTGCAGTGATAGTCAATTAAGTCATGCTGACACTGTAGAAAAGCGTAAAAAAAAGGGGAACGGTTTTAAAGGCTGTGCAATGTTCTTGTAAAAATATCCTTCAATATGAGAATAATGCATTAGCGAAGAAGGGTCGGGGTTAGTTGACTAGCCGCTGAAGCAGTCAGATAGGGAAGGGTTGTTGATAGCATTACATAAGCATCACATAAAAATACTGAAACTTTACAATGAAGTTGTGTATTTTTGTTTAGTAATACTGTTCGAAGCGTCGAGACCAAACCGGCTGTTTTTAGAGCAATCACCCTCATGCATAATACTACTGTGGTTTCAACCACCTCTTCACTTCTGCTTATTGTCATTTGTCAAAAAAATCTTTATAATTTTGAATGATTGTGTATAATCAATAGCTCTATTATTGTTGTTTTTTATGGAGCTGGCCAACTAGTGCCTATTCTGGATGAATATAGATTGTTTAAAGGCAGTGGACACTATTGGTAATTACTCAAAATAATGACTGGCATAAAACCTTACTTGGTATCGAGTAATAGAGAGAGGTTGGTAGTATTAAACATTGTGAGAAATGGCTCCCTCTGAAGTGGAGTAGTGTTCGAGAAAGAATTTTCCACGAATTTGATTTCGAGACCTCAAGTTTAGAATTTGAGGTCTCAAAACCAAGCATCTGAAAGCACACAACTCCGTGTGACAAGGTGTTTTTTCTTTCATTATTATCTCGCAACTTCGACAACCGATTGAGCTCAAATTTCGACAGGTTTGTTATTGTATGCATATGTTGAGATACACCAACTGCGTGTTAGTGAAGACACGTCTTTGACAATTACCAAAAGTGTACACTGTCTTTAATTGAATTGAATTGAATTGAAAGATAATTATTACACGGTTGCATCCGCAAGTTGACTATTATTTATCGTTTATTCTTAACACAAATCACACCAAGTCGGCAAATTAATTTGTGTCTAATGATGAGATTTGACATTTGTTTTCTTTTTCTTCAAAAATTAGGTTGTTACCGACGATGTAGCACAACGTTAATAGCCACTGTGATTCCACGCTCATCGTCTAGCGGCATGACAAGCATTTCTGGTTAATTCCTCAAATTAATTACAGCGATGACTCAAGCGCCGAAAAGTAAAAAAAGAGTATTCCGCACTCATTAAAGGAAAACCTCGCCAGGTGTTGAACACGACCTTTCCTTAAAGGGTATTGATACATTGTGTTATGAACAAAAAGTAAAAGAATGTACTGTTTTTTATGAAGAGTCACGTTAATCTGCTGTACCCGCTAATTAACAACAATGTTCGTCTCCCGGAAACAACAAATCTGTTTAGCCTTCGAGAAAGATTCTGCTAGGGTCAAAACGTCAGGCCATTAACTATTTTATGCGAACATTGTTTTCGTGAAACTGTTTTACTCGTTTCTCAAAAGCTACACCACCTTAGCGACATATATTTTAAGGGACACCTTCGACTATCCTTATTTTCAAACAGTGTATAGCTTAATGCAAATCTGTGGAAGTTGGTGTTTTATGTTTACTGAAGGTACCACAACCCTACTTTCAAGATTATCAGCTTTTCTTTATTTATTGTTTGAGTGGTGCAATCAGTAATTAGATCATTTTAGCATGTACAACGTATTTACCAGTACTGGCATTTAAACACCACTACTGGTAAATTACATGCTAAAGTTAAGTTCGTCTCCAAGACGAAAATTGTTGTTGGGACATCGTGATTTCTGACAAAAAATACAGCACCCCAGCAAGTAATATTTTAAGAGGGAATGGCTTTCTACCATTATTATCTTCAAACCGTGTCTAAGTTTAATGCCAAACTGTGTTTTGTGTCCTACAAAAATTACCCAAACCCTTTGGAAAGGTTAATCATCGTTATTTTCTTTCTTTAACTTTTGAGTGAGGACAAATTAATTAACTCCATGGTACAACGAAACTGATTCTTCTTAATCTTTGCTTGGAGCAACTGCTTCTTCGGAAGGGGCGGGGTATACTTCGTTCTCCAGGGAGCTTGTGTTGATTACCAAACAGTGACTGCAGTATTAGGGTTATGATTAAGTTATTAGGATTTCAGTGGTGACATTAGCGTTATGGTTGTATAATTAAGATTTCAGACCACGAGGAAATCTGACAATTGATAGTTGGTTAACATTAAGGTTGCCCAACTCATGCTTAGTTGCACTACATTTAGTTTTTAGTACAAACTAAGCCAATATTTCTAAACGAACTTGTAAGAGCACAAATTTATTGAGCTCATCAAAATTGAGCATGCGGAAACAGGTTACAGGCAAGAAGACATAAATTGACATGAATCAATAGTATTATGGCTGTACCATTACCAATGAAAGTAGTTAGGTTTGTGTCTGGATCCCTGCTCACTTTATACATTTTCTTGCGCATATTTTATTATTCTAATGTAGGCTACATGCAACTGTCTACAAATTTACTGACCGGTACAACAAACTTGCTCACAGGGGGCTTCATAAGTTTTGTTTCGGTACCTTTTTTTTTCTATAGGCCTGAATTATTTTATTATTAAAATAATAAAGTGAGAAATTACCTTTCTCAAAATTACTTCAGAGGGGGCTGTTTCTCACAATGTTTTATACTATTTTTATGCTAACAATTATTTTGAGAAATTACCAAAAGTGTGCATCAACAACTAACGCCCGACCTCCGTTGACATTAGATAAAAACGTGGGAGCTTTACTCGCTAGGCAGTGCAGGCGCTACTATGGAAGCCGGCGGGGGCAGCCTGGCAGCGGCAGGCGCCGCGTATAGGAAAGAGAAGAAGAAAAAAACATCAGAGGCCGGGCTCTAAATGTGTGCTCAGGTTAGATGCATTTCAAGATACACACATAAAGTGGGAGTTACACCGAAAATACGGTTAATTTATAAAGTATACATGTCTAATTTCTTAGGTATACATTTCGGTCGACTAGTGCTACTTCTACGTACTGGGAGAGCGCGACGTATAGGTGTATTACCTAGCTGAGCCGATCCATCATATTTTGCATATAAGAATACTTTAATTGATAGAGTTATAGCTTGCACAACGCTTTGGTCGCTGCTTAAAGACACTTGACACTATTGGTAATTACTCAAAAATTTCAGGCATACAAACTTACTTGGTAACGAGCAATGGAAAGCTGTTGTTGATGGTATAAAACATTGTGAGAAACTAACGTAGTTTTTGAGAAAGAGGTAATTTCTCACTCAAATAATAAAAGACTTCAGTTGAAGCCTTATATTATGCATCTGAAAGCACCTTTCATTATTCTCTTTCAAATTTGATGACCAAAGTGCTCACATATTTGTTAGTTTATGCATATGTAATGACCAAATTTGTCCAAAGGCTTTAACTGCATTATTAGTCCTCTTTCAGACGGAAATTCAATACTGACATTAAGTACGTATAAGACTGTCAATCTTAGTATTTGTGATAGTATTGAAACAGTTTTGTTTCGTAACCAGTTTCTTGAATGAGATGATCTTGGTACTCTCGGTCGGCTACTCAGATCGTTCTGACAATCATTTTGTTTTATACTTTGTCAACATGGTCTGAGGGTCGTCCATGAGTGTCAGGGTTATCCTCCTTCTATATGATACTTTATTATGTAAAATGTAATGTATTGTTTATCTGCTTCATCACTTTTTGAGCTTTTTTTGAAATAAATAAATAAATAAATAAATAAATAAATATTTTGTCAAGTTGTATATATACTTGTATCTGTATTTATTTAAAATGTTTGTGTTTGTCATCAACTTCTATATAATAGCATTATGTGTGGACTTTTATCTCTTGTGAAATTGATGTATTATTGGTTTGTTGATGTTGGTGGTGGTGAATAAATAAAGCTGTGTAGCTTCAAAGCAAGATAATTTTTGTTTTGTCAAATTACAATATTTCGCGTGATTTCTTCTTGGAAAGTGGGCTGCTTCGTATCGACCTATTTAAAACTGAACTGCCTAGCCCTCTAGAAGTGTCAGCCCCTTACAAGATTCTCTCATGTTAAAAAGAAAAACCAGGTTTTTTAGTGTTCCCCTCCATTATGCTAACATTGGAGCATGAGTCACCCAAGCCCCGGGCAGGAAAGAAAGCCAACTGAGGGAAGGAAACCAACGTATGCCTAGTGGCAAGCTCTCCCCGTCTGGTCTTGAGAAGCAGAGCCAGGCTTTACCTCTCGCCGCTGATTCAAGTCATCATCAAACCCCGTACATTACCGAGCGCTGACTCTCTAAAAATTATGATCTGGCATTTTGTTTTTCTTCCCCACCTTGTCCGTTGATTATCCAGCACATGTCACGAAGTATCATGGGGATAAATTGATCAGCGGACGGTAGAGGAATGAGTGAAACCCCTGGTGGCTGGTCGTGCTCCTGTCCAGCCTGGGGACACGTCATTTTCCCCTCTTCCGCTGTGTTCAGACACAGTACGTAAAGGTAGTCGGGACAGTAGCTTAAAATGCATGGTTTGATGTACAGATTCATCATTCTGCCACTTCCTTCGTCATTTACCTTTCATGCAATAGCATTAATGAATACTGATTATTGTTCTAGTCAAAAGAGTGAGTGTGATACCCACCATAAGAAAACGTTCTTGTAAGAAACCGGGATGGGTACAATATAAGATATGTACTGGGCCATTGACTTAACGCTTACGCTTGTAGCACACCGTCATCCACCTATAAAAGAGGAACCACAGAAAGGAATTGTAGTTGTAATGCGGGACATGAACATTCGGTTGGTCTACACGGGACCAACGGCTTTACGTCCCATCCGAAGGACGAATCAACGGTTAATTGTCTTGCTTAGGACACAAGTGTCACGACTAGAACTCGAACCCACACTATGTTGATCAGAAACACCATAGTATGAATTCGGTGCTCTTTGCTCATCCGCTAGGCCACCACACTTCCATATACATTTGTTAATCACTCTCAAAATGAATGGCAATACAAACTATTTGTTCACAGTGGCTTTCGATGGTATAAAGCATTTTGAGAAACATGTTACTTCGAAGAACTGTGGTAATTTAAACATGAGTAACTTTTTATGCAACACAATTTGACTCTGAGAAACATTACTGCAGTAACGCTTCTCAGATTGTGTATTCCTATAGGGGTTATTCTTTATGCGTGAACATGATTTCGGCAATACTATCTCTAATAGTGACAACCTTTTGAACAGAAAGTATTAACATGGTAATTATATTGTATATATCTACATTTCTGTAGAATTCAAACAATCGAATGGTTCCAAAGAACCAATGGTATACTTTCCCAGGACACCTTTGGTATTTTCAAAGACTAGTATTCTCACTTGATGTATCCAAAAAGTATGCATAAAATAGTAACTGTGAAAATTTGTACTCAATTGGTCATCGAATTTGCGAGAGAATTAACGAAAGAAAAAAACACCCTTCTTGCACAATTAATGTGTGTGCTTATAAAATGTTTCAGGGGTGAAGTCTTTTATCAGAATCAAATATTGAGTGAGAACATGTCTTTCTCAGAAACTAAGTTACTTCAGAGGGAGCTGTTCCTCACAATTAGCTCTCCGTTGATATTTAATATCAAGTACGTTTCTATGCTAACAATCATGTTTGAGTAATTGCCAATAGTGTCCAGTGCCTTGGACACTATTGGTATTGTCAAAGACCAGTCTTCCCACTTGGTGTATCTCAACATAATATGCATAAAATAACAAACCTGTGAAAATTTGAGCTCAATTGGTAGTCGAAGTTGCGAGATAATAATGAAAGAAAAAACACCCTTGCTACACGAAGTCGTGTGCTTTTAAGATGCTTGATTTCGAGACCTCAAATTCTAAATCTGAGGTCTCGAAATCAAGTTCGTGGAAAATTACTTCTTTCTCGAAAACTACGTTACTTCAGAGGGAGCCGTTTCTCACAATGTTTTATACTATCAACAGCTCTCCGTTACTTGTAACCAAGTAAGTTTGTATGCTAAAAATTATTTTGATTAATTACCAGTAGTGTCCAGTATCTTTAACGACTTGATATTGCCATAACATAAAAATGCACTCAACAACATTCAATCAATAACATGCCTGTGATATTTTTTCACAGGACTCGGGAAAGTACTGAGTATACAGTGCTAACACACAACGGTGTATGGGTAAAAAACAAAATTAATATTCTTTATCCCCGATGCAAATTTAACATCTATTATAACATCCAATCAAGCCGGGAAGTCAGTTATGATTTTGCTAAAACGTATGCAGGAAGAGGAGGGCGGCCTCGAAGGTGTAGACTTGTGGAGGGCATGACAACAGACTAAACCGAATATCCGTTGGTAATTGACACTTCATTATCTTATTATACAAGTATCGAATGTACTACAAGAAGATCAAATGACCAGGGGTACTTTTTTTTTCTTCCGTCGAACCTTTAGTCTAGACTCGATATGTCAGGTTTAAAGTTCGATGTCTTCTTTAAAGACACTGGACACTATTGGTAATTGTCAATGACCAGTGTTCTCACTTGGTGTATCTCAACATATGCATAAAATAACAAACCTGTGGAAATTTAAGCTCATGGTCATCGAAGTTGCGAGATAATAATGAAAGAAAAAACACCCTTGTCACACGAAGTTGTGTGCTTTCAGATGCTTGATTTCGAGACCTCAACATCTAAATCTGAGGTCTCGAAATCAAACTCGTGGAAAATTACTTCTTTTTCGAAAACATTAACAGCTCCCATTTCTCGTAACCAAGTATGTTTTTGTGCTAATAATCATTTTGAGTAATTACCACTAGTAGTGTCCACTGCCTTTAAAGATAATCTAGTAAAAATCTTTCCATTACTAGCTAAGGTGATGTGGTTTTTGAGAAGTGAGTTAAACAATGTCACGAAAAGTTGAATCTGAGGAATGATACTGACAGAAACGCTTCCCAAATTGTGTGTTCCGACTGCAGTTTATTGTTCCTGCGTGGATATGACTGCTCCACATTTTCGGCAGTATCTCAAAAACGTACCATCTTTTGGAAATAACAGGACGGTTAATTTGTTGGGTTTACCTACAACTTATAGAGTTCAAATTACCAAAGGTATACAGTCCCTTTTATTTTGAGCTTGTTTTAAAGACAAAAGTACGGAGCCTGCTAAAAGGGCAAATGAGCACCCCTGTGAAAAGGGTTGTAAAAATGCATCTCACGACTCCGAATAATTCTTGAGGGTTTTCTTCCTCTGTTTACTACAATGATTTTCCCCATTACTACCCACCCACAAGAAGTACTGCTTTGCCGAGATCTAGACTTCAAAACATGTGTTCTCCTTCCTATTCCTTCATGCCCCTTCCGACAGGAACGTATTCCTTCCTGTCTAACATCCTTTGCTCTGAGCAGACTTCATTTGTCTTGTATGTTATGGCCCCTCTTATTGTTTGGTTTGCTTCAGAAATAAGGGTTTCACAGCATAAATGAGGCTGAAATGATTTTTATGTTTACATCATTAGGAACATTTAAACAATTATAGGGTAGATTGCCTTAGTTTTTGATCCAAACCGGACCTTCTTCAGAGGCATACGAAGAGTCAAAAAATATAAATATTTACCATTGACAAAAAGTTAACAATTTAAAAACTGTTAAAAAACACACACGTGGATATGCCAACAGTTTGACAACAGTCATGCAGCTCAGCCTTGATCAACAAAGACAGCAACTCAAACATTGACAACAAGTCTTGCAAAAACTTCTTCGGATCCTCTGCAAGCCTTGCATAGTGGACATGTAAAATTCCAAAAGCCTTCGAACTCAACCTCCCTATAAACAAGCTTGCCTTTAGGAGACTCACACCACTTAATCATTTACGTTGTTTCAAAGTACCATACGGTTTATCATTTTGTAAGCAAACTGATTGAGTGGAAATAAACTGAACTGATAACTTGGCACTGTTCATACAGGATTTCCTGACTGGTTGGTTAATTCCGTCCATATTATTGCCGAATTTGGCTATAAAATGTTCATAATTTCTTCATTTCCTTTTCGCGACCTCGCCTTGCAATTTAACTTGTCATCATATTATTTAACCTTGTCGGAATGTTCCCGATTAGCTATAAATGAACCTATCCTTTCGGCTTAAAGGCGCTGTAAACTTTTGGTAATTACTAAAATAATTGTTAGCATAAAACCTTACTTGGTAACGAGCAATGGAGAGCTGTTGATAGTATAGCAAAATTGTGAGAAACGGCTCCTTCTAAAGTAACGTAGTTTATGAGAAAGAGGTTATTTCTCACTCAAAATACTTCAGGACTGAAGCATTTTATTAAGCAGCTGACAGCGTACAAAGTTGTGCAACAAGGGTGTTTTCTTTCAACAATAATTCTCTTGCAACTTCAATGACCAATTGAGCAAAAAGTTCCACACCGGGTTTGTTGTTTTATGAATATTATGGGATACACCGCGACCTCGCCTTGCAATGTAACTTGGGATAAAAAATATTATGGGATACACCGAAAGAGAATTCTCTTGCAACTTCAATGACCAATTGAGCAAAAAGTTCCACACCGGGTTTGTTGTTTTATGAATATTATGGGATACACCGCGACCTCGCCTTGCAATGTAACTTGGGATAAAAAATATTATGGGATACACCGAAAGAGAATTCTCTTGCAACTTCAATGACCAATTGAGCAAAAAGTTCCACACCGGGTTTGTTGTTTTATGAATATTATGGGATACACCGCGACCTCGCCTTGCAATGTAACTTGGGATAAAAAATATTATGGGATACACCGAAAGAGAATTCTCTTGCAACTTCAATGACCAATTGAGCAAAAAGTTCCACACCGGGTTTGTTGTTTTATGAATATTATGGGATACACCGCGACCTCGCCTTGCAATGTAACTTGGGATAAAAATATTATGGGATACACCGAAAGAGAATTCTCTTGCAACTTCAATGACCAATTGAGCAAAAAGTTCCACACCGGGTTTGTTGTTTTATGAATATTATGGGATACACCGCGACCTCGCCTTGCAATGTAACTTGGGATAAAAAATATTATGGGATACACCGAAAGAGAATTCTCTTGCAACTTCAATGACCAATTGAGCAAAAATTTCCACACCGGGTTTGTTGTTTTATGAATATTATGGGATACACCGCGACCTCGCCTTGCAATGTAACTTGGGATAAAAAATATTATGGGATACACCGAAAGAGAATTCTCTTGCAACTTCAATGACCAATTGAGCAAAAATTTCCACACCGGGTTTGTTGTTTTATGAATATTATGGGATACACCGCGACCTCGCCTTGCAATGTAACTTGGGATAAAAAATATTATGGGATACACCGAAAGAGAATTCTCTTGCAACTTCAATGACCAATTGAGCAAAAAGTTCCACACCGGGTTTGTTGTTTTATGAATATTATGGGATACACCGCGACCTCGCCTTGCAATGTAACTTGGGATAAAAAATATTATGGGATACACCGAAAGAGAATTCTCTTGCAACTTCAATGACCAATTGAGCAAAAAGTTCCACACCGGGTTTGTTGTTTTATGAATATTATGGGATACACCGAAAGAGAATACCAGTCTTTGACAATTACCAAAGGTGTCCAGTGCTTTTAATGCCCCACCTATTGTTGTTCTCATTTAGGGCATGCTCGTACGGTCCTCGCTCTAGCTCGTGATGAAATTCACTACTGGCAAAGGCACCGTGCCTGCGTAAATAGGCTTGCAATATTCTTTACCCTGTTCATTTCCCCGCCTCGTTACCTTTCCACCGTAATGTCACGGAATCTATCCATAAATTCCTCGAATAAAGGCTTGCTTGCTTGCTTCTTTTAAAAGTCTCCCATTTCCTTTGCCTCGTTTTTCTGTCAGGCTTCTTACGTCTTTGTTATGAATCTTTCACAAAGATAGTCCTAACTTAGGACATAGGACTAGTCCCATGAGTACACACTAAGTTAGGACGAGAATGTTCTACCTCCATGGTACGAGTAACTCGTCCTAACTCGAGATAATACTAGTCTCTTTGTGAAATCTACCCCTGTCACATTTTCCTGTTTTTGTTTAAAATCTTCTTCATGGGTGAGTCACAGAAGAAATCAAATCCAGAGATCCTGACAATAACCACTATTGTATAACACTTTTTTTCCTCTACCACTTGGGGATTAGGTAATTTCACAACAGCTAGCTCTCTCTTGTCTTATTAGAAATAGCCCCTTAAACCCGTGAGCTCTTCCAGCACCGCGACGAACAAATAAACCAGGCCCGGTAATCGCGCTCCACGGCCCCATTGGTAGCTGGCAGCAGACCGGTCATAGAATTCACCAACTAGCGGGAACACAACAAAGGGACAGCGCGGTGCAGTGAAGGCCTGGGCCTGTACGTATTGATTACTGCACGGTTGACTGTTTAGCTCGTAGGGAGACGTGTACTTTCAATAGGCCGTGAGGTTTGTGGGGGTTAGGTGGGGCGTGCACTGCCTGGGGCTATATCTGCCCATCATCATTAAGCGTCTTTTCACGGGGGATTCAGCCACGCTGATGACAGTGGGGGCAAGTAGTTGGGAATTACTAATGAAGAGTATTTTTGAAATAAAGAAGAAGAAACAAATATGAGAGATAAAATAATGGGATGTTAATGAAATATTTTTCCCTTTCTAAAATAAAATAAAATAAATAGTGTTAAAAACAAAGGGATATTATTGAAAGAGTCCCCCCCCCCTGTTCGGTACAGCATGTTTTCTTATAGTGTGGATTTCATTTTTGCGATGGAGGAAATTGAAATATGACTCGTCAACTAAATGTTGACATTTGGTTATTTTACTCTTTTTTTTATGGATGAAAATATCCACATCATGTAAACCTGATATGGGCCCAGGCAGAGTGTTGCCATACAGGAGCTGTGTTGTTGAATTGAATGTAGCCTATAAAACATGATGCCAATAATGTACTTGACCCAAGAAATAAAATAGAGCGGCAAGCATGTACGATACAAACTTCATAAAAAAACAGACACATGTCAGGATTCAAAGACATTTACTAAAGTATATTGACCTATTATAAAAACAAAACTGCAAGTTGATTTTTTGAGGGTCCCTTCTCTTAAGTCTAATGTCTTCGAGGAATGGGTCAAAATGATAGATCAAGAAAGTGCGTTTCATTGAAAACGAAATTCATCCAAAGTATTCAGACATTTGTCTAGACTTAAAGGGGAGGTTTGAAAGTGGACCAATGAAGGGGTGACGGTTAAACAACAGCAACAGCATACGACAATCTTATGAAGTGTCTCAACATGTGTATGTTTCACTGGTGTCCCTTTATATACATGGATACAAGACGTACATAAATATAAAGGGAACGAAGATTTCAATCTTCACTGGTAGTTCTCATCAAACGTGACCCCCGGGTATTAGGCTAACTATCCTAACTATTATGTAAAATCAACTTGGGTTTTTATGTTCATAAGAAAACAGGTACAGTTGTGAATATGGGGTGTATATAAACTTTGTTGTTCAATACAATTTCAATAAGTCTTAAAGCATCTCCCACTGAACGATTTCACGTCCACGGAGCCCATGCCCAATGATCAGGCTGGAGTATTTTTCTTTGAAGCCCAAGACTGCAGTAACATCTGGACGATCACAACTAAGACCTACCTCGGCAAAAAAATGTCAAATTAAACCACAATCTAGCAAGACCCACACATCTGAACTGAAACGTCCCCACAAAACACGAGTAGGGTTGGCTTTAGACAGGCACAACATGATCTATCCTCCAAAATGAAACACACAAAATGAAAAGACAAAAGACTTTCGTTCGACGCCGGAAGTTCAAAGAATAATAATGTCTCATCAGCCTTACTTATCTTAATTGGATAGATCCGACACCAGATATTTATCTGAACCTCCCATGTAATTGCGTTATTGAAACAGTGTCTTCGATTTTTCCACAGAACTGCAAGGTCTAGACATATGTAAGGAACGGGAAACGAGGGCATTTACACCCCGGCGTGCCAGGCTGGACACTCGGTGGGTGCTAAGGCAATCAACTACCCCATCAGCAACAAGAAATCTCCCGGTGCTATAGTACAACATCACTGGTGGGACAAGAGGGGTGAGGGGGCTCAAATGACGCATGCTGGATTTCCTATGAGGGCGGGAACATGAACTTGCCATTCTGGCAGAACTCATTCGGAAACAATTAATGCAATAATTGCCAGCCTTTTGTCGTGAGTGATTCGGACCGCACATTTTGCTTAAAGGCAGTGGACACTATCGGTAATTGTCAAAGACTAGCCTTCGCATAAAATAACAAACCTGTGAAAATTTGAGCTCATTCGGTCATCGAACTTAAGAGATAATAATGAAAGAAAAAACACCGATGTCACACGACGTTTTGTGCGTTTAGATGGTTGATTTCGAGACTTCAAGTTCTAAATATGAGGTCTCGAAATCAAATTCGTGGAAAATTACTTCTTTCTCGAAAACTATGGCACTTCAGAGGGAGCCATTTCTCACAATGTTTTATACCATCAACCTCTCTCCATTACTCGTCACCAAGACAGGTTTTATGCTAATAATTATTTTGAGTAATTAGTGTCCACTGCCTTTAACGGGAAATATATCAATCGCAAAAACCGAACCGAAATATAATAATTTCAGCATCCTCTTTTAATTTTACTTCAGTATAAGTTGGTGTGCCTGGCCTCATGAACCTGCAAATACCATAAAATTAGACACTTTCCTGGACAGATTGGACTGTTTTGGTAAAAACACCTATTTCTAACAAGAACATCCAAATTTACTGCAATGATTTATCATATTGCGTTTATTTGTTTGCAAGCTTGACACGTATTTATAAGTATCTTCCACACAACTGTTTCAATACAATTTAAAATAAACGCTGGACTTACAAACCGTAGAAAATAAAATTAATGCTTCGCTCGATTTGTTCATGGCGCCCTCTTGTGATGGGTTTGATCCTTAGGGCGGTTCCGCTCGAAATATTTATTAACGATAACAAGTCAAAATTGTTTTTCACGATCAATGTCTCACAAGGTAACGAAAGCAAAACAAATCCTGCCATGTTGGTACAGTTCTAGCCAGTACCCAGTGAAAGAATAGGGAAACCTGGGGAATAGGGAAACCTAGGGAAACCCCAGGGAAACCTGTCTTTAGACAGTTTCTTATAGCAAAGTACCATCATAGTTCTATTCAGGAACTGTGTGTTCATGATTCTAAAATACTGCCCCCTGTTGACCATTTTGTAATTGTAAGGTGTCTCTGTATTTTTGGCGTCAGATAAAACACTGGTTGACTAATACACTGAACATTGACATTAATTTTGACAACACGACCAAGCTGTTTGGTGTCCTTAATAGCAAATGGTCTGCTCTCAATTTAATTCTCATTCTTTGCCGTTTTCATATTTATCGGATGAAGATGAATGAAAGAAAGCCCTCATTTGTTCTTATCAAAAAGGAAATAAATCATTATTTTGTAATGGAAAAAATGATATTTGTTAAGATTAACAACTTAGATAAGTTCAATACCAAATGGGAGCCTTTTGTATTGCTATGTACCAACTAAATGCCTTGCACAATCATCAAACTTCCTGTTTTTGCAATTTGCCATTTCTCTCTTAGTATCGTTCTATAAGTAGTTGGTTTTACCAGTAGTTTGTGTAGCTTTGTACATTGAAGAATAAATTTCCCCCTCCAGGAAAAAAAAAAACATTTAGCCGTAGGTCCCGTGTACTTCTGGTACAAAGATATTGGTAGTGCACGTTAAAAAAACACAACAATTATCGTGGAAGAGTATAGGGCTTAACGTTAACCCGTGTTTCGGGTTGACATTAAAAGGCACCCTTGTTTACAGGTGTCCTCAGGCTTGCGAGCTACGGAGATCAAAGTTCACTTTTGATGCATTATTGGTGTCACCACAGAAACATTTAATATTAATAGTTAGAGTCTGAAACAAGCCACATAACGCACAACACATTTTTCTTCCTTTTCAACATCGACCACTGTGTGCCGCCCACAATACAACCCTTTTCACTGAAATGTTGTTTACGTCTCCAACAGGTTTAAAGGCACAGGACACCTTTGGTAATTGTCAAAGACCGTTCTTCTCACTAGGTGTATCCCAACATATGCATGAAATAACAAATCTGAGGAAATCTGGGCTCAAATGGTCATCGAATTTGGAAGTGAATAATGAATGATAAAAACACCCTTGCTGCATTACTTTGTTTGCTTTCAGATTCATAATAAAAGGCTTCAGTAGAAGTCTTTTACTATTTGAGTGGGAAATTACCTCGTTGTTTTAGAGGGAGCTGCTTCTCACAATTTGTTTATACTACCAACATCGCTCTCCATTGCTCGATACAAAGTAAGGCTTTATGTCAATAATTAGTTTGAGTAATTACCAATAGTGTCCAGTGCCTTTAAGAAAAGTGAGTAGAACAGGCTTCCCCGTGTAACGTTTATCTTGGCCTACATCTCCATTCAAACAATATCATAATACGATCTAAATAATAGGTCTATGCGGAATAAAAGCTGTTTAACCTGATTTGCAACAATTTTTACATTCGAATTCACTACGCGCTAATTCCATAAACTCCCACACAGGACACGTATCACGTTTTATTTTTAAAAAATTTGCCGAAGATTTCACATGACACAAACTGTTTAAAAAAAAGAACAATCACCACGAAATTTTGTGATTTAAATATATACAACAACAAAAACACCAACATATTTTATAAGTTTTAGATATTTATGCCGCTTTGCGAAAGAATACCATATTTGTTCATTTGTGGTACCTAACTTACTTGGTTCAGAAGCACTGAAACTGTTGATAATTATAATATCATTTTGAAAAACATTTCCTTTCTATAGAATGTGATTTTAGAGAGAAGGATTCAAAAACATTTCCATCTGAGAAACGTTTCTGCATAAAACGTTTCTCAGATTGTGCATTCAAGTAACGGATTTGTCTCTCTGTGGGGACATAATTCCGCTCCGGATTTCCGGCAATATCTCACTAAGCGTTACTATCACAGGTTAGTTTCAATAAAAAAGAAGAAATATACTTTGCCTTTGACATTTCGATCAGCATGCTTGATTGATCAGCATGCTTGATCGATCAGCATGCTTGGTAGTTCACTGTGAAGCGAACGAATGCATATTTTTTTTCAATAATTAGTGTTTTATGTGTTCAATTTTTTGTTTGTACATTGTATGTAGAATGTTCCCCTAAATCACCCAATTCAGCTTTTGGTTGCGATTTTTAATAAACCTTTAACAACGAATGTGCTCAAACTACCGAATTCATGTGAAATATCAGCATAATATTATTATACAAAGATTTACGTCAAAAGGGATCATGAAGTGAATGATGCAAATGTAATTTACATCACGCGCTGGAAAAGAACGTGTGCAAGCAATGACCATAATCATGTGAAATTATACAATAGTTAAAAGGGCTCTACTATAGTTAATTATATTTGTTCAATTTGTTGTTTTGGAGCAACAATGTGTACAACTGTACTGCCCTGACTTGTCAATATAACATTTGTCACCGAAACTCAACCTTTTCGTTTTGTTGATTCGGTGCCAAAAAAAGAAAGATGACACAGAAATAAGGATTGAATGCAATTAAGATATATAAACAGTTCGCTCAAAGCAATCTAAAATTGGAGTCTGTGATTTCCCTTCGAATTCGCTTTCAAATACTTGCTTGATGTTAAAATAAGAAAAAAAGCTTGGAGATCTTTTGAAGCCAATATACTGCTTGTATAGTTATATATTTTTTAAACTGTATGTCATGTTTTAATGTTCATCTGTAACGTCCTTTAACGTCTCTTCTTAAATTGTGGCACCAGGAGATTAACTCGATAGTAATTTAGTAAAAAAAAATTAAATCCATCTGGGGTACTCCTTTCTTTTCTTCTCCTAATTGTATGTGCATGTTTTTTTATGTCTTTGCTATTTTTATTGTCTGTACTTGAATGTTTAACTGTGAAGTTAATAAATGAATGAATGAAGCCTTTTTTGCTATTATTTTGAATTTTAAAGTTTGTCCGGGCTTTTTTTAATACATTATTCTTATTAATAAACTGGCAAACTCAAATGCAGTAACTCTTTATAACACGTAAACGCGCCATTCTCATTATCAAAAAGTGTATTTTACGAAAGCATTGCCCAATCTGCTGCAATACATATTGAATAAGGGTTTATTTGTTGAACCTCACGTGTCCCGAATTAATCACTTATTTATTTTTTAAACACAGTGGTTTTGTTCAAAGTTTGACAATAGCATAATAAAGACAAAGACAAAGAGAATAAGGAAAAAAGACGAAAAAAGAACATTGCTGAACTCCTGCATCTAATTTAGTAATGTTTTATTTATATCTTGCGTGACTGTATTTCCAATGAGTAAGTTTCAATTATTGATATAAAATCTATTTTTATCAAGACAACTCTGTCATATACATAGTTGAGTTGTGTTTCACATTTACCGAATCAAGCCATTATTATTTCATAAAAACATCTTAAATTAAAAAATGGTCAGTTATGTCTTTGCTTTTCTTGTATGCCCTTGTATATCTATTTTGTATTCGTCTTTGTTTTTATTGCTGTTTGAATATTTATATATTTTTATATTTTTATATTTCAATTTATTGTTGTTCTTTTTAGGATCAGCTGGAGATGAGAGCCTCTAGACAAGAACTGTGTTTCTTTTAGGCAACCCTTCGGGCTGTTTCTTTTTCCTCCCTGTCTTTTTATTGCTCATTGCTTTGTTTTAAAATGTTTTAATCTAATTAATGCGCAGTCTTGTACGTTTTATCTATAATCTGCCCGAGAAATTAAATACTAATAAATATGAAACGTTTATTCACAAGATTTGTGCAAAGCTTGACAAGGCATATAGGCCTATAATACAAAAATGAAGAAAGAAAAACAAAGGGAACATTTGTGAATTACTAAATTAAAAACAATATTTATTTATGTCCCGTGTGACCGTATTGCTCAATGAGGAGTTTCAGTTACTGACCAAAAATAATAATAAATTGGTCTGCGAAAATCTTTCTTGTGAATAAGTAGGTTGTACTTTCTGTTTCACCGTTTAATCGCATTTTTAGTTCCATCATTGCAAAAACAAGAGTTTTTGATTGTGGTTTTTTCTTTGTTTTGGTAATTATGCCACAAAAACAACATCAGGGCCTACGCCTCTCACTTAACCATGTGTTTAATCTACATCAAACTCCATTGTTTTTTATTCAAGGTAATGGCAAAATGTTTGTTACACAGCTTCAGCAAACATGCTAAGAAACCTAAAAAAGCTTTCGATTCAATGCATAATAAATTGTTGGGTCGCCGGGTCCTTTAGAAGGCGCAGGGAATCAGTGAAAAGGCGCAGCCAGCGTTGATAACAACTCATCAAATAACTCACATAACAGCAAAACCCAGTGAAAATATGAGTTCACTTCTAAAATGGAATTGTTTTCGTAAAAACAACCTATGTAAGGGCATTGTTTGCTTTACGGTTCAGCAGTTTGGTGGTTTTCGTCAGGGTAATGTGAGTTATCACACACTTTTAAGTAAAGAATGTTGTTTGCTAAAGCGAGGAGCAAACCTCTTGATATTATTGATTTATTCTGAGGAAGCTGCCTCGATGCTCAATATTTGACATGTCTTAAGGTGCGTTTTGGCGGTCGTAACTATATTAACAACTGTTCCTTGGTCAGTAAATTAACAAACGGTAAATTCAACCGAAATTAAATGGTTATGCACCTTAAGAAGAATTTCGTTCTGATTCTAATGATTTCTAACAACCCCGTGAATAATTAATGAATAAATCACAATACGTTCGAAAACATTTAAATGTTCACTGCAGCTAATGAGTAGTAATCAATGTGTTATGTAAAACCCAATGTACAAAAGATTATTAACTACATTGCTCTAGCGAGATGAAGCATAATAAGCAATATTGTATGGCCGTATCCGACTTGGTGACTACGACTGTTGCGGCTACTACAAATTACGGCTACGACTGTACGCGATCCAGCCATATCGCATAATATGGCCTAATGGTAAATCCAACTCTAATTTACATTTGAAGCATCTTCTTTCGTAATGAAGCTATTATTAGTACTGTTTTAAAGGCAGTGGACACTATTGGTAATTACTCAAAATAATTATTAGCATTATAAACCTTACTTGGTAACGAGTAATGGGGAGAGATTGATGGTATAAAACATTGTGACAAACGGCTCCCTCTGAAATGCCATAGTTTTCGAGAAAGAAGTAATTTGCCACGAATTTGATTGCGAGACCTCAGACTTAGAATTTGAGGTCTCGAAATCAACCATCAAATGCACACAACTTCGTGTGACAAGGGTGTTTTTTCTTTCACTGTTATCTCGCAACTTCGACGAACAATTGAGCTCAAATTTTCACAGGTTGGTTATTTTATGCATATGTTGAGATACACAAAGTGAGAAGACTGGTCTTTGACAATTACCAACAGTGTCCAGTGTCTTTAAAGCCGTATCCGAATTAGTCACTACGGCTACAGCTATGACTGTTGCTAGGGAAGTTTCTAAGGGTGCCCTATACTTTAATGCATGATGACGTGGCGATCCAGCCATAGGCCGTAGCCGTCGTTTCGGATACGGCCTGAATAGTAATTCCAAATGTAATTTACCTTTTGATCCTCTCTAAACATGCATCATCTTTGGCAGGCAACAAATCATTAGGAAGTGTGTAACGTCAAGCGAAGGGCGACATCACGACGTAGCACTCTGGTCGTCTTTCCTGAATAATTAAGGGACAGCATTGAAAATGTTACGCTGGGTTTTGAGCGTTACAGATATTGGGCAGCACTTATTTTGTAATTAAAGTTGTTTAAAATAATTTTCATTTGTTTACGTTTTGTATGAAAGGGTTTCACAACACTCGCATGGTGTTTAAGAATGTTGTAAAATCCGAGTAACGCCAAAGTCGCGCAATTAGCTTTCCCTTATTGACGAAACATATGTAACTTAGTTATCGGCGCTCCCAAAATCGTGTGTAACAAAGTAATACGGACTGAATAAACGGATGGGTGCGCTCAGGCCTCCGGGAGTTTAACCTAAGTTTGTGTGAAGATCAATATGCATAATGTGTGTATGATGATTGCAGACAATCATGATGATAAAAAGGGGAGCCAATAAGGGCCAAGTCTACCTGTGGTATTTGGAACCGTTCGATTTATTAGTCCCAAATAATTGTAGATGTATACAATAAACAATTTAAATAAATAAAAGGTGGTTTACATGTCACCGAAAATGCGGAGCGATTAATGTCCACGCAGGAGTTCACAATCTGAGAAGCGTTATTCATATTCAAATTTTGGTACATAACATCTGATATAGTCTTACATAAAACTGCATTCTTCTTAGTGAAATGCTTTATATTACCAAAGGCTCTCCGACAAGATGTTTTATTGCCATTATTTACAACATAATTACCACTAGACACTCTCCCTTTAGCAAAGATTTATATTTCCTCTAAGTCTTGTTTTACGATAAAATCGTCCAGTGCCAGCAGAAAAAAATACATCGATAAGGTCTACCGTTCGTTATCATTAATTTCGAAATCAACAATCAGTGAGTGTTTTCCCATCTCATATTGACTGGGTCGATATACTGTTCGCCCACTCAACCCAATTTCATAGTCTGCCCAAGTTAGTCAATACAATGTTGTATAGATATTGTACTTTCTTCTGTACTTGTGTTTATGTTTTGCTTGTACAGCGCCATGAGCGTCAGGCCTGACGGACTCTGAGCGCTTTATTTAAGAGGACATTATTATTATTCTATCCTATGAGTTCAGGTTCAGGTCATAGGATAAAACGTTCATAATTCCTTTTTATGTGGCTGTTGCAACGATACCAATTTTATATGAAATTATGTTGATGAGCAACTTAATTAAAACATCCATTGTTTAAATTGTCACCATTTCCTTATGCAGCAGGAAAACCACGATCATGATAATGCAGATAGCTACACAATAACATATGTTTTAAAGGCACTGGGCACGTGAGACAAGTCTTCTCACTTGGTGTATCTCTCTCTACATGTGCATTAAATAACAAACCTGTGAAAATTTGGGCTCGATTGGTCGTCGAAGTTGCTAGAGAATAATGAAAGAAAAACACCCCTGCTGCACAACTTTGTGTGCTTCCAGATGCACAATAAAAGACTTTTATTGTTATGAGGTAAAAAAATTAACTATTTCTCAAAAACTACGTAACTCCAGAGGGAACCATGCATTTTCAAAATGAATCAATACACTGCACTCAATAATGGGTTTTTGTTTCTTTTTATTCCACCAAAAATAAATATGACATTCGTGAATATGTTAGTAATCAAAATATGTATTTTAATCCAATATTTTCCGTTTAAAACAGAGTGACACATTATTATGTTAATCTTATTCACTCTTGCTTTTAAAGCTCATTCTTATATACATTATAGTACATTCTGCTTAAAATACACTATTCCTAAATATTTTCTTTTTATATGCATATGAGAAACACCGACTGCGTAACCTTCAATCTTAGATCTTTACTAAATTACAAAGAGCACATGGATCTCTTATTTCATGGAGCTGCTTAAACCAGGAAACGTTGCTTAACATTTTTCTGCTGAGCAAAAAAGGGAGCAGGATACCAGTCAAAAAAATGCACAGTGAAACGGTATCTATGCTGGTAAACTTATTCTGGTATAAGAAAACCAGAATCTTAGCATTACTATTTGTGCTTAGGTACTGTTTGTTATAAGCAGCTCATGAAATTGGATCCAGAACTAAACCTCCTCCACTACGGACATCTGTCTTAAGTGTCAAGTCGGGGGGGGGGCGGGGGGGCTTTGAAGACATTTCAAATCGCCATTTCTTATTTCGATTGTTGCATCATAACAACCTGCCGCATCACTTTAATAAACAAAAACCTAGACTTAGACAATTCTCGTTTGTTTCTGCTAAAAAAGGAGCGAATGGATTGATTTTGGCAAGTTGATTTGACAAACTGTTCTTCGAAAGAAGATATAGACGATTAATAAACAACCAATCGATTGATTATTTCCACCCAATCAGTAATACATTGAGACACAGGCTGGCTAGAATAAATGGCGATTAAAGACACTGGACACTAAGGGTAATGGTCAAAGACCAGTATTTGGTGTATCTCAACATAATATGCATACAATAAGAAAAACCTGTGAGTATTTGGACTCAATCGGTTATCGTATTTGCAAGATTTTAAAAGAAAGAACCCCTAATGCACAAAGTGAGATATTACCGCTTTCTCAGAAACTACGTTACTTTATCCGAGTCGTTCTCTCACAATGATTTAAATTATCAACAGCTCTCCATTGCGTGTTCTAAGTGAGTTGTTATGCTAAAAAAAAATATAATTATGCGAAGTGTGGTTGTAACAACACAACATTATATCGGGTTGATAGAAAAGAAAATACACGAGGCATATATCGAGTAAATATTATGGCTATCGGGGTATACATGGTACGAGTGTTTGCAGATTGCAAAAACAAAATGAGATGGTGATTTTAATGTTTGATTTGAGAGCACGTTTAGCCGTCAGGCTTGATGACTTCAATGATGATTTATGTGATACTGTTACTACACCTGCCGCCATAGTCGCATATCTTCAGTATATTGATAATAAGTACTAATGAATAATAAAGAGAATCATATCTTCTTTTGTTTTTCGATTTTAAATTCTAATAATATTCAGTCTATTTAAAGCCATTATACCTTTTCGGTAAACAGTATTGTCCAAGTCCCACACTTCGTGTATCACAACTTATATATAAAATAATAAACCAGTGAAAATTTATGCTCAATCGGTCATAGGGGTTGGGTGAAATTAACGGGAAAACCCACTCTTGTTTCTGGACGTTTCGCCGTGTCATTACATGTGTTTAAATTAAATCCGTAATTCTCGCTATCGAGAATTAATATTGTTTCAATGTTTTCTCAAAAAGTAAAGCATTTCATGGAACAATATTTCAAGAGAAGTCTTTCACCACTACCTTCTGTAAACCCTGTAAATTATTTGCAAATCTGTGAACTTATTTTTTTCTGTACCGAAAGTGTATAATGGATTTAAGGCATTGCATGTTTAGATACATATACAATATTTGTATATCTCAGTGTATCTACTTGCCAGGTAGATTTCTGTTTTTTTGGGAGCTTGTTTCGCTGTATATTCTACTACCGCGGAGTAGCTGTTCGAAATGCGGGAGACTCCTCATTCCTAGCTGTTAATTACTACTACCTGGTAGGAAGATAGAACAACGTCTGGGACTATGCTACTTTAACTTTAGTGTATCGAGAGGACTTCACTACCACGGAGTGAGTTCTTAATTGGTCTCTACGTTTCGACTAGCTTGCTCTAGTCATCTTCAAGAGACTGAGATGAAGAAAGTTATAAATAAACAATTGTAAGAAACGGTTTTTATATGGCGTAGCTTTGCCCAGTTACAAAGCCATACAAACGTACTATTGTTGAATATGGTCTAACAAAGTCAACTAACACATCGGGGCTGTTGATTTTTTTCCCCACAACATATTCAGGACATTGCTGCAATGTTTGTCAACGAAGAGATACATATTTTCATACCGCCAAATGTATATTGCCTTCAGGCTAAAAACACTAAACCTATGGTATAATACATGCCTCTTCAAACCAGTTACCTGATATAGAATGGTATTATACACTGCAAAACTCGGTGTGTTAAAATTGGCACCATGCGTGTTGTCACATAATATAGATGCTGAAGGAAGAATACAAATTAATATCACAGGGTGTTAAATTGACACCAGTGTAATTGTTTATAAATATGAAGGTACAAATACACCGCACAACCAGGGGTGTTAAAATTGACACCATAGTATTAACACAAATAGATACCCAAGAAAGAAAACAATTAATATCATGGGGCGTTAAAAAACTCCGACGTAATTGTTTTGGCAGAGTGTTATGTTTGACACCCCATGGTGTAAATGTTGCTTATTTGTATGTTTAACATGTAACAACACCAAGTGCGTTAACTTTGACAACCAAGTATTCGCAGTGTACCTTTCACAAGCATCGAGTCACCCAACCTACTAATGTTCAGACTTCATTTGTATAACCATAACTGCCACAGTAATGTCTTAAAGGCCTACTTGGAACGCACTGACTTTGATAATAAAAGGGACGTCTTCTATAATGTGTAATAAAAATAAAATCCAGTCTGAAAATGTTGCCTGTTTTTATGCAACAAGCATAACTATACAATGGCTTTAAAGGAACTGTACACTATTGGTAATTACTCAAAATAATTATAAGTATACAATCTTACTTGGTAATCAGTATTGGGGAGAGGTTGATAGTATAAAACATTTTGAGAAACGGCTCCCTCTGAAGAAACGTAGTTTTCGAGAAAGATTTCGAGAATTTGATTTCGAGACCTCACATTTAGAGTTTTGAGGTATCGAAATCAAGCATCTGAAAGAGTTTTTTTTCTATCATTATTATCTCGCTACTTCGACCACCGATTAAGCTCAAATTTTCACAGGTTTGTTATTTTATGCATATGTTGAGATACAGTAAGTGAGAAGACTGGTCTTTGACAATTACCAATAGTGTCCAGTGTCTTTCAGACGAGACAAAAACAATACATGTAGATATAGATGATTTCAGCCATTTTCTCAAAGAACTTATTTTTTATGTAATCACAATTTGCGTGATACCAACCAAGCAATGCGAACATAGATTGGTTATGCAAATTCATCAAATTGAGTAACGTTGAAAAAATTACCAACAAGACGACGACTTTTTAATGACAGTGACTCATTGATCACTAAACAGTCAATATCGCGTGCTTCCCAACGGCTGTAAACGATGTATGTGATAAATCAGCTGTTCCACTAACAATAACGTATAGACATAGGACCAAAGAGCAATGTCCATAAAAACAATTGCATGAAACACCATTATGTAAGTAAATCTCCTTCATCACAAACCATGGAGAAAAACAAAATGTTGATCACTTTCTCGAGGTTGTATTACTTTCGCACTCAGTGGGGTGATTTTTTGATGTGGATACATTTGCAATTAGTGGATACATTTGCTTTTTGTGAATAAATATCTGCTCATTAAATAACCCATTTTATTAGATACGTTTGCATAATGTGGAAACATTTGAACTTGGATATATTTCTAAAGCCTATATTTGTTGGTGCATTTTTCATATTGGATATTATTTGCATTTAGTTGAATAGTTTCAAAGTGATTATATTTTTACTCATTGGATGATGCACTTTATAACGGATGCATTAGCATTTTGTGGATAAACTTCAAATTATTTTATGGATATACTTCTACTTAGTGGATGATGCTTTTTCAAGGGAAAATGTCAATTTAGTGGATACATTATAATGTGTGAATACATTTTTTACTTTGTGGATTATTCACACATTTCCAATTAGTGGATTCCTTTGAATGTATATGCAAAAATATTTCTAATAGTAGAGGATTTATTTTGTGTGGATACATTTCTATTAGTGGATATATTTCAAATTCGTGCATTATAAGTTTCCATTTATGACTGGATACATTTCAATGAGCAGATATATCTGCACAGTGGAGGATTCATTTTGAAACACTTAGTGGGTTTAGTGGATACATTTCAATTAGTCGTTGATATTGTGATGTCTACTATTTGAATGATACATTAAGGATACATTTACATCAAGTGGACACAGTATTATACTGCGAACGAATATTAACAATGTGAATATCTGTTTTAATAGTGTGGATACAAAATCCTCCATTTAAAGTTACTGTTTCTATTCTGTGGATTCACTTTCATTCAGTGGATATATCTCTATTCAGCAAAACTAATATTTACTTTGTGGATATAGGCCAACACAGCTGCACATTTTTCAATTTAGTGGACATTAAGCTTACAATTCCATACAATGGATACACTTATTGAAACTTAGTCGAGCAATGTGCAATTAGTTAATTTTCTCTCCTGATTACAAGAACAGTTCAGTCAGTCATCAATATCCTTTCAAGTGGTTCAAATTTTGTCTTTCATTAAAAAAAAAACTTTTCTAGCAGGGGATGTCTTCCAATGTTTCAATTCAATCAAGCCACATTTCGAAAGACTAATTAAATAGATGGGAGACGCGTGGATATAGTTCGTCTCGGTAAAATGTGACAACAACTTAATTTTCAATTAAGCAATAAGCATTTGTTTTCAACTCAAACAATTAATTGTCCATTCATTTGATACTGTCATCCAATAAAAATGTGAACGTTCACGGTTCCCCTGAAGCGTCAGGTAAACACAATATTGAAAAGGTAAACAAAACACTGAAATTATTTCGAGGGAACACAATAATATTTCAAGATAACAAAATAATGTTTGTATTCTTTGTCCGTCAGTACTAGTGGATATTACATGTGCGATAATCATTCCCATTATGGTTGTACCGCGTTAATGGCGATAGCGTGCAGAAAACAGCATCCAAGTCGATACAACGATTCGTTTAGACAAGCTGGGAATATTACTGTGTCCTTGAACATCATAGCAGTGTTTATAGACTCAATATATGTCATTTGTAACGCTCTACGTTGCAAGATTATTTCTCGTCATTTTACAATGCGGGGTCGAGCTGAGGCATTTTCACAATTTCCTGCCTCCGTGGTTCGCTCCATAAGAGAAGAAGGAGGGTCATTCAGGTGTTATATTTAATTGCATATAGAAATTACACATGACGCAGTTCTTGAATAGTGCTCTATCACAACCACATAGGAGTCTCGAACCGCTTTTGTGTTGGCTACGACAGGTATAATGAGCGATGTTTTTTAATTATAATTGTCCATTATGTTAATCAGAGGATTCATGCAGCTATAGTTTAGTCTAACTTATTGGAAAGGTTTTCTCCATGTTATCATTGCAAATATTGTATATGGCTATAGTTTTTTGGTATCGTTTTTTGAGTGTTTTTTCCCATTGTCTTTGTCCGCCATATTATACACAACATTATGCACACGTATACGCTTTGTGTGGAGGGTCGACAGTGCAAGCGGACACCACATCACATCGGATCAATCAAAACATAGATATGGAAAGTTTACGACACAGCACTTTAATCCAATGAAACAATTGCATCCCTTTGAAATCATTGGGCCTGTATTATCCTAAGACATAATGGCGGCTTGGTGACGTCAATACATTACGGTCTATTGCTATAGCGATCGAAACTTGAGACAATATCCAACTTACAAACATGGGAAAAATGACTAATACCAACAAATTTGTAATTTATCATCGCTTTACCTCCAAGATGGCGGAATGAGACGTCAATATATATGATATTACGGTATATTGTTATCGCGATCGAAACTCGATACAATAACCAATTTACAAACATGAGAAATATTATGACCTATAGCAAAAAAGGCAAAATAATTATCTTATTGACGCACAGACTGACAGAGTCCTTGACGCAATCATTACACTTTGCTTGAAAACCTTAACACCGTATACCATGACATTTCCTTCTCCCTCTCTCTGTTTGCAGTTATATTGCTGACAATTGAAGGATTCAGTTAATACTCCTCCGCAAACCACTCATGTATGACACCATTTTTTATTTCGAATCAAAGTGCAGAGCTGCCTGTATAACAGCCTTGTTTATTTGTTACTTCTTAACAATAATATTGCTTTGTACTTATTTCTTGAAGTATGGAAATGCATTTTGAATTGAATTGAACATTTGCATCTTGCAATCGGGAAGAATGTACAACAATCTGGGGAATACTGAGAATTACATTCAACATTTTCAGGGAACTTTCTGCAGAATCAAAGAGAGTTGACCGGGCAGCTCTGATCGTGTAGAAGGGACTCATTATCAGAAACATGGAGTAACAATTCATCCACTACCAGTAGTCAAACAAACGTTCATGGCAACATCACTGCTACACCCTCTAACCATGGAGGAAGACAATTATTTCCTTCCTCCATGCCCTAACCAAGTCTGCCTTGCATTGTCACTGAGGTCAAAGCCGCTGCTAAAAACAACAAGCCGTATAGCTTGCTGGGGGTGTGACATCAATATGGAAGCAAACAACAATAGCTGCAAGATAGCACAGTTGCCATGGTAATCATAACAATATCCTTGATGTAAAAAGTTCATTTTATTTCCATCATGTTGGTCTGTAAATTTTCAAGAAAGACGGGTGTAATAAAAAAAGAACAACAATATAGATACGTTACTGACTAATGTATTCCTAGTAGACTTACACTCGATGAACCCATAATTTTATTTAGCAATTCAAATCATCTTTCATAATTGATGTTATATATTATTTAGGCCTATTATATGTCGAGAGATGTATTCCGAGTTGATAGGATTACCCATGATAAGATATATATAATCAAGATTGAGTATTTGCCTTGAAAGTTAAACATAAAAACGTGTGGGTGACAAACATGACTGGGTAACATTCCAGTCATAACCCAGGCCTGGTTGCCTCCATGCCCCCTGATCATTGCCTTGGTGCCCTTGAAATCCTACAGTAGGACATTTACAATTTTCTCACATGGTGCTCTTACAAAGGAGAACATTTCTTGGTGCCCTTACCCTTTTTAGGTGTTCGTGCTGATGCACGAACACCTATTGTTATTAATAACTTAGAATACAGGCCAGAAGGTGTACATGTACATGTAAATCAAAATGGATAATGCAGAAGCTTGCTCGTTGCGTCAATACAGAAGCTTGCTCGTTGCGTCAATGCAGAAGCTTGCTCGTTGCGTCAATGCAGAAGCTTGCTCGTTGCGTCAATACAGAAGCTTGCTCGTTGCGTCAATGCAGAAGCTTGCTCGTTGCGTTGTTAAAGTGGGCTCAGATATATTGGATGGATGCGGTGAAGCATCAGCTTGGTGTGGAGGAGGAGGAGGTGGGGGTGGGAGATTGGAAGGCCACTGATTCAATGAACCAAATGACAATAAGAACAGGGGAGATGGGTGGGTGTTGTGCATCCCCTCTTCACCCCCACCCACTCCAAATTTCCTGTGCAGACACCAAATCATCACGTTAAAAAGATCATACGTTGCACGTAGTTCGCAAATAGAAACTTCATCATTTTTTAATTATCATCCAGAGATTTGTTGGCCCCCAAAGAAGCCGTCAGCATTGCCACTTTCTTTAATGGTGATGGTTAACCCGCCTGACGTCACATCCGTTACTATGACACCGTCTGACGCTTTCATCCTACCCGGCATGATGGCATCAAACGCAGTAGGTAAAGGTGGCATCCTCACAGCGTCTTTATGTATACCTCTTGGAAAACGCAAACTGACTTTTCCTTCCTTTACGATGGCAAGGTCGATGGTGTTACTATGTTGAGGAACTGGGTTGCCTGTTTCCATGGCAAGACTAACCTTCTGTTGCGAAGTCCTCTTTGCACTTTTAGGATAATATTTAACCTGATCGGGGTCAGAGTAAGTGATCTCATCCGTGTCTGAATCGTCATTGTGTTGGTTCTGTTCTCGCCGAATCTCGGATGGCGTTATTCTCTTTAGTACGATCTTTGGCGAGAGCTTGGGTACCACAATGCTCTCGTTGCATAGTTCGAGGTCCTTGGCGGCAGTAACGTAAAAACTCGCCAAATCTCGTTCGGAGTTAGTGACATCGCCATCGGGTGTTGCATTGACCGAGTTCTGGCTGCGGTCTGAGCTGGGACTCCACGTCCAGTCTGACCGGTAGTCACTCGGGTTATTCGGTACTGAGACCGTCCTGGCGTAGAATCTCTCATCATTGGGTAGGTGTGTGCTACTCCCGCGAGGTACGGCACCCCGGTCTCGGTGTCGGACCTCCCCGGTGAGCTGCGAGGATTCTAGCGGTGGGGTTAGGCTCCCTGGGGTGGTGGTGGTGGTGGGCCCGTCCCGTGCACGCCATGTCCCATTCTTAGGGTCCTTGACGAGCCGGAATCTGTTTGGGAACGATGTGTCCGACAAGTCGTAGTCTAATTCAGAAAGTAGCATATTGGACGGCTGAGGGAAGAATAAGACAAGAATATATTTTAAGAAGGTGTGGAGATTTGTGGTCTATTTCATTAAACAACATTAAAACGAATGCACAGTATGACAACCGAAATGTTGAATTGCACTGTTGCATTTCTAATAAAGAAGCCTAAGGGATAAACACACAATTTGTAACAAGTCAGTCATTATAAACAATAATGAAAAAAACTTAATCAACCAACACAATACCATATACGAATGTGAACCACAACGAAGGGAAAAAAAACACCAGAATGTATGCAATTAAAGCCGATTAAAAGACAAAAACAGCTCAGGATATGTTAACAAACAGGACCAACTGCAATCATGGAAGAGGGTTATCACACAATATAATTATGAGTCTCCCACTTGTATCATTTTGAATTCGCAAATTATTTATACCCACAATACATAAGTAATTCTTTAGGGCCTTTTATGTCTTTGCTCACAATGAAATTGTTTTCAAACGAAATAAAAGCATTTTTTGTTTATCTCAGGGGCGGTTCCAGGATTTCCCTATTGGGGGCGGGGTGGGGGGGGGGGGGTGAGACCAATTACCAAAATTGTCTCCACAATTGTCAGATACAGTCTAGGTTTTGAATCATAAATCAATGTTAATACCATCTAAGGATTTTCGTCACAGTAATAGATAATGACAACTATTTGTAAGGGAACGATGTCCCCTTCTTAAGAGAAAATGTATTCGAATCCAGTCTTTGCGTCAACTGTGAAACACAATATTCGGACGAATGTTTTGATAAAAAAGGTGTGACATCTACCCCGTTATGTATTCTTGTTAATCAATAAAATGGTCCATGGTGCATAAGAGGTGGGTGGGCGAGTATTTGTTTAGCTTGATTGCAATATGTATTCTGTCCACTCCACATCGTGCTCACACAATAATGTTGTTGTTTTCCCTTTCACTTTCGATGGTCATTGTTATTTTAATTCACTTTGGTTATTGCAAAACAGCTGGTGGGCTATATAATTGGTAACGGTCCGATGTGAGAAACTGCACAGGTTTTACTTGAGGTGGATTGTTTAACGATGTCTGAGTTGAAAAATCTATTCAAAGGGGGTGATAAAACTGTAACACTTCGTGGTTTAGTTAGTATGACACTGCTCTAGAATTGCAAAGGTCATGGGTTCAAAACCCACCCTAGTAATATGCTTGTGTTTTTCACAGAACTCTTGAAATCGGTATTATCAAAGTGGAAAAAACTAACACTGTTTCTTAAATGGGCCTTATAAAAAATGTGTCATTGGCTGAGGCTGAGGCTTAGGACCCGCCGTGCGCTGTCGGTACGGGGGCAGATGGAGCATAAGACCGAAGCCGGAAGACGGGATTCACGGAAGCCGTGATTTTGAAAACGTTCATTGCTGCTCTGCGTTAATTATTTATAGACCTTATGCATTGACGTCATCAATTAGCCGCCATCTTAGAAGTAAACCGATGGTGAAAAAATGGAAAGCACATAATTATTTTTACGCGCGGTGCACAACATGAACAGCCTCCTTTCGACCCCAAGGCGAGGGCGTCCTACTCAAATGACGTCATTGACGACGTCATGCATGATGCTGTTGTATATCTGGTGAAAATAATTTAAATCAGGCTGTTTTTAATTTGTTAGAAATGTTTACAATTTTATAAAGTGATTTTCTTGTTTAGCTCGTGTAGAAAACTTGTAAGTTTTACATGACGTTTGCGTATCTTTGTTGTCAATAGCTTTTTAGTCTTTATTGTGTTATTGAACTAATTGTAAACAAAATACTTGTTTTTAATTACGGCTTGCAAGTTGCCAGGTGATTTTTCCAGCGTGTATTTCATGGGCGGGTGACATTGCATTAAAACAAAAAGCGGGGCACAGTGAATATAGCAATATCACGAGTATCATATATTATCAATGAAACAATACTATCTCCGGCCATTGTCACGTTATCTTAAAGGCACTGGACACTATCGGTAATTACTCAAAATAATCGTTTGCATAAAAACTTACTTGCTTACGAGCAATGGAGAGCTGTTGAAAGTATAAAACATTGTGAGAAATGACTCCCTCTGAAGTGACGCAGTTTTCTAGAAAGAAGCTATTTCCTACTTAATTGTTTGAGTTTGACTTCGAGACCTCAAAATTAGATTTCGAGGTCCCGAAACAAGCATCCCAAAGCACACAACTTCGTGTGACAAGGGTGTTTTTTCTTGCATTGTTATCTCGCAACTTCGACGACCAATTGAGTTCAAATTTTCAGGTTTGTTATTTAATGCATTTGTTGAGATACACCAACTGTGAAGACTCGTCTTTGACAATTACCAACAGGATCCAGTGTCTTTAACTGATAGCATAACAAATATATCATGTAAACCGGTACCTGTACAAAAGAACGGACGATACCTAAAAATAGCCATGTTTCGTTCGACATTTAACGGCAGTGGTACGTATAATATAAATATATTTTGCTATATAATAATTTGAAGAAAGACTATAAAGCCTTACACGAATATTTTACGTACGTTGCCTCAAAATTAAATTGATATTTAATTTTAGCAAGCATGTCCAATAACATCAATATCCAGAGCGGTTGATGTGAATCTGCCTAATGTGTTTGCTGTTCAGATTAAATGGATGGCACAACATGTCATAACAAGATTTGAACACTCTTGACGCAGATTAAAGTCAAACACATTGGCTGAGAGTCGTGCGCAGCTCCTACACGCGGGCACTATCTCTTATTGTTTCTCTTTAAAGATGGCGGCTATAAGTGACGTCATGTACAAATCATCTACCTATCGGGAACCACATATCTACTGACTGTAGATTCCTTACAGAGTTTCCCGTGTGGGCTCAATAGTTAAATCTCACCTGTGATAACTGCCGTTTGGGGCGTCTTCGTCGCTGTGACGTCACATTTGTACGCCTGTATAAATCAATCAGAAGAACAAATAAACATATATTTCAAGACAAAGACCGGGATTGCTGATCCACAAAACAAAAACAAACAAATAATTTGTTTCAAATCTGGAAGCTCATGTACAATACCTGTCCCTGTAACCATTGTCAAATTCGAACCAAGCAAAAATAAAATGAAAATTCATCAGTAATATTATTCTATAGGTAAGAAGCCTAACATCAGCGTTTGATAGTATACGGCATTTTGAGAAACATTTCACTTTAAAGTAACGTGGTTTTAAAAGATAACATATTTTTGCCACAAAATCTGAGAAGCGTAACCGCGTAAACGCTTCTCATTATGGTGTATTCCTTGTAGGAATTATTTTCTGCGTGGATATATTAAAAAACGCAACAAAGTTTTGAAATGAAATTTTCAGGTTTTAGATTTATTGTGTACATCAAACATTTATATAGCGGTTCCATAAACCAAATATATTATATACTTTGCCTTTGAATCCTCTATACAATTTGATTATCAGTGAAGCATATTGGTCCATTGTTTCCCACAATGCCAGCCTTCTTGTTTGCGGTCGTTATCATTGGCAATACGATTTGTTTTATGTTAACAATTATTGGATATTAAACGCATACTTCTTGATTGTTTTATACGGGGGGCAATGAATACGACAACTAATGTAATACGATGACCAAGGTTTCCTCGCAGCGAAACATTCAATGATTAAATCATGAAATTGAAGGACGCAGGGTTAAGTTATGAGTACTGTTTTTAGGACTAGAAATAAAAATAATAAAAACAAAACATGTACCGGTGCGAATATCGCATGTTTAATTTTGCAGATATTCCCTTTGGCCGATTTGTGGGGTTCCTTTGAAAGTTTATTATCGGGGAAAACTTCAGCCTTCTTCAGACTTCATGATCCAAGATTATTCCCATGGCTTGTGACACCGGTCTTAAGATAAAAAACAACAACATGTGAATGCGTTGACGACACTCAAAACTGTTTGAGTGGAACATTTCTCAATGCGGAAACGGTTCTGGCAGCGACCAGGAAGACCCACTGGCTGTTCCCCCCGAGGCAGCTTCGTTTACCCCGCAAAATGTCACGCTGACGACCCTCGACGTCGCTCGTGATGTATGAAGTGCAATACTGCGTGTATGATAGTAATCGATGGTCCTTCTAACTATCCGTAGATGAACTCAAAGTTATTGACACGAGAGAAGGTCAAAGCCGCCTGACCTTGGGATCACAAACCCTCGAATTAATTAGTCATTATAGAAAGATGAGTCCGTATTTTACGGAGTCCTGGAATGGCCTGTGAGCTTTTTGAGCAACTTTGTTTATGTACATCAAACATGCTACTACCGTTAGTTCTTATCACAGTTGCCACGAAGACTGTTCGAATACAGCTTTTCTTTGAAAAAGGGGACATCATTCTCTATAGTTGTCATTATCTACCACCTAGCTGCCAGGTAACAGTGTAGGTTTTTTTTTATTTCGAACAATTTTTTTTCTAAATCGATTACAAATATGGAATCCTTAAAAAAAATCAGGACAATTTTGAGGATGACAATTATATACTAGAGAACAAAATTTGCACCCGGCAATATTACATTCCGTGACATCACCACATTTTTACTATTGATTCACTTTTATTCATGGTGTTTTACCCACAGAAGACGACTGTCTTTAAGGTTTATGTTCGTCTTTCTAAGAGATGGGGAAGATGTTTGTACTCAAGTAAAACAACCATAAGGGAACTCTGTCTATCTTTAAGATCACATTACCTTGATATAACCCACGTCATGATTCCAGGCCTCAGATGTTTTATATAGTATGGCTTTGTAAATTACCATGAAATGGTTGGGCTTTGTGAATTCGTGAAGCTAGTTTTACGTAGGCACTGGAAGCACTCGTTCATCACCTTTTTCAAATAGCTTGCATATTATCACTTCAGGTTTCATTCACACAAAGGTATTAATTTGAAATATCCTTCGGAGTGCCTTTATAGTGCCGGGGATGAACAACTTGAAAACACATTTCCGGCAAATAAAGAGCCACCTGTAATTAATTGAGGGGAATTGAATACAACTTAATTAATAGACGTCACGAACCGGAATCTAATTTAAAAGTAGGAAAGAAAAAGAAAGAATGAATTGCCGGCGGATGTGTTCACAATGGCAAACTCAGTAATACGTTAGCTGCGTGCAAGCAGATGTCAGTGTGGTACTTCTTATGGAGATGGCTAAAATCCCCTAAATGAGATAAACACAACTGAGTGAAAAACCTTGATGTAATGAATATTCTTGCTGAGTCCGATGATTTATACACGCATTGTTAATGAGATGTTGGGTGAGGGTTCCTCAAGGATCCATATTTAGCCCACGTTTGCTATTTTTTGGAGAAAGATTTAAAAAGAACAGTGACATTGATGTTGGTTTCATTCGGGGTATTCTGTTTGGAGAAGGTTACTCAAGGATCCATTTCAGGCCACGTTTTCATTATATATTTTGCATTTAACTGTGTATCGAGACAGAATTTTAATGAACAGCATTTACGTGATGATGGTTCCATTTGGGATATATTTAGTTGGTTGAGAAAAAAAAAACCAGAAAGTTCATCAATGAACCGTTTTTAGCCATTGGTTTTTAATAATACTGTGCATGACTGATGTATTGAGACAGGTATAAAATGAACACCACTAAACGTAATATTGGCTCCAATCGGGAAATATTCAATTGGGAGATTCAAACATACCAGCTGGTTCCTCAATGATCCATTTTAGCCCATGTTTTAACTATATTACGCATGAATATTTATGGAGGGGGGACATATATTAAATGAAATTTAAACACATTTTGAAATATAAAGTTGGGAGAGTAAAAAAAGCCAGAAGGTTCATTAATGAACCATTTTTAGACCATAATAAGTATATTTTGCATGACGACAGATGTATTAAATGAACAGCATAATGTTTAGCAATAGAGAAAGATTCTGCTATGGTCAAAACGACATGCAATTAGCTATTTGTTTAGCAAGTATAGACAAGTGTAACTTTATCAGAACTATAAGCCAAAATTATAATGAATGGCCATCAATTATATGAATAGTATGACTATCTTTCCACACAACGTCAATGGTATTGACATGGCATTATTTATAAGCTGGATAATTTTCTAATACTATTTAGATCCGGGATGGTATTATGCTAATATCGCGTTTTAATTGTTTTCCTGTTCATGGCTAATCTGGTTGACACAGTGCACTGACACAGTGTCCATTGTATCTTCAAAGTTAAAGGCAATGGACACTATTGGTTATTCTACAAAGCAATTCTTAGCATAACAATTTACTTTGTAACGAGCATCAAACATTGTGAGAAACGGCCCTCTCTGAAATTACGTAGTTTTTGAGAAAGAGGTAATTTCTCACACAAATATTCAAAGACGTCAGGCTTGAAGACCTTTATGCATCTAAATTTGTGCAACAAGAATGTTTATTTTTTTCATTATTCTCTTGCAACTTTGATGACCAATTGAGTCCAAATCTTCACAGGTCTATTTTGTACATATATATCTTTACTACAAAAATGTTGGGATACGCCAAGTGAGAATACTGGTCTTTGACAGTTACCAAAGGTGGTCAGTGCCTTTAAACCTGTGATCATGTTTACACAATTAATTTGCACAAAGAATAAGATAAACAAAGATATGAATTGTCATTGTGCACCCATTGTCATGAAATATGTGTCTTTCTCTTTCGATGGTGAGGTCAAATGTACACACTTCAAGAGGGCATTCTTTTATTTATACAAAATGCGTTGGCAAAGAATAATGTGCGTTAACTGCTGACGCTGCCAATGGGACGAACCAAGGACACCGACTACACATGCCTATATCGATGAAAGCCTTAACTACTAGGTCTGGTACCTCCACGTCGCACACGTTTGGTTTCAGGAAACACAAGATATGGTTTAGATGTCAATATATGACCAATCTCACTTGTATTTTAAGATTGCTTGCTAAGGGTCGAAGAATGCCAAATGGATCTGAATTTTTTTCAAAACAAGTTTGACAAAAGTTAATTTTGGTTCTGTGCTTCGTGAAATGATCAATAATGAAATCGAAAGGAATTCAACCATAGATGATGCTGCACCTGGCCTCGTCACATCACTGCAGAATTGATCAATGTTAAACTGTCTGTCTTTGTTGAATCACTATCGAAAGTGATCTGCATAAGCTTCTTTGCAAAATAGGTCTCAATTTACAGTTCATGCGATTTAAGTTGATGTATAGTAAAAACTGTGTATTCGTATAAGAGGTAATATATACCCTCAATCTTTTGAACCGTTCGATTGTTTTAATTAAAAATAAATGTAGAAGTAAACAATAAAACTAACGTGTGAAAAATTTATCCATGCAGGAAGACTTATCCCTAACAGGAATACACACTCTGAGAAGGTTACCACATGTTCCTCACAAATGATGTATACTATACCGAAAGCTGCTGTAGGCTTCTTATCTAAGCAATGTTGTTACGAACATCATTAATTTCAAGAGTGATTATCAAACGTACTTCCCGTTGAAAGAAAGACGAGAAGGTGAACCAAGCACCAACCATAAGAAAATCCCCCTCTGCAGGTACCTTATATTCACAAGGCTATACTTAGATTGCCCCATTAGTTTATTGCAGTTGGTACTTAACATGGATCCCTCTCTAGTATCCACTTTAATAAAAAATAAATCAAAGTCTTCAACTAATTACCATAATTTTTATACAGGATTCGAGGCATTGCATGGTGAGGTATCATTGTATATAAAATTTGGTTTAACACCATGTGTGTATCTACTTGCCATGTAAAGTTTTTTTCTTAGATAACTGTCTTGCTTTATTCTACTACTACCGCGGAGTAGATATTCGGGGGTTCAGGAGATTTCGCAGTTCTGAAAAGAACTGTCCTGCTATCTTGTTTTACTATTACCCGGGCGGATGGTATAGAAAATAGGCTGGGACTACTACTTTAGCTCATAGGATCGTAATTAACTGTACTACCGAGGAGACAGTTCTTAAATTGGTCTCAACGTTTCGACTAGCTTGCTCTAGTCATCGTTATGTAGACTGAATCTGATCTGGGCCCAATTTCATAGAGCTGCATAAGCAAAAACAATTTGCTTAGGAAAAAAATCCTTGCCTAGTAAAATCAGATTACCGGACAAGACTCCACTCAATTGTTATGCTAAGTAAACAATAGCTAAATACCAGTCACAAGCAATGTATATGGCATGAAATGTTGGCCAGTATTCGTGTAAAATAAGTGAGCTATTTTCGTGCTTAAGCATTTTTTTTTGCTTAAGCAGCTCTATGAAATTGGCCACTGAACATAATCTTTCTTGATTATTTGTTTTCCTTGTTGTGTAACTATACCCTTCCGTTTCCCATGTGAGCTGCCAAACAGGATTTTATGGATAACAACAAGTGCTTTCAACTGAAGTGAAAGCCCATGCTGATTGAGTTTTGGGTCGCTGTGGTCTGAAAAAGTGCCACAAAATTTCATCTACGAAGACATTCAATCTTTAAATCCTATGAGCGTGTTCCTTAAACAAGAAGTCACAAAATGTGCGTTCGTCTATTTCAAACGTCAACATATCATCGACTGTGGAGAGGACTGTGCTACTTTTATACTCGAGCCTTAGCTCAGTACATTATGGAGCAATAGACATTCATTTGGGCGCGAAAATTTGTTCCCTTGTATCAACCCAAAGAAAGGTAAACAATGTACGTCACGGATAACGTCATGATGACGTCATGATGACGTGAGTAACTTACCTTGTGGAGTAACTATCCAACAACCGTTTGTCTAAGATGTTATCTTCCGGCTCCCACGTATTGTGTCTGATAAGAAAATGGAATTGAAGAAAAATATGAAAAGACAGATTAAATAAAATAATACTTAACATGATTTGTGGACTGCAGAAAGAGCAATAACGGTATTTACGGCTGTTGCTAGGGAACTAAGTGATTTGAATGATTAGCTAGAATGGCTCATTCAATTTAGAAAATATGTAATTTTATATTGGAGGAAATGAAAAACGTGAAATTGTATACACGAGGATGAGTCGTGGGATGCACGATCTCAGGCAGAATAGCAAAGTGTTTGTTACTCTTTACTTGTGGTGACATGCCAACATGTTTTGAATTCGATTCCTGTATGGTTGGCACCACGAAATAACATGGAGTTTGAACTATAAATTAGCCTCTCCATTTCACTACATATTATCCCAATGACCAATCCAACCGAAACATTCATTGATTATGACAGAGTGTTACACAACTCTTTATTTGCACAGTAAAACTAATGTAAATGCAGGTGTTTTTGTTTTTACAACATGCCAGCATGTTTTTAAATGTGGCTACATTCTGTGGTAGGCCCCCACGAAACTATCATGAAATTGAACTTAAAGGGTGGCTGCAGTGTTTTTTGTTATTCATTTAAACGATTAAACATGACTTTTTAAACCTGAAATATTTGTTTCTATTTTTTATTAAATGTATTTTTAAAATGGTTTTCAAGAGATAAGGGGAACCCACCCCGCCCCTAAAAGGGAGCCTTCATTTGCATAAACGTGACGTCATGTCGGTAACCCGAGCCGTCGGGCCCCCTGGCTGTGTGCATATAGAGACGTGTGCACTGTGTGGCCTGGTACCTAGGCGCGTGTAGTTAGGGACCAGACTCTTTTTGCCGACAATATTTTTGAATTCCCGACGTGACGTTGATGGTAGGGGGCGGTAACAATCCACAAAAGGGGGGGGGGGGGCCTGACTTATTCGCTAATTACGCAAGTCAGATATGTCGGGAATAAACAAAACACATTGTATTGGTGTTCAATACATATATCAGAAATAAATGACAGCAAAATTAACTGTTCTATTTTAATTCACTGCAGCAATCCCTTTAATTGACAGTCCAAGAAGTTTTCACTCCAAAATGATTGTGGGTTTTTTTTGTAAAGTTTTTAGCTCTCTCTCTCTCTCTCTCTCTCTCTCTCTCTCCTACAAATCCTGGCAGTAAAGGCAATGTACCGGATACATGGCAGGGGATCATTTGAAAGGCTCTGATTTATTTTCATCTCTTTTTGTGGTAAGTAGGGTGGGAGGGGTAAGAAGGAGGAAGCGATGAGGCTTGCCTACCGTCATAGAGTGGGTACTGATTGGAACCATGACGTTCCGATCAGGACCAAACCTTATAAAGCTGTTTAATTAACAGAGACTTCTTTGCTAAGCAAGAAATAAGCGGAGTACCAGTTACCTCAATTATTGTAAATGTACAACTTTTGCTAAGTAAGAGTTTTCTGCTTTGACTTACTTATTGGACCAGCCTCTCCATTTCACTAGATATTCGGTTGTTCCCTGAAAAAAACCAAGAAATATTTGTGATAAATAGTGTACAAACTATTTCTGTTTTATCCTAAAAATTCAAATATTTTAGTGGAAAATTACCTTGTCCTCGAAAACTACGTCACTTCAGAGGGAGCCGTTTTCACAATGTTATATACTATCAACAGCTCCCCCTTACTCGTAACCAAGTAGGTTTTTATGCTTACAATTATTTTGAGTAGTTGCCAATAGTGTCCAGTGCCTTTAAGGGGCACATAAACAAGATGAGAAAAGCTGTGAGATCCAGCAAAATCTGTCCGCTTTGGAGCGTGCGAGGCGGTACTTTCTATAAAAGTTTGTTAGGCTTCTAAGTTTCCGTCATGTGTAGTTGTACAAACTGCTATATTGGGTTATCCATCTAGCTCTGCGTGCAAGGATAAGGAAATAATCATGTTACACAGAAAAGCGTATTATAAAGCGCAGCATGTTTTACTGTTCTAAAAATTACGAAAAATATCTAGAATAAGCAATCATGGCAACGGCGCAAATCTTTCCATCTGCGATTTAAGATTATGCTCATTACGCCACGAGTTTGACGCCACGACCATCCAAAAGCCTAACACTTCGCCCTCTCCTGTTTGTATCAAAACGAGATTTAAACTAACTCGAGTTTATCCGCGAATTCCAACGGCCTATAGTAGCAAAGGTGCCTGCATATGGTCGATCAATTGAAGAGTGACCGTTGTGATCAGCTAGCCAGCCATTAAACCACAAATTAAAAGGGCCTTGAATATTGTACTCATATAGAAAAAGCTTCATTAATGATATACTTTCATGAAAATAATAACAAATCCCAGGCTGATCTGCCGAGCGTTACAAATATTTTGCCACACGGGGTAAAAAGCTGCTATTTTTAAGCACGCATCAAGGACGTGGGGGTGTTAGAGTGTCTCGATGCGTATCCACCAATTCGTGTTTTTTATCTGTAAGTTGTAGAAAGACTCAAACCGACATTGTGGTTAATTCATACTGAGCACTATGTCTTGTTTAAAGGTACTGTTAAGTAATAACCAATAGTGTCCAGTGCACTGAACACTATTGGTAATTACTAAAAATAATTGTTAGCATAACGAAACATTAATTGGTGACGAGCAATTCAGACGTTGATCGAATAAAACATTGTGAGAAACGGCTCCCACTGAAGCAACATAATTTTTCAGCAAGAGATAATTTCTCACTCAAATAATAAAGACTCGAAGCCTACTATTATGCATCTGAAAACCCACAAGTTTGTAAAAAAAACAAGGGTGTTTTTGTATTTCATGATTCACTTCGATGACCGACTGAGTCAAAATTTTCACAGGTTTGTTATTTTATGCATATGTTGAGATGCACCAAGTGAGAAGACTGGTCTTTGACAATAACCAAAAGTGTTCAGTGCCTTTAAGGTCTATTAGATATTGCTGTCTGCCCAGTAGATGGTTACTTGTGCATTAAACATTGTCTGCTTTCCTGCAGGGCACAATTTATTCATAGCTCAAAGGAGGGAATAACAACTTGTTATTATTTTACGGTAGATTGAACTTTGAGATTTTTCATCAGCTTTTTCGACGAAGAAAGGGGATACATCTCAAAACGTGTCCAACTGTTGTTGTTTTTTTGTGCAATAACTGAATATAGATTAACATCTTCGTCTTACATGAATCTGGAATATACACGGTCACTCTGTTGGTTTAAAAAAAATGACATTTTACACACTCGTGAATGGAAGAACAAACAGTAATTTGACCTAATTGGGCAATACTCAATTTATTGTTACTTCACAAAAACATTCAAAAGACAGAGCAAATAAACTCCATAAGCAGTTACTGTTATAATTGACTTGTCGCCTGATAAGGAGTTTGACTTTTCACACGACAGGGAGGTTGACTGGTCAGTTGACAATGAGATTGGCTGGTCATGACAAGTATTTTGATGGTCACCTGACAAGGAGGTTGAAAAATCACATGACAGGGAGGTTGACTGATCACCTGACAATGAGGTTGACTGATCACCTGACAAGGAGGTTGACTTGTCACCTGACAAGGAGGTTGACCTGTCACCTGACAAGGAGGTTGACTGATCACCTGACAAGGAGGTTGACTGCTGGTCATGACAAGGAGGTTGACTGGTCATGAAGGAGGTTGACTTCAACTGACAAGGAGGTTGGCTGGCTGGCCACCTGACAAGGAGGTTGACTTGGCACCTGACAAGGAGTCTGACCTGTCACCTGAGGTTGACTGATCACCTGACAAGGAGGTTGACTGGTCAGACAAGGAGGTTGGCTGGCCACCTGACAAGGATGTTGACTTGTCCCCTGACAAGGAGGTTGGCTGGCCACCTGGGACAAGGAGGTTGATCTTATCACCTGACAAGGAGGTTGACTTGTCACCTGACAAGGAGGTTGAGTTGTCACCTGACAAGGAGGTTGACTTGAAACCTGACTAGGATGTTTGCTGGTCACTTGACAATGAATTGGGATGTAGGCTTGTCAGGTGACAATGAGGTTAACTTTTCATCTGACAAGGAGATTGGCTGGTCACTTGACAAGGAGTTAGGATGTTGACTTGTCAGGTGACGACATGGTTGACTTGTCACTTGACGAGGAGTTGACTGGTCACTTGACAAGGAGGTTGACTTGTTACCCGACCAGGAGGTTGACTTGTCACATGACAATCAGGTTGACTTGTCACCTGATAAGGCGGTGTCACAAAACAACTAAGTTGACTCCCAGAAGACCAGGGGAACTCAACAGAAAATTGAGGGATGCAAACGTGACAAAGTGGAGTGGTAGTAGAAGTGTAGAAGAGCAGAGAAAAGAAGCGATTGAAACATCCCAGATAATGGCGGTCACTCCTGTGGGAGTGTGCCCCCATTGCAATAAGGACGAGGCGGTCATGGACGCAAGTCTGTGCCGAATGATGATGATGATGATCAGGGATGCATTGAGAATATGCAAGGCAACAGACAGCGCAATGAAAAACCTAATTGGTGAAGAGGCTAGCCTCCTCCAGTGGAGTTAAATAGGTTAGAAAGAATGACCCTGCGGTGGTCCGATCCAAGGTGTTGTCAATATCTGGCACAAAATAGTGGTTAACGCACGTCAAAACACAGTTGTGACGAAAATGTGAGCGCTGTAGTTGGTGGGGGCGGGATACAAATGATTATCAGTCCATGTAACAATCACCCGTGGGTTTTCATCATTGTGCCCCAATTTTGATCTACACAATGGAGTCATAAAAACATGAGATAATTTCAGATTTAGATCCGTTGAGCGTTGAGAAATCTCTATTGAGTTATCGGGAACTTTTTAAATTTACAGTGAGATGACGTTTGTAAGAATGGGGTGGGAGGCTTCAGAGCATGCAGCGGCTGGCATTTTAAAAACATTTCGCATGCTCTTCGTAGCCGTGGCAAATAAATTTACTTAACAGGATCCATATTGATTAGCTTGTGGGAATTGCCACACAATTACTCCACTTAGTTGTGCCCGACACGTAGGCCCCAATTAACTGCAACTGCTGAACACTCTTTGCCCTTTACAGAAGGGAAATTGAGAGTCTTTAAGCTTCATCGAAAGAAATAAAAACAAGTTATAGCGATCAGAACAAATCAATGAGGGGAGTATAAACAACACAGCACCTTCCTACGTTAAACTGTGTGTAAACAATTTTATGAAATGTTCAAACTTAGCGATTCAATCAAAATGGCGACCAATCAAATTAATTTAATGGTCACAATCGAACAGGAAAGCTTTAACGTTGTTCATTGCGATATCACACTGTGGCACTTGGCAGTGTGACACTTGACACTTTTGACACTTGATGGGAGGTATTGCACATACTCGTTCATACGAAGCGGCCATTGATTGTCGATATATCCTAATGCATATGACGTGGAATTTCACACGAGCTTCCTTCCCCGTTACAACCTGAATTATGTCGCTGAAAGACTCCATATAAGTGGCCACCAAACGACATGTTATAACCAATTTCAACCATCAAGTCTTTAGGATGAAATTTCTGTCCATGCAATTATGTAATAATAGACTGATATTGAGTAACGTTTAGAGTTGAAGGTGCCATCTAAAACATTGACTACTCTCCGGTTCAAATTAATCGCAGTGAATTGTGCGCCTAAATAAACATCAACAACAGCAGCATCAGCAACAATGACAACAACATCATTATCAGCAACAACAACAACAACAACGGCGACAACATAATTGACGAAGACGACGGCGACGATGATAAAAAAAACAAAAAACAACAGCAACACCAGCAACAATAACAGCAACATCATCAGCAACAGCAAGAACAGCAACGACAGCGACAACAACAACAACAACGACGACGAAGGACGACGACGAATACGACGACGACGACGACGACGACAACAACAACAACAACATTACCAACAACAGCATCAGCAGCATGAATAACAATACCGACAACAGCATAAGCAAAAATAATAACAACAACAACAGAAGCAACAACTGCAACAAAAAAAACAACAACAACGACGACGACGACGATGACAACAGCAGCAAACACCTTACGCAAAGGGCACGGGTTTGAGCAATTGTAATATATGTAATCTACCTGGCAAGTAGATACACACATGGTGTTACCGCAAACCAAATATACATCAATGTTTGTGATGTTTAGTATAAGCTTTTATTTATAATGAGTTCCGGAGCAGGTCAAATGTATAGTATTCAGATCAAACACAATTCACCCTTTTGAGACTATGGTGGACACACATGAGTGAGTAAACTGTCTGGCGTTGGTTTTTACAGGGGTCCAAATACTCAATGTTCTCATATTGAATTATTTTCCAAAAAGAGTACTGAATAAACGTCATATTGAATTGAAATGAAAGCATACAGATTTACCCAAACCAATTAGTGTCATCATAATGTGCCGACTGTACATCAAAAATGGCTAACGGTGGAGCACTTATAACTTTCTATACTATGGAATGGTGGATTAATAGCTACGATTAGCTGACCTTCAAACTTGCAATCCAAAGCAAATTGTCACTTCTTAACTCCTGAAATGGCCTCCAATCCAATATAACCCAATTGAGAGGGGCTTGTGGACACAATACTATGGTATATTATTTGAGTCGGTGTTTACATAAAGTTTTATCCAAAACAAATCATACTCGTATTGAATTCTAACTTAAAGGTTATATCTCTATGCCTGAGGTACTTTGATGGTTCGAAACCTGTTTAGCATTGTTATGCAAAAGCAGGAGGGGCGGGCTTACCTAGGGTCGATTTCACAGTGAGTTAGGAATAGTCCTATGGAGACTTAAGGCTTGTCCTAAGTTAGGACGAGTTACTTGTTCTGACTGGAGATAAGACTAGTCTTTTGTTGCCCAAGGTCTCCAGAGCGCATCGATAATTAATGCCGTTTTTAATTGATGCTGATTGCCAATTTTACTAACTAAAATGAGTGACATATAAAACGTACATGACAAATGAAAGTGTCGTCTAGGCTACCTGCTATCACTTAAATTAACCCACTCATTTCGTACCCGACATAATGGTATGAATAGAGGCAAATAGACCGTGTCGACCATATGTACCAGCTACGCATTCACATGACATAAAGTTGAATATTTACTTTGCATTTCATGTTCATTCCATACGATTCTCAATGTGAAAATAAAATTTAAACTAGATCTACGCAAATACATGTCAAACATTAATACAATCTTACGGCCTTGTCATACGAGGCAATGTTTAATTTTTTAAATAATGTACTGTCGCAAAGTAATAATTACGTGAATATTCAAACGAGAATGCCTTATCATCTTTAAAATTGCCTAGACCTGGGTTGACTGCAAATTGCCTTATGAGACATGGCCCTTACAATAAAACAAACAGACAAACAACCAAACAAACAGACAGACAGACAAACAAACATGCCAAAAACAAAACTTTACCTTCCTTCTCCTCTTGCCCTTTAATGCCTCCACGATGTACACGTCGTCCCGAGACTGGTCCATCAGTCCTCCGGCCGTTCGCAGATGACTCGACGGGATAACGTTCACGAAGTCAACGCTCTTCGTGGTGGGGCACCCCGCGCCGCCGGCCCCGGGGGAGTTCATCCCAGCGCCCGGTACTCACGATAAGCTCTCGTAAACCAAATGGAGTCTCAACCTCACCGCACACATCAGTGTTTATTTCGAATAGTTAATTTGTAAACAGAATTGCAACCTTGTGTAGTATTTACACAGTGTATTGTCGAAAAACGCACTATAAAGTCCCATGCCGAACTCTTCGTGCAACACTGAGCCACGATGATAAACCATAATTACAGCACTGCATATTCACAGTGCTACACTTTGCTCAGTAGGATATAGAAATACATGTATACAGACAATCCAATGCGGCCACGATAGTAAACAGTTGTGCGGAATAACTCGCTGGCGAGACTGTATAGCAAAACATAAAATCCAATAGACAGTGAACTGATGACGTAAAGCAATGATGTGCATGCAGGTATCAAACCAACGGATGGCGCAGCGCAAAAGTAAAACGTGTCACTGGCGACGAAACACGGCGCTTTGCTGCGTAGCAGGAGCGCTTCAACGTCACGATAATACTTTGATATTATAATCTATCTCGACGTTTAGTGATGGTTCACTGCGTGAGTTATCGATGCAGCCGGCTGACAAGCCAGTTCCACCAAATGATCACAAAATATTAATAGTTAACTGAATAAACATAATATAACACGCTGACATTTAAAGGGACGTGATACCTTTGGATCGGTCGAGTTGGTTTAAATGCGTTTGGAAGCGTTTGTAATATAAAGTAGAATAACTGGGTAAGCACATTATAGCACGCATACATTAAAGGGGTACGTTGCCTTGGATCGGGCGAGTTTGTCTATGTTATAAAACGAATATGGTTCGAAAGGTGTTCGAAAGGTTCGAAAAAGTACAATATAATGATTCACAAACATATCTCGAAATTGTGTGGTTTTTCTTTAACACGGTGAACTACACGGCACGCCATTTTGTGGAGTCAAACTTTTGGCTCCATAAAGAGGCGGACCGTGTTAGTTCGGATATAAAAAGGAAAAACACGCAAATTCGAGGTATGTCTGTGTGGATCATTTGATTCTACTTTTAAAACATCCATAACAAACGGTTTCAAATGCTTTGAAGAGACCAACTCGCCGGTCCAAGACAGTCAGTATTGTACGGGTATACCAGTGATAAAACTATATGAAGTATTATGGCTGGTATAAGGAAGTGACGGACTATCAATTGTTATTTTTTTCGCATGGTTCGTTCTGTGATAGGGATAATATATGATAACATTATTGTTATCTTCACAACTTTCAATCAACACATTTCATAATAATAATAATAATAATAGTAATGTCAAGTTTTTATATAGCGCTTACATGCAACCATTGTGAAAATGTAAGCATTTAGTGTTGATTGTTGAAGTGAGTATAACGAAAAATGGCTTGTTTGAGCACGGATTTTGCGTAGGTAAAGAACCCAGTACGACAAGGTTACCCTGGTATTTTCCGCTACGGGTCGGGTGCAGATACGCCTCTCTTAATAATGCGTGAGGTACGTCACAATGCTAACTCAAAACGAGGCGATGGGCGCAGCCACTGCAAGTGATGGGGAAAGTGCGCCCATAGCCTCATTTTTGGTAAGAATTATGACGTCATGCATAAGTATTAAGAGAGGCGTATTGCACCACGATTGTGTAAATTGTTACTTGGTGCTGTGTAAATGAATGGGTCTTATAATCAAACTTAGATCTGCAGCATATTACAAACAAGTAATAATCGCTTTGTGATGCAATAGCGTGTCATTAAGTGCTATTTTATTATGATAATTAATATTCAAATTTTCTAATAACATTACGTTGTAACCACAAGAGAAACTGACAAAGTAGACCGCCAACATAATAATATAAGGCTATTAGGTAGCTTAGCTGGTAGAGTGCCGGCACTTTCAAGATGTTGAGTCAGATTTTTGGCCCAAAACATATAAAAAAATATATGTTTTTTTATTTTAAACGGTCAGGAACCGTGACAAAAATTTAAAACATTTCTTATACAACACATAAGAATTGGTCACGTAATATATTGTCGGTATCCCGACAAAAACTAATTTTGGAAACTTTATTTCACTAATACTAATAATTGGCGGACTTTTTCGAGCAATGGCTCAAATGAAAGCTTGTAACTTTCTCGACCCCCGTCAAAATACTTATTGTATTGTAAATCAACATTTTGGGGTCAATTCGGCCAACTGGGTCAATTCCGATAGCTCTATCGAATACAAGTATTGTATTTTGCGGGTTTGTACAAAAAAAAAAAAAAAAAAAACCTTTCAAAAATTTAAAGTTTGGAGTGTAAAATCAACACTTTCTCTAAAACTATACGTTTCTAACACTGTTATATTAATAACAACATCTCTCCAGTGTTCCTTCACGAATACGTTTGTATGGTCATTAACTTGCGGATCAACTACCAAAAGTATACTGGTCCCTGCCTTTAAGGGACTCCGTTGACTGAACATAAAGTCAACGAAACTACAACAAATAAAAGCAACAAAAGTGGATGGTCAGTTTTACTAATCTAAAAAAAAGGTGCAAATATAATGGAAAGAATTGTGGGTTTTGACACTAGACATGAAAGTTGTAGACCACGAGTCAGGGAATGTTTTGAAATATTGTGAGCCACATAAAATAGTAATATTAGTAAATTATTACTGCATTAGATAATAATAACAGACTCGAACCTTTGTAGATCCACATTTTTGGAGTGAGCCAACTGCACGCAATTATCGTCACGGCCGATATATTTCATATGATTTTCCAGTAAAATGATTAGTTATCGTTTGATCAATCTCCGATCGGGGTCAGGCGCTAGTGCGACGTGTTCTGTACTGAGTGGCCAGGTTAGACTAAATATTATGGTTGGAACGCTGCTGTATTATCGACTGCTAGAATTATTGACATGATTATCGGGCTCCAACAACCTTGTTTGAACCAGTTCAGAGAGAGAATCATGGATCATTTAATGGTCTTCCCAAAATCATTTTGACTTTCTGACTAGGCGTAACTGTGTATTAGATATTTCCTGAAACCCAGAGAGCAATGTTTTCAGGAGAGTCGCGTAAATCCGGTGTATAATTATGCTAAAATTAATTGTTTTCGTAAACTTGCTTTACCTATTTCTAAAAAAAAATAAAAATAAAAACAAATTGTTTTATGGTATGGGCCAATTTTTTTCTCCACATGCTTATATTTTAACTGTTAAAAGGTATGGTATTGTGTTCAAGTGTAAACATATTTTGATGGTTTAGGGCAAGGTTGATATTTTGTAATGTACGATTCAATGCATTCAATGCAGTATAAAACAGGTTTATGAACCTTGGATAATAGCAAAGAGTGGGGGACCAATAGTTATATTGTTTTCCTTGGTCTAGCTGGCAAGGGTCATGAGAAGACTGGAACTATAAACGCATTTACCACTTCCCCTTTCACTTGAATTTTTATTATTAATTTTCCAGTTGTACTGATAAAGGTTTATGCTCATAACTATAACGTCCTTTGGATGTATTGCAACAGGGTCACTATACCGTTCCTTTTATACGGGGCAAGTTATGCACTACCACTTTATACTAAAAATAAATGTCAATGGTAAAAAGACTGTTTGTATCAGTCTGCCTCCACCTTTGAAATATCACCACAGTGCAACAGCAAATAAAACCAATTATTAGGTTGCCCAAACGCAACAAAACTTTTATAATGGTTGGTTGGCTGAACTCTTTTGACAATAATTTAAAATGCTCATAGTTGGTAAAGAATACGATAACAAACATTATCACTCGTAAAGTAGGACTTGAAACTTTGCATGCGGGAGTTTAATTATAGGTGAGGTTTTGAGGTAGCACCGTTTGTAAATCTCTTAAGTTTTGAGTATCGCTGGTTCTGAAGGTTCTGAAAAGAACCGGTGGTTGACAACTCGTTCTGATCAACAAGTTCAAAGTCTTTCCGTTAAAGCCATTGGACACTTTCGGTAAACAGTATTGTCCAAGGCCCACACTTCGTGCATCACAACTTCTATATAAAATAACAAACCTGATGTGAAAATTTAGGCTCAATCGGTCATCGGAGTCGGGAGAAAATAACGGGGAAACCCAACCCTTGTTTCCGCACGTTTCCTCGTGTCATGACATGTGTTCAAAATAAATTCGTAATTCTCGCTATCGAGAATTGATATTGTTTTAATGTTTTCTCAAAAAGTAAAGCATTTCATGGAATAATATTTCAAGAGAAGTCTTTCATCATTACCTTCTGTAAACCCTATTTGTAAATCTGTGATTTTTTTTCTGTACCGAAAGTGTATAATGGCTCTGATGTCCTAGCACTCAATCACCTCATATCAAACTGGTTTATTGTTGATGATAATGGGGAAAAAAACATTTCATTAGTTTACTTTCTGGAATGTTGTATCACAATGGAAACATGGAGTCGAGAGATGCATCCTCCAGCACGAGGTCAACACTAAAAAGTCAAAGATTGATGTCAAAAATGTCATTGATGACAAAAATAATTTTAAAGTCCAGCTGTCAAGTATCCACACTTTAAATGAAATAACATTTGATTTGTTAACACCATGGAATCGCTACTGATAATGAACGATCAAGTCCAATACAGAACGATCGGACAAAGTTGATATCCAACCACAGGTCAGGGGGATTGAATGACAAATAATAAATCTCTATGATTTTATTGAAGACTGCTCAATTTGAAAATATTTTTGGTGTTTTTTATTGTTAGCATTAGCATATTTTGGGTGTCATTTTAAACGTTGTATTAATTACCTTTAAAGTCATAATATTTTTTTACTTAACTATTTATCACATTCTGTTCAAGCAAGAGAGAAAAGGGCAAGTAATTGCTATAAATAGGAAAAAAAATGAAATAATTAATCTAATTTATTCTAATCCATTTCAGTCATGAGAAAAATTCATGATGAAAATCCCCAGTGTTTGTTGTCACTGTTTTCAAACATCGGATTTATGGATTAGTGAAATCAAAACCACTGTTTTATCCGTTTCACAAAAATTGAAGCAAACATGTTTCAAGGAAGGTATTCCACACTGACAAACTTCATACATTTAAGGTACAAACCTGTGATCATTTTTTAACTCAGATTTAAATATACTAGTCACACGTCATTAGTTTAATGTTTCTGTTTACTTGTCAGGATTTTTATCAACGTTCATTTATGTGGCGTTTTCTTGGATATGAAAGTATTTCAGGCAAGCCAAATTTTCTCTCAGGACAAAATAATGGTCACCATACCATTGAAAGTTTCAGATTCAAATTGACCTCACAGTATATATCTTTTTTTTTTTTTTAAAGGGGTTTTGGGTGGGTTTGTTTTTTATTACAAACTGATCAATGCGACATACCGTTAAATCATCGTTATTGTTTTTTTCTCATCAGAATTAAAACTACATGTCTCAAGATCCTCGTGACATTGGTCATTAGTCGGTTTTATATTTCTTGTTCCAAGTTCCTTGACATTCTGATTGTAGGATTTACGCGGCTGTTGCCGTTATAAGTGATAAGTATGATTGTCGTTGATTGTCGTTAAGGCACTGGACACAGTTGGTAATTGTCGAAATTCACTCTGTGAACTTTGTTTGAGCGATGAGCAAACGTTAATAATAATAATAATAATAATAATAATAATAATAATAATAATAATAATAATAATAATAATAATAATAATAATAATAATAATAATAATAATAATAATAATAATAATAATAATAATAATAATAATAATAATAATAATAATAATAATAATAATAATAATAATAATAATAATAATAATAATAATAATAATAATAATAATAATAATAATAATAATAATAATAATAATAATAATAACCCAATTTTATATTAGCGCTTTTTACACCCGGAGGGCGTCCCAAAGCGCTTCACATTATTATCCCTGGTCACTGGGCCTTAACTCACTCCTTAAACCATCTCAGCTCCCTGGTGGGGAGTATACAGCATTGTGCAACATTAATATGCGCTACTCGGCTAAATCAATCACAAGAACCATCTCTGCCCTCATCACAGGTACCCATTTACCCCTAGGTGGAGAGAAGCAATTATAGTTGAGAGTTTTGTTACTTTTTGCTTAGGATGTTTAGAAAGTCAGCATTGTCGTAGCCCAACAAATTGAATTATTTCTAAGAACAGGTGGTGTGATAGCGGTACCAATTAAGCAGGCGTTTATTTAAGAGTCTTCTGCACATTTATGTGTGAATACACGGAGTTCGAAATCAAGTTGAATTTTACATGAAAGAGCGCCCCCATTTGGCATGATTAACCATCGATGCTTTCGCATCATATCCGAATCATACTGGTTTCTGTCCATGAAGCCACCAAGTAACGTTTTTTTGTGTGTGTGCTAAATATGAAGTAGTAATTTCAACAGGGAATTTAATTGGGGAAGTTGACCACAGCACTGCTTGTCGAAATAGAAAGACGGGAAAACGTTCATGAACCCCCGCTTATAGTAAAGATAACAACCCCGAGGAACAGGACATGGTTGGGGAAATACTAGGATGAAATATAGATTACATCCTTGAGCTTAAAATTATACCGGTATCGCAAAACACGAACCAACCAACCTTTGAACATTTTCATGCAATGGTTGAATTGAATATTATTGTAGTATTTTGCGTATGTTCTGCAGTTTTTATTTGATTAGGTCACTAATGCGTTTTATACACAGACTTTTTGGTTTTAAGAAACATTCTGCTACAACAATCATTATATCATAATAATCACAGTATGGAGAGGGAGGCTTAAAATAACGACAGGAAAATGCAGTAAATTTGAAACAAAATTCAACTAGTTTTGTCCATGGCGCAAGAAAGTGTGAATCGAGCAGCGGCCGCCGCCCTTTGACAGTTGTGTTAGCCCGCCCTCTATTGATGCTCGGATATATTTATTATTTATTTTCGCCTCTGGGCCCCGGATGAGACCTTAAACGGCTACATTACTTCTTATCAAGAAAGTTTTTAAAATGTCTAAACTACAATTATGTTTCAAACAGTACCATTACACATCCAATCAAAGTTTCACTACCATTTTGTAACCGATCATCATAGTAGTCTTTGTTATACCCAATCAAGCCCATCCACTTTGGCAAACCACCGAAACAAACTTCAAAGCATGTGATTGGATCTATGACCGAGAGGACAAAATATGACAATAAGACAACAATACACAACTTTGTCCACATTCTTATGTTCCACCACCTATAACCGCCACCCCTGTGTTTCGACACTGTCGACATCCCCACCCTGACACTCATATGATCGGCACCCTACTCCGACACTCATTATTAAGTCCAACACCGCTACGTTCTGACAACCCTGAGTGTATTGACTTATATCAATACACTCAACCTAACTCAAAACACTAAATCTGGACCTGAACTACGAGGGAGGGGGGGGGGGTGTTGTCGGAATAAAGAGCTGCCACCAAGACAACCGTATTTTACAACTACTGGTCACCCAAGATCAGCATAATAAATACTAATTATTATATTTCACTGAACAAAAACCCGAAATCGAAATAAGATGACGACTGCAATCCATTATCACAACATTCTTGAATACAATACCAGCGAAAATTGCATTCAAGATTATTTTTTGAAAATGAAAGTAGTACATGCTTGTTGACCATGTATGTGCACAGAAAACGGTTGATACCGACTCTGAAAATGAATGGCAAAACATAATTACTTCGTATTACTTCGCAAGAAGAACAGCAACTCTGGATAGTAAAATACATTTTGAGAAACTTCGAAGTACTGTGGTTATGGAAAAAAATTATCCATTTTGATTCCCCAATAATTATTTGAATCTGATATTGTATATTCAAATTGAAAGCTGTTGTTCTCCAAGAATTTCGACAATGTTGAAAGGCAGTGGACACTTATGGTAATTACTCAAAATAATTATTGGCATAAAACCTCACTTTGTAACGAGTAATGGGGAGAGGTTGATGTATAAAACATGATGTGAGAAACGGCTCCCTCTGAAGTGACGTAGTTTTCGAGAAAAAAGGAATTTTTCCACGAGTTTGATTTCGAGACCTCAAGTTTAGAATTTGACTGGGTCTCGAAATCAAGCATCTGAAAGCACACAACTTCGTGTGACAAGGGTGTTTTTTCTTTCATTATTAACAAGGGTGTTTTTTCTTTCATTATTATCTCGCAATTTCGACGACCGATTGAGCTCAAATTTTCACAGGTTGGTTATTTTATGTATATGTTGAGATACACCAAGTGAGAAGACTTGTCTTTGACAATTACCAATAGTGTCCACTGCCTTTAAAACTCTACCACCTATTGAAAAAAAAATGTAACAGGTTACATTAAAAGTATAATATTTACACCTAAATGAAACAAACAGTGTGGGTTCCAATAAACGTACACAGTCCCGAAATGACAGAAATGTCACTGATGCGATTACAACACAAAGTCTTATTGCTACAATAATCGGGATCCGGGTACGTGACATTCATAACACAGTACAGAAGCAACGCGATACTTTGATTGGCAAGTTATTTAGTTTCGGTTTCATTTCAATCTAATATAATTTGTATATGCAAAGCTGCTTTGCAGTAGCTGACACACGTCAAATTAAACACTCAAATTTAGCACGTGGGGAGTGGGGGTGGGGCTGGGGCTGTAGTGGGGGGGGGGGGGGGTTGATACTAATTCCTGGGAGCTAGGGGACGTCCATCTCTCAAGAGGACCCTATACAACTTCCTGCTCTGCACGGCTCACGCACTCGCTGAATAATCCGGATGCGACCGGGATCCGAAGCTTACACGGCACCCCGAACTCACGCACGATGAGGGTGCGTGAGAAAACAGACTGCTAGAGGCCTATTATTTTATATGACACGGAAGGGGTGCATCATGTGAACCACCCACTACCCCCCCCCCCCCACCCCTACACAAAAAACACGAACCATCGTCTTATTTAAACTAGAAAGTGGCATCTTATTTTACTTTGGTCAGATTTTGATTTCAGTCATACAAGCTAAACATTGGCGATCGGATGAGATTAGTCTTTTCAAATAATGTTCAAAGAGGATTGAGATCGCGATCCATATTTACAGATGCCCCCCCCCCCATATTCCATTTTAAGGCGAGGTTCGTTAGAATCATGTGTTAATTTCTTAAGATATACTAGTTGGTTCTTAAAAGAACGTGCTGTTGAATTGAGTACTCGACTTTTGATCAGAATGCTCAGCTCGTCCATAAATATTTTATTTGTACATAGTGAGTGTCTATAGTTTAGGGACTTACACTAAACTGTTTTGCCATCTTTCAACACGTTTTATTGTGTGTATATCTATTTTTAGTTCCTTTTATTTGGGTCACGTCAACAGTTAACTAAGGTTTCAGTGCCATACATCTCCATCGGTGATGCTCGGATAGCTCCCTCGCTAAAAGCTCGGAACTTGGGGGTTATTTTTGATTCATCGATGACACTTCAGCCACACATCAACAATATTGTTCGTTTATCATCATATCACATCAGGAATATAGGTAAGATTCGCAAGTACTTGGATAAAAGTGCCACTGAAAAGGTCATTCACGCATTTGTTACTTCTCGTCTTGACAACGGCAATGCTCTTCTATACAGTCTACCTAACAACCAGATTTCCCGACTTCAACGGCTCCAAAATACTGCTGCCCGCATTGTGACACTGTCTAGAAAATCCTGTTCTATCACCCCCATTCTGAAACAACTACACTGGCTCCCTATCTCTCAACGAATCATCTTCAAGCTGATGCTCATTGTCCACAAAGCTCTAAATGGCAAGGCTCCCCACTATATTTCTGAACTGCTTCAAGTTTACACTCCATCAAGGAATCTTCGATCAAGTTCCATGCTTCTCCTCATTGAACCCAAGTCTCGACACTCATGGGGTGACAGGTCTTTTTCTTCAGCCGCGCCACGCATCTGGAACTCTCTACCACTTAATCTTCGATCTTGTGTTTGTACCGCAAAATTCAAGTCTCTTCTCAAAACTTATCTTATGTCACAGGTTTTCAATGACTAATTTTGTTGTGTCTGTTTTTCTTTGTGTTTTGTTTTTGTTTTTGTTTTGGTTTTACTGCGCCTTGAACACCCAGCAGGGTGGATATGTGCGCATTACAAGTCTTATTATTATTATTATTATTTTATTATTATATGTGTTTTGCCGCTCGTGGCAATTATGCATATTGTCTGTTTGAATTTGTTTTTGTTTGACCGTTTTCTAGAAGTGTCTGCTTTCAAAAAATCATGCACAGGCTTAATTTTTGTTAATTGATTACATTAGGGGAAAAGTTTCCGTATCACGCCACCAACTTTTCATTCGACATGAAATAATATAGTATCTAATTTACCTGAATGAGATTTCTCTTTTTGTAAAACTTAGCGAAAAAGTGGTGGCGCCATACGGAAAGTTATCCACGATTTTATTTTTGGTAATATATACGAGGGTAGATAATTCATAAATGTTAACTCACCTCGATTGATGTTCATGTTCCATGCATAACCCAAAGTGACAGCAGAGTACTAGTGCGATGTAAAGCACTGGTGTGTGTGATATGTTCCACAAAACTATTATAAGAGCAATATTTACCATATGCTCAGCTCTTTGCCCGGTTCCATGTTAGGCTTTAAGTGTTGATACCCATGACCCAAATCAGGAATCCAATGGGTGTATTCCAGTCGATATATCGCCATCTTTGCATGCTGACAAAAGTATAAATCCATGAGGTTTAAATTGTGTGTTCATTGAACAGTCTGGTGCTCTGACCACCTCGATATAATAATCCACAATGCAACGTCGGAGATCCAGATAGAGAGGTGACACATGTATTATATCCACGAGGTTTAAATTGTGTGTTCACTTAATAGTCTGGTGCTCTGTTGACCATCTCGTTAATAATCCACATTGCAACGTTAGGAATACAGATAGAAAATGTGTATCATTGGGTGCGTTCGTTTAGCTTCCCTGGGTCATCCCCGGTCTGCCCGGTGTGCGTTCGAATAGCTTTTGACGTCATTCCAGGGGCTCACCAGGTCAGCCCCCAGTGCCCTGCTTGTGGAGTGGGTCACTTGGGGGCTGGCCCCAGGTAAACGACGTCACTACGAGAGCGGTGAGTGGTCGTTCGTTTAGCTCTTGTCAGGGGCTCACCCGCGTGAGCACCGCGGGTAGACCCAGGGAAGCTAAACGAACGCACCCACTGTTTCTGTGAGATTCCTTGACTGTTCCCGCAAATCTCGATGCTGTCGGAGTCTGAACGCTGAGAAACGCTGCCAGGAGACGGGTCTGTGGACGGCGCTGTCCATGGTGATGAGGCTCCAAAGAGGAATACCACCATACATTAAAATATCCAGACACAACACTGGCCGTGCCATCATCACGGCTAAACGCCCTTATTTCGGTTGAAGCAAATCGGCACACTAGGGCTACCGTTATCACACTGGTGTGTCTTTCAGTCTATACGCACTTTTAGTGTCACATGTACGAGGGATTTTACCTCTTGATTGAGGAGGTATTGTCACAGAAAAATGTCCATTATTTAGAATCGTAAAGGTTTTTTTGGTGTTTACAAAAACCACACAAAAGGACGATGACGCAATTTTCAAGTTTACACAAATACCGAGCTACATCGAGTTACATATAAAGAAGATGATTATTCACAGTATTGCTGTTTACTGTATCTTGGCTTTCAACAAACCGTTTGTATAAGAAAAGGTTATATAAATGCCAATTAAGCAACATTTCTTGAATTTTAGACAGAGGGCGCTCTGAGCACTCCTCAATTATCTCCACACGGAATTTCCTCAAAAGACCTCTAACGCTGTGAGGGTCAGATAATTCTTTACATTATTATTGCAAAAGGTTAAATTGCCAAGAGGTGCTTGGAGATAAGCCAAAGATTTTTAGTAATCGGACTTCCACTAAACTGTTATTCAAACTCTCTGCATTTTCTAGATAAGTTGATCAGTTGATTAGTTGGGTGATCTGATATAAACCACCTCGAATTGATTTTCTAAAGGTACACAATTCGTTGGAATTTCACATTATTTTTCTTGAAGAAGAAACGATTTGAAGGAGTAACACTTATTTGTTTTTACTCTTTCTATAAATAAAATAAAATAACACTTTACCTTTTACAATTAAGGTTCCAAAATAAGTTTTTATATCAAGAAGACATACCAAAAATCATCGACAATAAATGTCTCATGTGAATGTTTTTCTTCTAAACAAAAAAAGGATGGGATTTCAGAAAAATGCAACATTGGCATTAATGTGGCGTTTATCGGCCCATGTGTAACCATTCTTCACTCGCACTCTTAAAATCAACACAGACACATTTCGATCAATAAGAACCATTGAGACCAAACGACTGTTTTATGATGTAACTTTATTTATTTCTCTTTCAGTGGGGAAACAATTTTGCTGACTGCACAGCAGCCAACTATATAATATTATTATGCCCTTTACATAATAATTATTAATTTAGAGACATACAATAGTAGCCTACACCATTACTCAGTGGAATGTTTTCACTTTCCAATACAAAATGAATGTCAACTTGCTATTACTTAGAACACAAAGTCTCAGGTTTCAATCAGCAAATAGGGAGTTTCTTTAAAAAAAACTTTTCGTTTTTTCTTTTCAGACCAGTACGGTTAATATCCTCGATAGTCGGGATGAAATATTTGGACATTTTCTTTAAGGTGTGGGCTGCAAAAACATTAAAAAACAGTTCCCAGGGGCCGTCGGCACCTACTCATGGGGCTGACAACAGGCTTACCCCTTTACAATCTATACGTTTGTAGGCTTGGGTATAAACATATTTTCGTCTTATGTTCAAACTCCAGCATCTGAAACGACGTGAAATTTTTTTGCCTGCCAACCTCTGACCCTTTGGACTTTTTTTAAGCCCATGACGTCATTGATTACATTATGCAGAAATGATCCAGTCAAACGCTGCAACTTCATTTTCATCTCAGAAAAAAAGGGAGAGCATAACATAATACGAACTACACGTTGTAAATAACAAGAGACGGCTCACACCGCTTAGTTTGCTGCGACCTAAACATAAAACATCAATAATCTCAAAAACTTGTTTTTTTTCTTGAAAAATAGAATCTGTATTTTTATGTACACGTGGAATCCCGCAATATTGAAGGCGGTGCTCTGAAATGGTATTTAGTTAAACATTATCCCCCAAGTTACATGTTTTTACAAGTACTGGTCCAGAAAACTTTTAATATTGTTTTAACCAATTATATTAACCGATTTAAACAGTTAATTCTGCTTCATTTATCTTTGGAAACAATTAAGTTGACACTCACTTTTCGTTCTAGTTTAAATTCTGATACAGATAATCATGCAACTGATAATATCTACTATGATCAAATAATTATTAAATAATAACAGCATTTACTGGAAACAATGCACCTGGCTTAATACAAGTTTATCTTTAGAATACAAACTTGAGTATTTTCTTCCGGTTAATATGAAAAAATAGAATTACTGTTGTTAATTGATCGATCTTAAAATTAAAATCCCCTTCCACTGTTTTCCCATGGAAGTAGATATTGCAATATATACTTCCATAAACGAACACTTATAGATCACCAATATAAGTGATCAATAATTGTTGGTTTTGGAGTTTAATTTCGGAGATGCTTTTGTTTTCATGACACTCACTGTGAGCCAGTTTAAATTAGGGTCACCCAATTCAGTAAGTCACTAACGCACACAACTCAGACATAATGCGACAACTACCATTTGCATTGCAATATGTATTAGCTTTAAGCTGTCCTTTGTTAGCTTTCTAAGCTTATGTAACGTAATATTTCGGCTTTGTGTAACTGGGTCATTATTCATAAAAATGGTCCAACAAATACAATAATACTGTACACTCTTGTTGTACAGAAAATAATAATTGCCAAAATATTTATGATTAATATTGAGGAAAAAAACCTCTTGTACGAGACCTTTTATCCATCGCCCACCAATTTAAAGTAATATCGATTTCATACAGTGGCTGTTGAACATTTTATTTTTGTTGTTTACTCAACAAATAAACCCAACTGTGGCCAACAATGAAAGCTACCGCTCGCCATCTTTCTGAGTTTCTCTTTCACGTAGTCACCCCGCCATTGCAAAAATTTGTAATATCCCAGCCACCCAACAAAACAATTAAAGGCACTGTACACTATTTGATATTACTCAAATTGTCAGCATAACAACTTACTTAATACTTAGTAACAGCAATGGAGAGCTGTTGATAGTATGAAACATTGCGAGAAACGGTTCCCTCTGAAGTAACGTAGTCTTTGATAAAGGGGTAACTTCTCTCTCAAATATTGAAACACTTCAGGCGTGAAGGCAAGCACGTAAGTCATTTTCTTGTGCAACAAGTGTTTTTTTTCTTTCTTTTTTTTCATTATTCTTTTGCAAATTCGATGAAAAATTATAAATGTGTTTACTTGTTTGAAGACATGTATTGTTTTGTTTACTTGTCTCTGGTGCGCCTTGAACATCTGTTAAGATTGATTTGGCGCATTACAAATACCTTCTATTATTATTATTATTATTATTTTTATTATTATTATTATTATTATTATGCATGTTTTGTTGTCCACTTTCTCCTGACTCACTTAGGCTAATGGATTTATCCAGAATTGTCACAGGTTTGTTTATTTCATGTATATGTTAATTTACCCACAGTCTTCCATAGCATTTTTGCTAAGTAAGGTTTGCGGTAATTAAGTATGTTGTGAGAAAAGTGGTAGCTCTGAGAAGAGCCGGTTTTCTGCTCGACGTTTCGATCATTGTGCTTTGGCCGTCTTCTTTTTTCGTTAAGTTAATAATATTAGTAACTGGGCAGGGTCTTCAGGTTGTGTTAACGTGAACGAGATTTGATTCACCTTTTAGCATATCCTGTAGTGAACAATATATTAATAATGATAGTAATAATCTTCTAATATTCATACAATGGAGGGCAAGGTCAACAATATTAGCCACGCCAAACCGGAAGGAAGTTATTTCCTATAACTTGCCCCAGATAAATTTCTTTTAAAAACCCTAGTTCAATTTCGCATTGAACTGGATTGCTGTGCATCCTTACTATTATACACAAGCTGCCACATCATTACACTATGTCAATCTATGTCTATTCAAGGGAAACTTGTTTTTAAGAAAGAAAACTGAGAAGAGAAAATGTGGAAGAAACATCAAAATAAATAGTCTCCAACCTTTGGTCACTTGGGACCACATGGCTTCGTTCACCATGGTCCAGTTGTTAGATTGCAGGACTTGCAATCACAGGGTCGTAAGTTAGAATCCCACAAAGCTAACCGTTGATTTCACATTGACTAGAATAAGTGATGTCGTCTAGTTTATGAATCACAATTTCTTGACTAGTGCAATTCATAATCCTATACCTATACGTTAATGTTTGTATGTGAGAAACTAACTTACAAACAAGCACAAATTCCCCGTTAAAACGCTGGGCTTATGCAACACGAAGTTCTCTGTGTTCTTCGCTTTTGTTGGGAAGTAAAATGTTTCTTCTAGATAATTATGCCATAATAATGAGGGTAACATTTACCCAAGGGTAAGCTCAAATGATTAATACTACTGCAATACTAAATAAAAGAGTAACAATTTTAAAGACCAAATTGGTTGTTGTCGAAAGATTGGTTTGTAATTATTGGGAGGTGGTGATTTTTGGTGAATCCTTCGATCATGAGCAAAAGTTCAAATAGTACAGATGATAACTTTTGGCAATCTGAAGATGCCTTAAAACAACTGAGAAATAAAGTAATTCAAGTTCAAACGTTTTGCATTTACAAAATATATATATTTAATCAGATTAACATTATAATGCATAATAGAAAGGAATACATGGACGTTGAGGTAAGTCACGTGATACCACGGATGGGCGTGTCGCTGGGAATGGAATTGGGGAAAGAGGAGGGGCAATGTTTCAACGCCTACGACCTGATTTACTTACAGTTTTGCCTCCACGTCTTATCAACTTTATCAACCCTATAAACCTTTATCACTGTGTGATGGTCGACTTGGTTTAACTCCATTCCAACTCATTGTAACCAAACTGAGGCCGGACGAAATAATAGTCTGGTGCCATGTTTGCGTAATAAATGTTAGCATTCATTACCGTTATTGGAAATAGGGAACATGACCAAGATGGTGATAGCGTGATAATATAGCAGGAAACATAGTTTGTATAACTTTAAAGCCCTTCGTTTACACAATGACCCACGTTGTTACAAGCTATGTAAACTATGTGACATAGGATTTGAAACTTTGCAAGGTGGAAGTAAAGTTAGAAAACTATATTATGGGATTTTGTTTTTTTTAGAAAGAAAGCAACAACCATGGTTTGTATCTACTTGTAATTCCATACCAATCAGCGCGATTTGTTTATCACCAATATAACGGTCTAATATCAATTAAGGTTTGCAGTAAGACCATGTGTAAATCTTGTTTGAGTAGTGTTGGATAGATTTACAAATGGCACTACCGGAAACCTCACCTAATTAAAGCTCTGTTAAAACTGTTTTTAGTTTTATTAATACATTTCATTGTACAAATTGAATCAGGACAGTATAGCTACTGAATATATATTTCAAAATCCTATTCAACTACTTAACATTTTGTTCCTTTCATCCCATTCTGTTTCTAGTAAAGCTATTAAGGCATGCGCTTTGGGAAAAAAAATGAAGCCAACAAAAAGTCTGATCGGAGTGTGCATGGCAATAGTAATCTAATAAGACATTACATGTACATGCAAAGGATGTAACAACTTTGACGCTTCACTTCTCAGTAAGCTTGTGATGATGAAGATTAATCTAACGTGGCTCTTTATAGGGAATTTAAGAGGGAAATTAAATCTCATGCATTATTCAAGTTGTTGTAAACGTACACAAAGAAAGGGGGTCAGCTGCCGAATGGCTGTTTTAAAGGTATACGGAACCTATTCATATTATATAAATCGTTACTTCTAAAACAAGTGCAACAACTTTGAATTCGAACGGTCCTTCATACCTCTTTTAAACGCTCCAATCCTTCGCTTGGAACATCTTATAATTTGAATTCCAATCGTCGAGATAAAATACACCCATTTGGTGATCATTAAAGCTTGACCTGAAATACATATACCACAATTCGTGGTGTTTTGTAAGTCAAAGCACGCTTCGTGTTGAGTCAGTTTGCGTAATTATATACAGAAAAATACTCAATATCCTGAAATCAGTTTGAGACTAATCCGAGAGTCAAAATCTGTTCATGATCACTTCACACCAAATATGTGTCTCGTGTTTCTCATCATATTTTCAAAGAACTTCCAACCACGTGGACCTCTGAAACCGACCGTATCATTACGAATCGATGCTTCCACGCAACGATTAACAGCACAGTCTTCAGTATACATCCCACTGCTGCCACCATATTATGGCAATCACACTCCTGCCATGTTATGACAATCCTACTCCTGCTACCATGTTATGACAATCCTACTCCTACCACCATGTTGTGGCATCCTCCCTCCTGCCACCATATTGTGGCAATCCCACTCCTGCCACTATGTTGTGGTGATGAAAGACACTAGACACTATTTGTAATTGCTCAAAATAATTGTTAGCATAAAAAACTTACTTGTAACAAGCAAGGGGGAGCTTTTGATAGTAAAACAGATTGTGAGAAAAGGCTCCCATGAAGAAGTGTAGTTTTTGAGAAAGAAGAAATTTATCACTAAAATAATATTTGAATTGAATTTGAGACCTCAGCTGAGGTCTCAAATTCAAGCATTTGAAAGCAAACAACTTGTGCGACAAGGGTGTTTTTTCTTCCACTATTCTCTCGCAACTTCGACGACCAATTGAGTTGAAGTTTTGACATGCTACTTATTTTATGCATTAGTTGAGATACACCAAGTGACAAGACTGGTCTTTGACGACAATTACAAAAGGTGTTCAGTGCCTTTAACAAGAGGAGTTAACGATAAGATCATCATATGATCTATCAGTAATCATTACTTTCTGTAGGTGAAAACATTCATTCTCGCTATCCCACTTCTGCCACTAGTGATGGACATTTTAAGTAAACTTTGGTTACATTGTTTCATCACGGAACTGTTCCTCATTTCAGACTGTTCCACTTTTAGGAAGAATCTCCGGTTAATATTTCCACATAACTTCCGTTTGTACCGAAGTATCGGTCAGATTCTCGCAGTTTAATCATGCTGTATTTTTCCTCTGTTTTTGTTTGTTTGTATTCTTCTCTCGGATTTCTCTTCACCAGCAAACAGATTCGGGTTCGATCTTCCTGAAGAATCCTCTGGGAGTGTTACTCTCTGTAATGGCGACGGTAACGTCTCCTATTGTCACGTTAGTCACGCTGATCTGAGAGTTCTCCTCCAACGAGTTGCGGTACTTCCTGAGCAGGGCAAACTTCCCCAGCTTGACGGTGTTCGTCGGCGTGGTGACGTTGGAAGGAGATGGTGGCTTGGAGTCAGGACTGGTGGTCGACAGAGGCGTGTCGCTACCGAGGTCGTACGTAGCGCTGTTCGGCGGTCTCGGTACTGTTGGCGACGGCAGGCAGCCGGCCAACGGCGACCTCGCGTCTCGGCAATTCCCAGCCGGTAAATGGCGTTCATTTAGTTGTAAGAAGGCGGGCTTTTTAACGGCTTTCGGTGGGATAATTTCCATCCCGTCTGAGTGTGCAAAGTTACCGTTAGCGTCTGGGCTGTCAATGTCCATATCATTACAGCTGCCGGCTCCATCTTTGAAGCAATCGCTGTCATCATCCTCCTCGTAGGAAATAGTCGTGTGATCTTGGTTTATTATCGGTTGGTGTTCCGTAAGTAAAAACCCCTGTTTGCATTTCGCAAGAAAATCCCGCCGTTGATTTTTCAAGTCCTGCAAGAACGAAAGAAATAAAAACCCTTAGTGAAGTATTCAGAAAAAATTGAGCTACCCTTTTCTGCATGTTGTAAATACGCATTGATTGCACAAAACCATTATAAGGTTCATATTGCACTTCTAAAACGTAAATATTGCACCAGATGGAAATAGAGACTGTCTACAAAGGAACCAGGGCCAATTTGCATAGAGTTGCTTTAGGAAATACCACTTAGATATTCTCTGCTTAGCAGATATAAGAAGGATACCAGTCACAAAATTGTAATTGTACATGTTACTTGATAGTTTGGGTGGGAACCTTAATCTGGTAAGCATAAGTGTTGTGCTAATAACCTACTCTTTGTGCTTAAAGGCAGTGGACACCATTGGTAATTGCTCAAAATAATTATCATATCAGCATAAAACCTCACTTGGTAACGAGTAATGGGGAGAGGTTGATAGTATAAAACATTGTGAGAAACGGCTCCCTCTGAAGTGATGTAGTTTTCGAGAACGAAGTAATTTTCCACGAATTTGATTTCGAGACCTCAAGTTTAGAATTTGAGGTCTCGAAATCAAGCATTTAAAAGCACAGCTTCGTGTGACAAGGGTATTTTTTTTACTGAAATGAGCTGGAATTTTCACAGGTTTGTTATTTTATGCATTTGTTTAGATAAACCAAGTGAGAAGACTGGTCTTTGACAACCAAAGTATCCACTGTCTTTAATAAGGAAACCGGGCCCAATACAAGAGAGATAGTTAATGTGTTCATATTTTAGATAATGTATCACAGCAGTTAAAACGAGCTTACACTCTTAGTGTAAGGTTTTCTTTTTCATTACAAACTATCACCACATGCTCTTTAAAGTATATTAATGTTAAACATAATTTATGTGACAGGCTTCCTTCTCAGACAGCATCCCAATGCAATGAAATGTCGCGCGAGGCTCTTAGAGTCGTAGCCTATATACAACATTCAGACGTGACATGAATACACAATCATGTGGGTCGACGTGATTGAATGTTCACACACAAAAATCAGCCTCAATAAAACATGACGTCGCGAGAAGAAGCCTCAAAATGTCATCAACAACAAAATAATATATTGCACAACTTACGGTCGACATCTGAGACCTTACTCATTGTTTAACCAAATGAATACCAAAACTTTCTGGTTCGTTTAGCAATTTTTTTTGCACTTTAGAATTGTCATCCTCAACAATTTTCTCGACTTTTAAAGAGAATTCCCCTCTTTGAATCGATTAATTAAAAAGCACTACAATTTTGTAAAAGGTCAACGCTTGAGGGCGCTGTCACCGTGACTCCATTGCGTGCATGACATTCATGTTGACAACAAACTTTAATATCCCGTATGATCAGATGGATACATTAATTATTTACAACAAATGTCCCGCTTTGCCATTTTGGTGCTACACTATAAATCTTACGTACCTTTTTTTTTTATTTTTATTTTTTTTTTTATTTAGGCAAAGAGGGTTTTGATTTTGGCCCTGACATGTAGGCCTATGTAATATAATTTATCTGATTTGAAAATCACAGAGCGATGTTTTAAGTATTTACCAATATTGGTAATTACCTTGAAGATGTTCGTCTCCTGAGAAAAAAAATAATTTTCGTGACATTGTTTTGCTAATTTCTCAAGAACTACAGCACCTCAGTAAGTAATATTTTCAGGGAAGCTTTCTACTATCAATATCTTCAAACAGTATAAGTTTAATGTTAATCTGTGGATATTGTGTTTTGCGTCCTACAAGAAGTACCCAAACCCCTTCTTTCCCCCTTTTTCCTCTGAAAGATTTTGCCGCCATGTTTAACCAATTGATTGACAATGCGCAACGAATTGCAGTCATCGTTTTTATACACATGTTAACATTTAAACGACTATCGTAGCTTTATTACTTCCTGCAGAAAAAAAATTCGTCTCGCCACCGCCTCCACATTGCAACTCTAGCACAAAAACAACACGACAGCCATTTGATGTTCAGTTCAGTTGTAATATTTAAATCAATTTACACCTGTTTGTGAACAAGGAGTCCTACATCAAGCTTTACAATTTCTCAATAAAACCACAACTCTTACTTGAACCCAAACAAAGATAATTGACAATATTATCGAAAGATTAGAAGGAAATTTGCATCGGGGATAAAGAACATACTTTTTTGGTTTCACCCATCTACACCGATGTGTGTAACCACTGTTTACTTAAGTGCTTTCCCGAGTGTTGTGAAACAAACACAGGCACATTATTATTGGGTGGGATTTGAACACACGACCTTTGCATAAAAATAAAAAAAAAATAAAAAAATAACATTGAGGGCATTTCTACCACCGTTTAAGTGCACAAAACTTTGTTGTCACTGATTAATATTTAATGTCAGTGTTTCAACAGAGAACAATTTTCAAACTATTTAAATTATAGGTTTGGTAATTTCGAACAATGCTCAAATTATAATTAAAATCATCATACATAAAAGAGCCGTTGTGGATCCAGGCTGGGTTTCAGGCAACGTGACAGAGAGTAAAAAGGTCTTTGCCATCCTTCGATCTCTGGAGACCGGGTATTATACGGACGTTTCATGTTCCACAATATACAAATTAGGCAATTAAAGGGGGACGGGATTTTCACGCTCGGGTGATAACCTGAAACAATTAAGCGGGTAGGCCAGTGGGCCCACTCTATAATTAGCAATGTTATGGTGACAAATAGCTTGAGTAAATGCATATCAAAGCTTGTTCTGGTGTTCAAAACTACTAGGTTTAATTTTTAAGATAAGAACATTACAATAAGCAACATTCTGAAAAAGTTTTTCATTCAAACTAATCGTTTAGATTCTACAATCTAGTTTCTCTTTGTCATCATGCTTTCTCTGACATACATGGCCATGGGCTTGCAAGCTTTTCACTTCCACTTAAATAAGACATGGACGTGGCAACAAATGGCTGCCCAAAGAGACCGTCTGAAACAGCATAAAAATACGGATTTCAAAACATTCCACAACACAGGCAAACGATGACGTACATACATAGCGTTCTATCTAGCCAAAGGCGTGTCTGTGTGTCTTTTGTTCACCCTGCTTTAAATGATGACACCCTACTGTTTTATCTGTCATTTACATTTAAAAATATAGTAAAACACACAGTTTTGTTTAATTTCCAGGAAACTTGGACACACTGTGTCACCTTGCGTATACAGACAGTCCGCTTTAGACATAAGGAACAATTCACAAGGACAACGTGTTTGTTAATATCAAAACGTTATCGACTCTTGTTGACGTTGTTGTAACTTGTGTCCATGAATTCGGCACGATTACCAGTCATCCACTCCGGACCAACAAACTACAGAGAATGCATACGTTTGGTAATCGATCGTACACGAAGCACTGGAATTGAAAGTCAAAGAATAATATTGGTGAATCTTCTATTATAATCTTTCAACATTTAGACTCGCTTGGTCGTCTGTGTTGCTAAAGAAAACAGAGAAAAAACACCCTTATTCCACAAATGTGTGTGCTTTCAGATGCATAATAAAATGCCAGGGCTGAAGTCTTTTATTTGTAAAACAAATATTTACTCTGCTTTTTAGTAAATGTTACGGGAAAGAGTATTGGGTGGGGCTGGGGCGGGGGGGGGGGGGGGGGGCTCAAGAGCTTCGCAAACCTGAGCAATAACCGTGATCGGTAATCCTCCATGTCGGCGGTTTATTTTGGCTCCAAATTAATAATACCTTGCCTCTCTCATACCTCACGTATTGACGGCATTATACGCTTATAATGACCCCAATAGGAAGCTATTATATTACATGTCCCCCCTCTGCCTAAATAAAAGCTAGGGCTGGGGGAGATATTCACTTCTCTAGAAAACTATATAATAAGGCCAAATAAAAATAAAAACATGTTGAGCGTCCCCGCCTGCTTCCTTTAAAGAGGCCGTATTTATTTTTTCTATTAATGCAATAATGTTTTGTACTTTTTTTCAGAATTTATTTTTAGACAAAGACACAAAAAAAGATATTATTTTAACGATCTCAGCAAAGAAAATAATATTGAAAAAAAGCTCAGCCGTTTGAATAAAAACATTTGTCGGGTGGCCATGTACAAAAAAATAAAATAAAAAATAAGGCCCTTCTCCTTCCTTTTTTTTCAAAAAGGGAGGACGCTGAACAAGTTTCTTATTTTGGCCTGAGCTGCAGAGGCAAATTACCTCGATCGATATTGTTGTATAATACAGGTATCTATTTTGGATGAAAACTCCAAAGGGAAAGTAGTTGGTTGGCTATAGAATATAAATTACACTGATAATAGGGGCAAGACCATGCAAGCGGAAATTAAATACCTCGGGCATACATTGTGTACACAGTGTTGTTATAGCGTATTATGAACTGTATACATATTAAATGCCTTAAAAGTTTGTGATTTATCTCCCTTTCGCCGTTGTCCCCCTTATTTTATTTTTAAGCAGCTGATTGATATAATATAAGGGGTCAAACAATAATTATGGCAACCCAAATGAGGTCAATGCTTTCATTCAAATGTCAACACAATCCAAATAATAGATAATGGAAAGATATTTTGTTTGTCCGCATCACAAGAAGCCCCCCATTAATTTGGCCTCTATTGCTTATAATTACAAAAAGTACAAACTAGGTAGAGAATGACTGACACTTAATAGTCAAGCACTGTGAGGAATGGTGTGGTTCACCTCAGTAGAATTCAAAAATAGCTTCTTCTTTTTGCCTTGGTAGACAGGGGATGTGACGATAGTAGTAGCATACGAGATGGTCGGTGGTAAATTGACATCAACAACACAATTTCAAACAGAGAAGTGGTTTGATAAAAAAAAGATACTTGATTGACCTCGCCTTACAGTCTTTCAAAAGGGGGTAATCGATTATATGGTTTTGTTTCTGGCAATTCAAATTGAAGAGCAAAATAGCTTTCGTATGTGTACAATGTAATCAGAACCATTACTTTTGTACAACAGGTTTAACATAACCCAAATGGTAGCAATATAAGTGTACTTTAATATTTTACAATGAGAACAAAGTGCAATTCGAAATAATAGTATAAACCATGTTTGTTTGTCTGTTGGTTTGTTATTTTAACACACTGCTTTCAAAAGTCAAGCATATTGTTTGTTTGCTTTGGATTTTTCCAGGAGATAAAATCAGATTGGTTGTTTCATTCAGGTGGGATTTAACACATTATTGAATAATTTAGTCTTAAAATAAAATCGAGTATGTAAGCCCTTTAAATGATAATTTCGAAAATGCACAAAATGGCAGTGGCGAGCAGTACACAGTGAGCTACATGTAATATTAATGTATGTACACACCGATGGATCGTTGTGTGTACAGTCAATGTCAATAAAGGAAACAGTAAATCAAGAGATGGTGTATACAGTATTGCGTAGACGGTTTCGTTACTCAATAACTCTCGTACTAAAAATAAAAACTCTAGATGATAAACCTTCAGAGATTTACTTTAGAGTTGCAAAGTATCAAGTAGGTCAACTAACCAGATGTTAAAATTTCATTTTGGACTGAGGTAAAATGCATTCAATTGGTAATTTTGAGAGATGTCGTAGACACATAATAAGAACAAAAATGTTATTCAAACATTTCGTTCAATGTAGGATACTAGTGTACAACTAAACAAACAGTGCCCTGCAGTAAAAGGCACATTATGTCCCTTTGCGGCAGAATTAGGTCAAATGGTCGCTCGATAATCCCGCAAAACAACACGAGAATATCCGTGGATTGTTGCATTTTTTGTGGAATGACGTTGTGCGATGTCAGTGACAGTAACATAGCACTGTGTACAAAACACACCACATGACGCCTGCACAATGTATAGAACCAGCACGGACTAGATCTCATAATTTATGTATCATACTGACTGACGGTGGTGACATTAATGTTCTGACTTCAGTTTTCTGTTTCGAAAGCTACAACCTGTGCAACCTTAGTTTACAAAAAGGGTGACCTTGTACGTTCCAGTGCAGTCTAAATTTTGTTTACAGACGTAATGTTATTGTTGTTGTTTTTTTCTTTTTTTTAGCTGGGTCAAAAATTCCTATCACTTCAGTCCACGCTCGTAGACATTCATGTTAGAAACGTATATGGCTACGGCTAATATTTACATTCCCTTAGCCAAAACCTCAGCCATATGCGAAGTCATTTGATTGTTGTGAGCAATGTTTAGACTCATGATGGCAGTGTTATACAAGTGGTCAGTAGCAGACACCTTCCATTTGCTAATACGAAACTCATGTAATCATCAGTTGTCTAATAAAAGCCTATCTCGATAATCGCAGATCACAAACATTGTGCAACAAAACAATCTCCCGATAGCTAATTTTTTTGTCAGGCCCGCGAGTTTGTTTTTGTGCCAAATCAAGAACTATCTCGCACAGTCAGCGCAGGTACGACGCCGTTTTACACAACGTGCCCGGGTTTTAAATATCAAGTACATGGCGATACATTCTATGGTTGCATAGCTCATGTTTCGTTGGCTAAACAAGTGAAACTGCATGGCAGTCCTTCAAATCAATATCATATATCCAGGGATCGGCTGAGGCTATAACGATACAACTACAGCATCCGGTATTGACATAAACCAGTTACAAATTAAAGCACCGTTGGTTTACATTTCTCTTTACAGGTCCTGTGGCCGATTTCACGAAACGCAATGATTAACCATATCTCGAGTTAGGAAAAGTAATTCGTCCTAACTTAGGATGGGTTCAATGCGTCCTCACGTCTTTGGAAAAGTAACTCGTCCTAAGTCCTAATATAAATCCTCAAATTAGGAATAGTTTGGTGAAACCGACGGCTGGACACGTTTGGTAATTATTTGAACGAGAAATAACCTCTTTCTAAAAAACTACATTTCAGAGGGAACAATTTATCACAATGTCTATACTATCAACCGCTCTTCATTGCTCGTTACCGACTAAGTTTCCATGCTTACAATTATTGAGTAATTACCAATCGTGTCAAGTGCCTTTAAGTAAAAAGTAAAAACGGTCGCACTTTCAAGAGAGAGAGAGAGTGAGAAGAGGAGAGTAGAAATAAGAGAGAAAGAGATTGTCGAAGATCAAATATCATGAGATGTTATCAAATCTTATAAAAACGGAAATCAATTGTGTTGACAGCAATTTGAGGAATCAGCCTGCAGCCGGAAAAAGCTGAGCGTTTTGGGACGAGAACGTGCCAACATAAGATGGGTTAAACAAACACACTGGATAAAAATAAACTTATGTTTTGTGTTTTGAAAAATAACTTAATTCCATGTCACCTCGTGAATTATTTTCTAATTTAAGATCAACATTTCACAAAGCTGTTTAAAAATATTTTGCGAAGTAGAGAAAAATATTACTGAGAAGAAAATGATGCAATGATTTCAAAAGACTTTCAACAACACCCAGGATTGTTCATTACAAAACAAAGCTCCATTAAAGAAAAAGGCTAGAACAAAAACATCGTTTTCACCTGAAAACTAACACCTGTCTTCTCCATGAATTCCTTTTCAAGACAGTGCACAACTTAACTGCTCGTCCATTGAATGTATCGACCCAACTAATTCAATGTGGACACTCCCGCCGTTGGAAAGAATACGTTTCTAAGTGTTTGCGGCGAAACATATAAATTATTTAATTGAGCTGTCAAAATCAAAGATAAGTACACAAAAACAAACAAGGCGCTACCCCAAATTGACCGATAAGCAAATTCGCGTTACTCGTCCCAAAGACAGTTACAATACACATACACACAACCCAAAGTTGACTGAATCGACAAAATACTATCAAGATACAGGCTTTCTCACTACTGACTTAGACTGAAGGAGATTGACCGAAATTTACAGAGCTGACCAAGATCAATGAGAGACTTTTGAACGCTGGGTGGCAGCAGACTTGTTCCACCCCAAGCTGACCAGCGAGCAAGTTCTCATTACTCGTCCCACACCAAAGTTGACCGAACCGACAAGTGCTGCGATTTTTTTAATTATAAATCGACGATTGTCACCGATTCGTTTTTAATTGCAACACTTTTGTCACGCGAAAGTAATTTAGGTTTGACAGGGACAAACTAAGACGTTTTGTGCAGGCCTAAGATTGACGTAGGCTGACCTAAATTAATCGATACAAGGTGAATTCGGGACTCTTATAGAAATCCGAACAGGCTTACTGAGTCTGAGGCCTCAAAAGTGTATTTGATTCATACCAGTTTTTGTTTACTCAATAGCGCCGCCATATTAGAACAATACACAATAGGTTGTTGTTGTTTACCTTTAGGTTCAGTAGTTTAGCTGGCTTACGACCCGGTCTTCCCTTCCGATACTCATCCGCTAACCTGTACAAACAAAAGATAACAAAAGTAACGAATGTATTAGGTTCACATTTCAGTTATACATTACAGTTCTTAGCTGATCAATGATGCAAAGTTAATGTGTGCATATGCAAATTGTGTTCTCATCTCTAAAATCAACAGTGTATCCCTCAGTTGTTGCTATAGTGATTTGGCACTGGGATGGAGTAATATTAGCTTTCAGTCACTTTCTGTTTTCATTCTCATGTTAAAGGGTTAATACATCAATGTTTTAAAGATACTGGACACATTTGGTAATTTTCAAAGACCAGTGCCTTTGAGGACAGGTTAAAACAGAATTCACATTTTGGTAAAAAAAAAAAATATACAGTTCGAGCGCAAACGGTTATGTTTTGTCGTGGATTATTGTGCACGTCCATCGATCATAAACATCGATTGCTGCACTCCAACATCAACTTTTATTTATTTATTATTTATTTTGGGGATGTTATCACATTTTCTTGACTGTGACACTTGTTAAATGGAATCATATCCATAGCAATTTGTTTTATTAACAGACAAACAAAGTCAAACGGCACAAATTTGCACTGTAGATTAAAAGAAAAGAACAAAATTGCCCTCGACGGTTACTAATATCGTTGTTTGCCTTTACGGCGCGTAATGTACTTTAATTGAACCTCCCAATTTATATTAAATATTGAATGTTGCTTCAAACAACGTTAACCTCCTACAATGGACAAATATATATACATTGTTGTGGTCAAATTTATTAGTCTTGGTTCATAATGATTTTAGGGGGGCAAGAAACTGTGAACGAGTTCTGAACATGTTGATGATTTAAACATTTTGAGAATGTTGCATGAAGCATTGGTTTATATTTGAACGTTATCTAGTTGGGATACATCCCACTCGGATCAATCAAAACAATCCACCTAATGGAGTGTACAAGGTACATCAAACTGCCCTCAAACTTGTACACAACAGTTATAAATAGCACGTTACAAAGATGTCTGCTGAACAAATCCAAAATCTCATTATCTACTTTGTGTTTCTTTATGTTGCCGACCTCTATCAACGTTCTTGTTTCAAAAAGTTATAGTGGTTCGTCAGCAAGAGTCGACTTTACACGGTTCCTTTGGGGCATCAATAAAGCCAATAATATATACATAAACTAAACCATTGCACAAAAGCAGCCACAGAGCAAATAGAGGAACTATAGGTAGCTCAAGGAAGACTAGACAGTAAACCTCCATGGTTAAAGGCACTGGACACCTTTGGTAATATTGTCAAAGACCAGTATTCTCACTTTGTGTATCTGAACATTATGCATATTAAACAAACCTGTAAAAATGTTGACTAAAGTTGATGAGAGAGAATAATTAAAGAAAAAAACACCTTTGTCACACAAGTTGTGTGCTTTCAAATGCCTTGAATTCGAGACCTCAAACTGAGGTCTCGAATTCAATTTAAATATTTTCGTGAGAATTAAACTTCTTTCTCAAAACTACTTCAGAGAGAGCCGTTTCTCACAATGTTGTTATACTATTAACAGCTCTCCATTGCTCGTTACCAAGTAAGTTTTTATGCTAACCATTATTTTGAGCAAATACCAATAGTGTCCAGTGCCTTTAAGCTGATGGTTGTTGTGGTCACATTAGACATGCCCTCTTAACACTATCCAACAGCGATAGCTAAATACATGTCTTCTATTTAATTTGTTTTCATATTGGATGATCCGCTGTGGTTTTGTCATAGAGGGTGAAGGGTTTTGCCCGGGGACCCCTTAAGGGCTTTAGGGTCCCCCTGGTTGCGGTAACGAAGTTGGGTATTCGATGACTTATTATGAACCGCAACAAAAAGTTGGACAAACAAACTTCCAAATAATCTTTAATTACTTCATACTTCGAAAGTTTCTCGTGATTTCAAGTGCCTTTTATTTGCTATTGAGTCAACAAAAACTGACCGTCTCGTCCATTTACTGGCAAATGAAACGATAAAGTCACCACTCATAATTCTTCTCCATGAGTAATATACAGATGCCCTACAGTATCTCATCACACGGATGACGTAGCATTTATTTCTCTTTCTGCACTCTTTGCTTTATTAAACACTAATAAATGAAGACCTTGGTTTACACACTGGCTCTGCTTGCTCGAAAATCTATAAATAACTCAAGGCAGAAAGACTCTGGAGCTCCGATGAGAGCTGTGAAATGTATCACTCTGTACGTGTGAAAGAATCATCTCTCATCGATCTATATTATCGATTATAAAACCGAAAAACTGTCCCTTAAGGTGTTGTGGGGTGGACTATAGGGGGAAAGAAAAGTTGTTCATCATCAAATGAATGTATCGATCTAATGACTGGGGAAATTGTCACCATTTGAACAATTATTGTGTGTGATATTGGTTTGGTTGATATGGTTATAGTTTATTAAAGTTTTTCCATACAAAAAAAAGAATTTATATGTTTTCATGACTTTATTTTTTTGAAATTGTTCCACAGTCACTGCAGGCCTACAAGTAATAATTCACTTATAGATGGATAGCTACTCATTAAATAGCTTTTAGAGAAAATGTAACAATGTTAACTATCCACGAACTAGTTTTATTGTGATCAATGGAAAAACATAACATGATCAAATAATTGTTAATTAACTATATCAAGTGATCGATGTAACATGGGTATATATTTTTTTTTAATAACTAGCTTTCTTGTGACCAATTCAGTAACTATATGTAGCTTTCTTGTGACCAATTTGCTAACTATTTTGTGTGTGACCAATTCACTAACTAGCTTTTATGTGACCATGTAACATGGATAACTATAGCTTTCTGGTGACCAATAGAGCAGATGTTTTCTAGTCTCTGCTTAGTTACGTTAACTTCATTGCAAACTAATCAAAATGTCTGCACTATAATGAAGGTATGAACACTTGAAACATTTAACGACTCTACTCAAAAACTAACATTGATTTATTCCTCAAGACAAATCAATAAGAGTAGCACTTAATCATTGGAATGATTCACATAAATGATAATAATAGATTGTGCTAACACTATGCCAACGTCAGCCCATCCATACTCGTCGACTCTGTTCATCAACCTAGCCCATGACAACTGCTATGTTTTCATAACCAACAAACTACGTCATCAATTGTACAGATCTTAACAGATGAAAGTATCCTAACCCTGTGAAGTTCGTTTTCCACGGCCATTCACCCGTGGCATACACAGGCATGCAACTATTCAGCTGATCAGCTGATGTCCTCTCTTTCTTTTCAAAACAGTGCCATAGAAAACTGAAAAACACTGTTAGAAAAATCACGTCTGCTATTGAGCTAGGGCAAATATGCAGTGTCTGCTTTCGGTTTTGTTAGTTTGTTTGAAGATGATTTTACCGTGAAGGGAACTCGGTAAATACCCACAAGGGGATACAAAAAATCTCTCTCAAACAAACATTGATTTAAAGTCCATTAACTCGGTAGGATTCGAACCCCCAACCTTGTATTGCAGGTCATACACTCAACCACTTGACCACAGTTGGTTGAATAGACCTATCGTCAATTACGAAAAAGCGGCTGAATTCGGTCTGGAATCAGAATGTGCACACACACACAAAACTAGGAAAAACATTTAAGCAACCGTGACCAAGGGGCTTGACATTGTTTGACGTTGTTATCTCCTCGGAGTTTCTGCCTAAATACTTCAAGGAAATGTGTTATAAAACATTATAAACATACGGCTGTTTTACCAAAAGGTATACGCATCATCAGTGCAATTGTCGTGTAACATGTCGTAATGGCAGTGTGTTTAGATAAAGAAGTGGTAAGTTTTCCACAACATTTCATCTTTCTGTGCCAGGGGAAAGAGGGACAAGTTGGAATTATTTCAGCCCTCAGAATCTGCCCCGTCTGGCACGATCGAATATCAGGCCGTGAAGCGAGAGTCTTTCGAGGTGATGATTTGGCAAATAGAATCGTTCACGCAAGCCTTCAAGGGAACGACGATTACTTTTTTTAATTTTATTTAAGTTGATATTTCTGCATAAGTTTTCGTTATACGATACAAATGTCAAGGTGATGTTGAAAAGTGCATATCCTGAGAGCCTTAAAGGCACTTGGTCTCTTTGGCATTAGTAAAAGAAAACTTATAGGCTTACCAAGAGTCCTAGGCCTAGTGCCTACTCCTAAGTTAGGACTATCTTTGTGAAAACGACCCCTGGTTTCACGTTCAAACTTGATAGGAGGGTCCAGGTCGGACACCGTGACAACATATTTTACAGTTAAAATCTGTAGACAAGAGGTTGGTTACAAGACCGGCGGTGAGAAAGAGCTTGTAACGTTTATCAACCAACCCTTCCCCATTGGGTTTAACCACCATTTATCGAATCATAAAGAAGACTGACGTTCAGAGGATTACTATATGAACCGGTTAGCCGACTACTGACGAGCACAATAGACCATGTAAACTTTGTTTACAATAAGTGCGACCTTGTTCATTCTTTGGCTAGTCTGGCAGGCAAGATACTGCATTGGTCATATGGGAAAGTTGACATTTTGTGTCACAATTTCCACATAAATCCAAAAGTTATGAAAGTAACAGCTTGACAAGTTTTTGAGATGTGTCAAAAGTTGAAAAAAATTGGACAGTGCAATCTCCATAAAATATAAGATTTTATATTAGGCTGTGTATAAATCGTGCCTGCAGAAATTCCAGGCTTGGTGACTCTTGTAAACATGTGATGGCACAGGTCACACCTTCTATAGCACACGTCTTCAAGTATACATTAACCGATAAATCTGTAAACTTTCATGATCAATGTAAAACTTGACAACAGTTCTGTACAAGTATAGCATTACATAACATTATGTAACTGATACTTTATCATGGAGGTGTGTATTTGATGGTTAACTTTTACTTTTAAATACCCTTTTTACCCATTCATTTTTTACCATTCATTATGTGTGTGTAATGTTGTGAACTAACTCAAAAGCATAAGCAAGTCTCACAGAACACTAAACAAAATTGGCAACATTTGAAAGATGAACCTTTCGTAAAGTACATACAAGAACTCCCTTCAACATGCTTTATACTCCTTTTCAAGGATCCGTACTCGCAACTTAAGATCAAAACACACTGCCACAGAGAGGTCAACACACAATTTGTCAGTCTGTCATGTTATTCATGTCACTGTGGGGATGTCCTTGTTTCTTCCTAAATTAGTTTACCCTTTGTTCACAGCACCGAGGAAGTCACATACCGAGAGAGTCAGTTCATGGGCATGCGACGCCCAGGGAGGGACGTCCTATACCGGTGCTTTTTACTGAGGTTTTTAAAGGCACTGGACACTTTGGTAATTGTCAAAGACCAGTATTCTCACTTGGTGTATCCCGACATTAATGCATAAAATAACAAATCTGTGGAAATTTGACTCGATTGATCGTCGCAGTTACAAGTAAATAATGACAGAAAAAACAACCCTGCTGAACAAAATTGTGTGCTCTCAGAAGCATGAGAAATGCTTCATGCCTGAAGTCTTCCCCAGATTCCAATAACTAAGTGAATCAAATACCTCTTTCCCCCCAAAAAAAACACTTAAGAAAAAATAAATCTGAGAAAAAGTTGGACTCAACTGGTCATCGAAGTTGCAAGAAACTATTATGTAAGAAAAACACCCTCTTGTTGCCTAAGTTTGTGTGCATATGATGAATGAGAAAGGCTTCAGGGCTTTCTCAGATTCAAATATTTTAGTAAGAAATTGCCTCTTCCACAGAAACTATATGTTACAGATACAGAGGGAGACGCTTCGTCACAATGTTTTTTTGCTATCAACAGCTCTCCATTGCTCGTTACCAAACACGTTTTTGTGTTACTACTTTGAGTAGTTACCGATAGTGTCGAGTGCCTTTAAACCGGTGCTATATAAAACCCTGAGCTTTTGAAAAATAAAAACAGGACGTGTTCACACTGATACTTAATAACAGGAACACACTGATTGATAACCATACCTTTCCTCGAATTCCAAGATCAGCCCGGGGTCCAGAATGTTGTCCTTGGGCTCCCACGTGTTCATTCTGAGGGGAAACAACAAACAATCAAACTTCAGTTAAGCTTCAATTCAAGCTATGTATTAGAAACTAATAATACAACTGAATTTTAAATGGTGAGGAAGTTTGCTTTTGGGCTATCCCTAATTAAATTGTTGTATGTTGTTTGTTGTTGTATACCTCTTGAACGTTACTTTAGAGGGAACCTTATGTTTTTTCCTCACAGTATTCTGTTCATTGCAGTATTATTTTTAAAGCTTGGAGTCGATTTCACAAAGATAATCAAACACTGCAAAAACTGGGATGTTAAAATTGACACCACCATGGATGCTGTCACATATAGATATCCAAGACAGAATGAAAATGTACATCATAGGGTGCTAAAAATAACACCAATCTAACTTTTTTTGTTTGTAGAAACGGTGTTATTTTAAAATCCTGCGTTCCAGCTGCCCAAGAATGCTCTCAGTTTAAGACGCGATATTGTACAGTGACGTAATAACAGTAATAAGACTGAGTTGAGAGCTAGTTAGCAGCTCAGAAGCAGCGTCACGTGAACAGGCAAAGGTTTGCGATCTCCTAAAAGAATTAGCATTTTTAGTTGTGAGTTTTATCAGCGTGTACAACTACAACAGGCAATATCCACCTCCGAGAAATCCGAGAAATCCGATCAATCATCGCACCGTGACCTCAATTACAGCTATCAGGGAACTATTGACTTGATCTGGAACTACAACCTATAATAGCTCTTTAAATAATTGCCAGCCTTGGTCTATCCATCTATCCTATTGCTCTATGGTCATAGTAAGCGCATGCAAAGCTCACTCTTAATAAATTAATGTCAACGTAAAATACCATCCAGTTAATACGTCCATGCATTAAGGCCCTGGACACTATTGGTAATTACTAAAAAGAACGCATAAACTTGGTAATGAGCAATGGAGAGCTGTTGAGAATTAAAGCTGTATAGTGCCTACTCTGAAGTAACGCATTGAGAAAGAGATAAATGTATTTGCTCACTAAAATATTTGAATCTGAGAAAGACTGCAGGCCTGAAGCCTTTCTATGTCATCTGAAAATACACAAACTAAATACGTGTGTTTTTTCTTTCATTATTTTCTGGCAACTTCGATGACCGATATTGAACCCCAATTTTCAGTACAGTTGTTATTTTATGCATATAGGCCTATGTTGTGATACACCAAGTGAGAATACTTGTCTTTAACAATTAAAACATGTCCATTGTCCAGCGCCTTTACAAGTCTCAGACTTTTATATTGTAGCCCCTAATTATCTTATCAATAAAACTTTGACCCAGAAACAGGTTTCTGCGAACTATAGAGTCAATAATGAGCCTTGTGAGATCATACAGATTGACGTAAGGTGCGCCGATGGATGCCTTAAAGAAAGTGGACACTGTTGGTAATTGTCAAAGACCAGAACAAACCTGTGGAAATTTGAGCTCATTGGTCATCGAAGTTGCGAGATAATAAAAACACCCTTGTCACACGAAGTTGTGTGCTTTCAGATGCTTGATTTCGAGACCTCAAATTCTAAACTTGACGTCTCGAAATCAAATTCATGGAAATCTACTCCTTTCTCGAAAAAGAAGTCACTTCAGAGGGAGACGTTTCTCACAATGTTTTATTCTATCAACCTCTCCCCATTACTCATTACCAAGTAAGGTTTTAGGCTAATAATTATTTTGAGTATATACCAATAGAGTCCACTGCCTTTAAAGGCACTGAAGGCACTGGACACCTTTGGTGTTTGTCAAAGACCAGTCTTTCCACTTGGCGTATCTCAACATATTATGCACAAAATCACAAACCTGTGAAAATTTGAGTTCAATCGGTCGTCGAAGTTGCGAGATAATTATGAAAGAAAAGAAAAAACACCCTTGTCACACAAAGTTGTGTGCTTTCAGATGCTTGATTTTGAGGTCTCGAAATCAAATTCGTGGAAATTACTTTTTTTCTCGAAAACTACGCTTTCGGTGCCGTTTCTCACAATGTTTTATTCTATCAACCTCTCCCATTATTTCTTACCAATTAATGTTATGCTAATAATTATTTTGAGTAATTACTAATAGTATCCACTGCCTTTAACTCGTCTTAACGTCACTCTCAAGGATATATTATTATTATTGATAGACCTATCATCAGATGTCGTTGGAAACCTTTTCGCGGAAAAAGTAGGGTCTTTCTTCACTGAAGTCACTTATTTGAATGTCAAATTGCCACAAGTCCTAATTTACATCTCATGCGAATAAAACTTCGTGAGCCCTTAGTGTGGCGCAAGCATGTAACTATATTCTAACTCAAGAAGAATTGCTTCCAGGAAGTAGCAGGGTTGGGACAGCTTATGTGTTCTTATCCTAATCCCTATGCCATTGTTGACATCTACAGTAAACAAACGAGTTCCTCTCTCCCCTCCCATCCCATCCCAGTTCGGTTCCGTGTATTGCAAAACGAAGTAGGGTATTGACTGGAAATAAAACGTGGAAATGATCGTGAAATTGAGGTTTAATCAATAAAATAGAAATTTGAACGCAGCAGGGTTGAGACAGATATTAAAATGTTCTAATACTTCCTGTATGCAATTGTAGGCATTGTTGACATCCACTCACCAAAGGCAAGTGAGTTCCAAACTGAATATGAGCACTAACTCTCATTCTCTCAATCCCTTCCAGATTGGTTCCATATTATTGCAAAACGACTGTTGGACATCCCTATGTTTTGATGAAATCAATTAATGGTGAAGTGGGGGGGGGGGGGGTCCCGGCTATCAAGATACATTTCATCGCAGCTTTCATGTGAAACTTGTTGTCAAACCAAGATATTGAAATGATGATGAACACGTCATATGACATCAATGTGCAAAGTCGCTTCCCGTTGCGTTTTATCAGGCGTCAAACAGGAGCAAGTTCGTGTATTTACACTTCATGACCCACTTAAAAAAACACAAGCACACACAAGGAAACGGGCCTACAAATAAATAACACCAAGGTACAACGCAAATTACAAACTGTTTCGTCGGTTAGGGTGGTGTTGGAGTTGAACCGACTCTCTGACAACTCTTCCACTAAAAGATGACTACAATGAGTTACACTAATCTTACGGGGTAACGTTCACAACCTTGTGATGTTAAGCTTCCTTTCGTGGAAACAAAAGAGGGCGTTGTCGAAAACATACGTCACTGGTATACAATGTGTACATCACGTGACCGAGAGTCAACGCCTAGCTTTTACATCACCGATAAGAGGGCTCATGCCGTCATTTTTTTACGCCCGTAAGACGTTATTTATAACGCCCGTATGACGTCATTTATCAAAGCAGAGCTTTGCCGATAAATGGCAATTCGGGCCTCACGAGTTCGTCGTTCTCTCGGTCACATCGTCATGCAGTCTCGAGGGGTGTCGGGGTTCGCGCGCGTACTTCAAGTCTGCAACAAGCCGATGACTATTCTGTGAGTTTACCCCCTCTACCGGCGAGACAATACTCTTAGTCGACACTAAATGTAATGTGGGCAGTCCTGTCGACCTTTCTATCAGGCCGAGTTTTTGCCAACCGAGGTTGGACAACTATGGAAAGCTCAAAGATGCAAATAAAAAACAGAATGTTACACACATTGACATAATATTGAAAAATATATGGAATTGTTGGAAACAAACCAACAAGTCATAAGGGATATTTCAGCTCATAGTCATGAATCTTTACAATGTCGAATTTGGTCAACAGGCACACTTTGTTTACCAACAGCGGAAGGGTCTAATAATAACCTTCATGAAATAGCTGACACAATACAAATACCAGAAGGGCACACGTGATCAGTGACGTCATCCGACACTGTGAGATCAGCAGGATCTCTGTCGATGACGTCATGGTCATGCGCTTTACCCTTCTGCAAAACAGACAAGTGACTACGTAATGATTCTAAAAATACATACCTACTCGGAAATCCTTTCCATTTGACGAGAAACTCGTTTCTCCCCTGTAAATAAGATAAAAACGAAGAGAGAAGATTGTTTAACAGTTGGACAAATACAGGGTTTCAATAGAAGGGGTGGGATGGGGGGGGGGGGGCATACCCGTAAATACTAATTGGTTTAATTAAAAATATTCAAACATCGCAGACGAAGGGTGAAGTGTGCTTAAATTACAGTTGTTGTATGTAAATTAGATTTTTTTTTGTATTATTACATGAACAAATAAATACAGAATAAAAATAAAATACTTGTATTAAAAGTATATTCACGTGGGCCAATGACCATAACAAAACAATTTATTGCAAGGGTAATCAAGCACATAAAAAAGAACAAGGAGTAGGGATGGGACGAAAAGGCATACCAAACCATTAAATTGAATTTTAAGTAAACCTGTTTCAAGTAATTGAGCAACAAATGAATTACAAGTATACATGTAAGCAAACATTAAATATTACTTGTTTATGACAAATTAAGAAGGGATGCATAAACAAAGAGGGGACACTCAACAAAATGTTTGCTCATGCATTGCTTGTTCTATTATTTGTTTATCAACCATTATGATGTATACGCCAAACACGTCAAACAATGCATGACGTCAGAGCAAGTTGGCAAATTATCGATTTGTTTTGAAACGCGTCGCTTAGGAAACAATGATGGCATTGTTTAAAGTTGCCACGATATCGTGACGTCATCATGTGTTAAAGTGATTCTGTAACATATTCTATTTTACCTCAGGAAACCAGGGTTGGGGGGTGGGGGGGGGGGGTTATTCACTAAAGCTTTTTTCCACAGTGCAAGTGTGTGTCGACTGTCGAGTATACTGTTAATTGGTTTTGAAATTTCGTAACTAACACAAGTTCTTGCTTGAGGACATAGTATCATAAGTGACTATAGAATAATGTTGACATGTATAAACTTAAAGATGACATTAAAAACCTCTTAAAACCAGCTTTAATGCCGTGAGTCACGTCACGTCTCATGTCTTTTCGAAACAATTATGGCGTCTCTACAAATTACGCTGCACTGAGGTAAGTATTAGTAATCCTGAGCATTTGAGGATACCCAGCTCATACTTCCCCTAATCAAAATGAAATAATTAATACATACATAAATACAAATTAAATATATTAAAAAATATTTATAATGGTAAAACAAATAAACCACAAAATAAAATGAAATAAAATAAATAAAAAAATAACGTAAAGTAAATAAATAATCAAATTAAAATAAATAAATAAATGAGTAAATTAAACAAATAGCCCAATTGTAAATAATTAAAATTAAAAAAAGAACACAAAGAACAAGCTGCAACGCCTATTTTCTGTCGGAAAAACGGTATTTGAAAATAGAAACGGAGGAGAGAAAATATATAACCGGTTTATGTAGTGTACAAACTAACAGATCCAGCTAGAACTTACAAGGCGTGGGTGAGTTGGCCCACTCCTACCCCCGCGGGCGACCTACCGTCTCCGATGACATGGATCAGCAACATGTCCACACGGTCCATGCGGCTTGATTGTTATTAGCTGGACTATAACTATATCACATTGTCCCAGAACATCTCTCTACAATGCATTCTCGACGGCAGGCCAGACGTGTGGTAATTTTTTTAAATTATGGTGTTGCAGCTTATTTGGCTGTCCTTTAAAGGCACTGGACACTATTGGTAATTACTCAAAGTAATTACGAGGATAAAACGTACTAAGTAATGAGCAATGGAGAGCTGTTAATAGTACAAAACATTGCGAGATACTTCAGACCTGAAGCCTTTTATTTGGCATCTAAGAGCACAAAAATGTGTGAAAAAATGTTGTGTTTTCTTTCAATATTTTCATGCAATTGCAACTTTGATGACTAATTGAGTAAGAATTTTTACAAATTTGTAATATGTTATGCATAATGTTGCAATAATGGGATACTCAGTGAATGTATATACTGATTTATCCAATGAAATATTTATTTGGTGTACGATTAAGTTTTGAGATACCACACTAGCACTACTAACAAACTGTGTGAACCATAACGAGCATCTACCCGTAGGCCTATAGTTATACGATTACGTTAGTGTGGCAGTATCCGAGAATGATGTTGGTCTGTCAACAGAGGAAATACAATAAGGCTAATCTGAATAAAATAACAATAAATAATGACCACAGCCAACTGTTTTAGACACTGCACCAAGTTTTTAGTTACACCACTGGCACTTTAACAGGGTAGTAAACATTGACCACTTTAACTGACCTTGAATGAATTCATGAGCTAATGACTAATTGATTACAAACTTGTTCAGCTATTTAAATCGGCTTCCGTGCGTGGGAAATCAGTTTAATCCTCAAAGGAAGCTGCAAGTAGTTTTTTTGACGGGATTATCAACATCACTAAAAGCTTTGCTCAAATCAAATAATCAATCATAATAGAGGTTGTGGGTTCAAATCCCATCCGAGTAAAATGCCTGTGAAAATGTTCAGGAAAGTTAAATTAGACCCTAAAGTGCTAACACACATCGGTGTATCTAAACCACTTTGGTCACACCAAATAATCAAATATACAGAGGTCGTAGGTTCGAATCCCACCCACCAAGATTAATATTCTTTATCCCAGATGTTAATTTAAATCTTTTAAATCTTTTAAATAAACAATTCTAGATCTAAATCTATACAGGTACTCGGCAATGCCTTTCAGTAACTTAACGAGGGATAAATAAATAAAAAGGTAGAAACAGTCTGGTTCTGTCTATATGTAATTATCATATAATCATAATGTAAACATAAACATCGCCAGTGCACTGCGTATTGACATGGAGCAATGGACATTGGTATTGCTCTGTGTTATTTACCAAGACACAAGGAACAAGAAGATAATAATGATTGCGTAATAAATAATATTCAAGCATGCATTCTCACCTGTCTCCTTCGCCTCTTCTTGATATAATCCGCAGTGAAGACTCTGTCTGTTTGTGTTTCCATCATGGTGGCCTCCTTACTACACGTGGTTGTATCTCACAGTACAGACGGGCTGTATACCTCTCAGCTCAATCTAGGCCTCCGTGGATCCCTACAGAGACCATTACAGTGTATATTATCCCAATGTAGTTCCCACACGCGGTTCTCAGCCTGCCTTTATATTATACCGATCCATACACTACAAATCCGTAAGCTTCACTGTGTTCTGATGTCGCAGTTTGTTATGATGACGATGGGCTCTATAATAATATTCAATGCTCTCAGTCCGTCTGCGAGACACGTCTACAGTTGAGTGGCCCCAGTGCGTAGAATGAATCGTGTTGACAACGTGATATCGAACGTGTGGCACCGTGTGTGTTAGCCAATCATCAACCCGCCCTCTGAATGAGCCGACAGATAGAGTGCAGTGCTCGTATATTTTACCCTGGACTCCGTTTACACAACACGGCTAGATCTTGCACAACACGACTCCCTATATCCCTGCCGTACACACACACACGCAGACATGCCGAGGGCCCCTTCAACAGCACGTGACATGTCCACGGTCTTGTTTACATCTATGACGTCACGGGCTATTGTGATAAACTGCTGCTTTGGTTGACCTTTTGCGAGAGGGAGTCACAAACCGTTCGCCTTTAACGCAGTCAATAGTAAAGTGATCTGATTAAATTCGAACTGTAGAGGTGGAATTTTCCAGTAATTCTCCCCGTAGCTATCGAACTTGTGTCGACCCGAGACCGCGAAATACAACCCAGGGTTTGGTGGCAGGCAATCGCTATAAAATTTTATGAATGTAAAAATGCATGGTGGATTTCTCGACTTGTGCTGGGGCGTGGGTGTCCTAAGCGGGCCTAATTGCACATGAACATGAAACTTGACTGTGGGTAATATAACACATGGGGGGATGTTAATTGATATGCTCGCTTTAAAAAGTTAGTTGGTTTTGCTCGTGGTTAAAAAATCAACACTGTCCGCCCTTTAAAGCCTTTTAGTTGATTGGAACCGATATGTCATCAGCCTTTATGGTATTGTTGTAAGGATAAAAAGCTTGACTGATTATGAAATACACTACACCCGAATCAATTTTCTGGGAAACATTTCCCTCTGAAAAGAACATGTAATTTATCTGTAAACCTAAAACAACGAAACAACTGGGAAACATTTCACTCTGAAAAGAACATGTAATGTATCTGTAAACCTAAAACAACGAAACACCGAAACAACTGGGAAACATTTCCCTCTGAAAAGAACATGTAATGTATATGTAAACCTAAAACAACGAAACAACGAAACAACTGATTTCGCTCTGACAAAAAAAAAGGACAGTGTGTTTACATGCTGCAATTTATGAATATTGTTTTTATTTTCTCCTGACTCAATCAACAGATTAATTTCGCATGTTTGTAATTTCATATTATACTCTGGTGATCACACACAAATGAATACTGTCTGCAATTGTGTAAGTCAATCCTGGATAATATTGGACCAGACAAACAGATAAAACAAAATAAAAAAAATTATCTTTTTGTTGACAAAGACAAAAGTAATTCAACTGGAGAAACTGGTAGAATATTACACCTTAAAATGCAAGTCAAATGCACCTTATAAAACAAAGGACTAACTAAACAGACCAAACAGATACATTTTTTTGGACAAAGACAATGTAATTCAACTGACGAAATAAATAAACCATAATGCAAGAATGTTTGTGACTAGATACAAAAACACCGATGTACCTTATAAAACAAAGAACCACAAACAGAACAAAACATATTAATAACAGAACATTCGAGACCCACAAAAAATAAAATTCCTGAAGTCATACAAATAGAGCAAACAAAATAAACGATGATTGTTCACAATGCAGTGACGAAACCAATGATTAACATTATAATGCAAGGCAGTTTTAGGAAAGAAAAAAAGACCAATTAAACGCATCATATAAAACAACTTAAGGACCAAACAGTTAGAACCAAACACATCAAGATAAGAAAATTCCAGACTCAAACAACTCCTGAGTCATAGAACATTCGAGACTCATTGGAAACTCCTGAATTCATATCTATTTCAGGGAGACATGTCATCCGCAATATTGCGCTTCGTCGCCTCGAAGCGCTGACTGTGTGTGCAACTTAGGGTATTATATAAATGTCAATTTGTATTGTGTTACCATGGAGGTAGAAATATTACATTGCATTAGTGCAATTAATGCAGAAAACCAGATAATATTATCTTAACAAATGTCATCAGAATTGATACGATCATAATTCTTACAATGTTTAAATATCACATATAATTTACAATAGGGATTACGAGCATGGAAATTCATCTTTGAGAGGGCAAGGTCGTCTTTATTTATGGCACTTCCATTGATAAAATCTTTAAATATATGAGAAGCTCTTAAATTTGCACCAAGGACTAGGCATGTGGCAAGACCATGGCCCCCTGGGCCTCCATATACATCAAGGCCTGGACATAACTGAGCGGTCGGCTTGGAACTGAAACGTATCGTCCATTCGATCATAGAGCAAGGACCAGAAGGAGTTGCAAATGCATGACTTTTAAAGGTTCGCTGCTCCTTCTATACCACGCTGTAAAATGGTGTTAATCGCGATCTTGTCCCTCTAGCAAGTAGACCTACACGTAGATCGGATTTACACACAAGTCTATCGAATGTTTCCGTAATATTGACTTGACAATCAACCTTTGGTCACTTTGGTATTCTACCCTTGGTAGCACCATACAGTCAACATCAATTGTTTAATACTCGCCGAGTAATCGGACGAATAATAATCGGTTTCAAGCTAGATCCCACTTTTAAGAATAAAAATCAACCCTTCAGGAGAAAAAATACCATCTGAAAATCATCGATTTGAAGGTTTTCGTAGTCCCCCATCTTGATTACTGTCAAAGATGAGGAAATAACATTTAGCCCCCTGCCCCTTCCCCTACAAACCCATAGCAACACGCAACAACAACAACAACAGCAACACACGCGTTGCCTTTTTCGATTAGTCATACATCACTCGATTAGGACGAACCGTGCAAACAAATTAACACTGATATTATAAACAACCAACATTTTCCGTTGTTGATTTCCGTTGTTTTTATCTAACTTGCCCGAGACGATGTCCTGGTGTTTCTCAAAAATGATTTCATTCTTCCAAAATAACTATGATTTGCCTTCCCTTTATTTTTCCCAAAGAAATCCATCAAACGTAATAAAATTTCTTCCGGGAAAATTTATTCGGAAATTTATTGACACGTATTTTATGACATGGTCATTCATTGCACAATACGCAAAGAGTAGGCGTACCCTATATTAATACCCAAACAAAAACACTTTCCAAAGAAAATGGCACACAAATTCCGCCCCCGTTTATGGATGACCCATTACGCCTAATAATAAATTTTCGCTGATGTCCAGCATACCTTCCATCTAGTGATGGTTCGTTTATTTCAGGTTTGCCTACACGTTCTCTCAGTTTCAAAAGGCTGGCAACATAAATATCCGGAAAATATACTGGATTGGTGCCATGTGCCATTATTTCCCTCGTTTTAATCGGTTTAACAGTCTCCTCAAAACAAGAGAAGAAAAAATACTTCATATGAGAATCTGAATAACATAAAACCGTTGTACCAGTACAGTATGATTGAAACCAGTCGGCCTCACAAAAAAAAAAAAAAAAAACTATTTAAATCGAGGATTCCATTTGGTGATTGAAACTCACTGTTTACTTCAATCCTATAATATAGGCCTATGATAAACACCATAAAACCAACCTTGTAAAAGGGGGTAATTTTCGGGATATTGCCGGAAACCTGGAGCGGTTGTGTTCACGCAAGAAGAGTAATTGGAATACCCAATCTGAGAGATTACCGCAGTAACGCTTCTCATATTAGATTTTATAAAAATTGATCGAACAAAACCTCGTACAAGTCTCGTGAATGATTAGTGTTTTGATTGTCATCAAATCAAGGCGCAAGTGTGTTATCCTGCGTTATTCTTCGTCATGGAATGTGTGAGCAATATTATTTAAATATTAATATGAAGTATACTGTGTGAATTTATTTTCTGGCACTAAGTGTCGTCAGCAACGTCCTTTAATAAATAATAATATATTATCACTATAGTATGGATGGATATCCATATTCATTTTCAATCTTCAAAGACGATGAGAGCATACTGATCGAAACGTTGAGTTGGTAACACCAGTTCTTGTCAGAACCAACACATTTAAATTCACATGATGTTACCGCAAGTCTTAGATATAGTTTCACCTTGCAAAATTTCAAATCCTAATAATTTTTTGTTAGATTAAATGTTTTCCACAAAAGTCATTACACTGATTTTTACACTGAGTATAACTCCGGCATGTCAACGGGGCCAGCCTGATTTTACCTAAAGCAACCGTTCACTAAATGGTGCGTGTTCGAAATGCTTGGATCAGCTGCGGCTTCGACAACGTCATAGTCTCCCATGTTGCACAAGCAACCAACGGTCATCAAGCCGTAGCCATAAGTCACTTGGTTTCGACACGACATCAATTTCATCACATGGGGAAATAAACACATCCACTTGTACTGGGGCTTTGGGCGTTGATTCCCCAACGCCCCTACCCCCACGCGATGACTCAACTGTAAGGCCAAATAAATTAAAACATGTTTAGCGTCCACGCTCGCTTCCTTAGACGCCGCCTCCTTTTTTACGAACAAAATTGTTTTCCTGTTTTTTTGGTTTTTTTTCATATTATTAAAAAAGATACATTTTTAACGATCTCAGAATAATTCTTTTATTTTGTTTTGTTTTAAAATCACAGCCGGTATGTGTCGGGCGGCCATACCTCCTCCCCTTCCCTTTTTTTTTTTAAGAGGCAATACGCCAAACAAGTTTAATTTTTTTTAAACCTTAAAATTCACAAAACGATGTCCTCAATTATTACTAAACTGATGACCTCGTTGTGTGTGAGGGGATATGATGAGTTGAAATAACTAGGACATCAACTGCCTTGAGTGACAGTAATTGCATTGGAGGTTTTTAAGGAAGTGTCGATTGTTAACACACTGCGTGCGGTCACTCTAATATAATTGCCTCTACATGTTTAGTAGGATGGCCTAGACCTTTTAACGCTATCATCCCTCTTTGCTGTTGTTGTTATTGTTGTTGTTGTTGCTGTTGACATTGTTGTTGTTGTGAAATAATCATCAGAGTCTCAATTTACTTGTTTACAAATAAAATACGCCAAGCGCAGAGAAAAGTACCGCTCACTCAAACTCGGTTGCAAGCCCAAAATTTGACACTCTGCAACTTTGTTTATCATATAAATTCATTAAGAAATCTGCATAATTGTATGAAACTCGGTTGCCGAGTTCTGTGCGAGGGAACATGACAATGACAAATTGATACAATCATATCAGTTATAAACTAACGGTTTTTTTGTGTGCACTTTACACAGTAGTTAATTAGATTAGATCGGGTTAAATAACGTTTTCGTTTGAAAAGTGTTATCCGCTAGGTTACTTAACAAAACATTGCAAAATGAAAGCTGTGTGATAATATTGTCGAGACTGTGAAAAGGTCAAAATGATCAGAGTCATGTTTTTTCTGTAGTACTGTATTATTCGACAATCGACAATCATCAATGTCATAGATTTGCCTTTTTTGTTCGTGGCACTGGACCATCCAATAATTCCACTGAGAAATGAACACATACAGGTTCAAAATAATTATTATCCCCAGCAATAGCCACAAACTAACGGCTTGTGTTTAATGTCGATGGACAAACGATATTAATACTACTAGCTGCAGATTTATATTTGACATGTATAGTACATGTATAATACCCCATTGAGTTTAACTTATTATAGTTCATCACGGTACTTCAATAATCAATATTCAATGTGTGTTATCCACGTTAAAAAAAGAAAGGGCATTTGAACTGTACAAATATTGAAACATAGAACTTTACTATTATTTCAAAACTAGAGCATCAGCAAATTACCTGTTCACGATGATTCATACAATTACACTAGCCATTTTGAAACCGTGCATTATAATCAATTTTATAACAGCCCTTCAATAATAAATATTTAATATTTAACCCACGTTAAAAAGAAAGTGCATTTGCATTGTACAAATATATAAACATGCTACTACAAATATTATTTCAGAAATAGAGCACCAGTATTTGCAGGCATAGAAAATGGACCCACTATAGAAACAAGAAATATAATTTTGCGGGTTCATGGATGAGCCTATCATTTAAAGTTACCCGTTCAAGATGGGGCCTCATCATTGTTTATTTCAGTGCTTATTTCATCATCATCATTTTAGGACAGTAGGTTTGTAGACAAAACAGTTCATACAGTAGAATCTGACGGCAATGCTCCTTAATCTGACGTTGCTATGGTAATCATACCTAAAGGCATATCACACACGATTGATAAAAATGGATTGAAAACTAAATGAATGGACTCCTCAACACAACGTCTTACAAAAATTATGCATCCAAACATAATGACGTATCCAAACAACAAATCTCATTTGTTTTACTCAATTGGTCATCAATGTTGCAAGAGAATGGATGGTTTAAGAAAAAGTATCCTTGTTCCCCAAATTTGTGTTCTTTGAGATGCCTAAAAAGGCTCCAGGCCTGAAGTCATTATATTTGAGCGGGAAATTACCTCTTTCTAAAAAATTACGTTATTTTAGAGAGAGCCGTTTCTCACGTTGTTTTATAATACCAACAGCTCTCTAATTACTCGTTGCCAAATACGTTTATATGCCAACATTTACTTTGAGTAATTACCAATAGTGCCAATGCCTTTAAACTTAATTACTGCTCATTTTCTCAAAATCATAGCCTCCTAATTTAGATGACATCTTCTCCCGAGCATGGCTGCCTGCATGATTTGTAAAATAAATGGTCTATGAACTTCACAAAACCGATGGTATATCATGGCTTCAATTTGTGACATGCTATTTCCATCCATTGTGCATAATTAGGGCCATGCCAGACAGAGCAACTTAACTTAAATCAACTTGCTGTTCTATGCAATTCCAAAGAAGAAAACAAATGACATTTAATTTTGTTTTCATCTTACGGCGATACGATACACGGTACTGTGCTGATTTACAAATAATATTGATTTTGGCACAAATTAAGAGTAAGTTACGAAAAAAGCATCTTGCTCTAATATGGACCATCGCAGGTTTGTCCTTTGAAAAATACAGATATTAAAAAAAAGCCATGTTTTGAAACTTTTCAAAATTGCTTACTAATTTTACATATTGTTTCAAAACTTAAACCCTTGAGGCCAAAGCCAAATATCTTATCCCAACACACTTTGACTATGTACCAAGTCACATGAGTTTGTCATCAAAAGCACACCATTCCAACAAATAGTTCCCCTATCTGCCCCTCAAACCTTTGACACAAAAAACCCAGTCACACATAAAATGTTCCTTTTGCACGCATCAGTTGCCGTCAAGTGTCATTCAAGAATTGCTCGTAATGTGTGACAAGGCCCTCCTACCAGGCAAGAACTGTGACCCCTTTTACCCACCACCCCTCCGAAAGCAAAACACGGGCCGGGTGCTGGGTAATGGGTGGATGGGATGACTTATTTTCCATAAATAGCCCCTTAACTTGTTTTCAAAACAATAATCCTGATTTGGCAGGGTTACTAATTTGTTTGTGTTTTACTTTTGATCAACGTGGAGACTGTGACTCACCAAGATTGCAGTTGCACAACCAGTAGGAATCATACCATCTCATATTAGGTGGTGTATTATACAAGAATATCAGTGTGCAAATATTAAAGTCACCTGAAAATATAATTTTTCTTTCAAACATAACAGTATATGCTTACGAACAATAACACTTTTTTTTTTAGTAATTGTTTGTCACGATTTATATGTTTAAAAAATATATAAAGTTGTTTAGGGGGCTGACTCCGCCTACCCCTTTTGTGACGTCAATCGAGGCAGACTTTGCCTGCAATGCGTATAGTAAACACACGTGCAAAGTACATGTACGTCCAAGTCGTGAGTTTGTACATTTCAAAAAGTGTTTTTCTGTATTCAGCAGCAATACACCTGGTCGGCATTGCCGGAAAAAAAACAAAGAACTTTTTTTTTTGAAACGTACAAACTCACGACTTGGTCCGTACATGTACTTTGCAATTGTGCTTACTCTACGCATTACAGGCAAAGTCTGCCTCGATTGACGTCACGAACAGCGCCCTCTCGGGTCGGGGTCTACTCTTAAATTTGTAAATAACATAAGAACTGATTTTTTTAAACCTTAGTTAACTGTTTATTCACATTCCACTCATCAAAACACATATATTAGTGACAAAAGCTTTATTTTGAAAAAAATACCACTTTCAGGTGACTTTAAATACTTATGAACGATACATTGGTACAATAATGTATCCCATAATACTGGTAAATAGATAGGTATACACATTACATTGTCAACAACGTGATAAAACATAACATTACAAGTTGATTGGTACAATACAATAGGCCCTACACTGCAAAAACTGGGGTGTTATAATTGACACCATTGATGTTGTCGCAATATTATAAGTACACATAAGAGAATCCAAATTAACAACAAAGGGTGCTAAAATAACACCAATGTAATTGTTCTGGTAGAAGAGTCTCATTTTAACACCATTTATTCTGTATTTTTTCTTTCTTTTGTGGTATCTTAAAACCCAAGGCAATGACGTTTTCCAGAGTCGCTTTCAACCAGTCTGCAAGTTCCTCATAGAAAAGGGAGTCCCCATTTATCTAACGATTTAATTTATGCAAATAATTTATGCATAATTAAAACAATTTATCGACAATAAATGACCCTCAGGCGTACTTCCAATTCGGCTACTCTCCGCGGCATTAACTTTATACAGAATAGAAAACATATAGTTTGTTTTTCCAACGACTATGAACCATGTGTGTATTGCAGAAATTAATAGGCTACATATTAATGAGAATTCTGCAATAAATTGCGGGGGGGGGGGACGTTTGCGTACAAAGCAAATTATAATTAATCAATGACAGTCCATGTTTTTTTTTTTTGGGGGGGGATATTAACTAATTTCACGTCCTCTATTATTTTTCATTTTATTATAATAATTCTTTTGTTAATGAATACAATCACTATAGCCAACCTGCTAAAAGAATATAAGAATATAAGAATACTAGGCGAAATATTTTATTGTAATCTTCTTCTTCTTCCTCTTTTTTGTTGTGTGGGGTCTGGGGGTTTTTTGTGGGGAGAGGTTTTGGGTCTAAATAGTCAGTGGACATCATGAACTTACTTGTCCATTGTTTCTTTTTTTGTGTGTTTGGTATTGTTGTTAATACAAATCAATCCTGACTCCGAAGTGATCCAGACAATATACATAAAGAAAACGGTTGTGAAATTCTGAAAAACTACTGCATGGATGATTACAGTATATATGGTTTCACGATGTTGCGAAACGATTTTGTCTGACCCCTATAGCTTTGATAATGAAAGAATGAATCATTCTGATACGAACATATCGAAACGTCTGTATATGGAATTATCAAAGCACGAATGACACACAATGATGACTAAGCAAAACCTATTATAACTGCAAGTCTATATAGGCCAACACTGAGTATAGATCAAGTACCATGACAGCGTACATCCCCTGATATTTATATTTTCAATGTTATATATTTGTGAAGATTTCCACAGAAACTCATTTTAGCTTGTAAACTTCTGACGTCAAAATGAAAAATATTTCATGGATTTTTTCTCTCCATTCAATGAAAAGACGCAGTTCACATACACGGTGATTTTATTCACAGCCCCTTCATTATATACAGACCGCCCTGATGGTGCTCCATAATGGTGTAATAATCTGGAACACTAATTTCAAAAAGGTTTTAAGGGAGTCAAAGTCAACTAGATTACTGAATGCATGATTTGTAGTGTTTTAAAAGAAAGTTTTCTGAAACAATACATGTGAATTAGTGATTTAATAATGGCTGCCCACATCGAATGACTTGAGTGAACGAGACCTACAGCCATTCCCGCACGTGTACAGAACGGCATGTCCAAACTATAATTTACTAATACCTCTCTAAACGTTCAACCGTTCTGCCTGGTGAAATGTCATTTTCCCAGGAGTTAGGCCTATGTGGGGTGAAATACACTCGTCTTGAGAAAGGGGAAATCTATTTATAATTATATCGAAGTCTTATATAGCGCCGCACCAACAATTGGGTACGCAAGGCGCTTAGTATTTACATTTTTACTGAAAGATAGATTGCAGAAGTTAGGAATGCTGAGATCCAATTATGTGGCACCTTGTATGGTTTTATAAGGTGCTATTTGATTGATTGAATTTATTTAGACAACAATACAGCAAGAACATGCCAAAAAATAAAAACAATAGGAGAAAATACAGTGAAATAAAATAAACCTAAAACACGAGATAGAAAATTCTGCACAAAACTATCCAACTATCGCCCAAAAGCCAATAACTTATACCTGATTTCGAATGCGGTCCTTATTGATTGCAACATCAAGAGTCAACAGTTGGCCATTAGAAACACTGTTAAATCATAATCATGAGAAAAGGCTAACACCTTGGACTATTGAGTTTATCAAGACAAGACCCCGCCACTCAAACCCCGCTTGAAAAACAAGCTGGAATTTGTTATTTATGTATCAGCATTACGTATATCGGTTTGCGTATGACGTCAATAAGACCTCATGTTGTTTTGAAGATTTGTATCTGAGGAAGGCGGGAAGTAGCATTTACGGTCAGTTACACTGTGGGGCCTGTGATAATTGTATTGTGACGACACAGTGGGTTAGTTGAGACTCATAATGGTGTAATTGGCGAGACAGATATGCCTGGAATGTCACAAGGACTGTCAATGTTGACAAAATTGATTTGTTAAAATAATAATAATAATAACACGGTGCTTATAATGCTGCATCAAAGCGCATTATTGTCAATTATACTTGAATGTATGCGGATATATAATGTTCGAAATAATAATAAGACCTATTTATCACAACTGTCACGAATGTGAACATGAAGTAATTTGACAACCGCATTGATTAAATTTACACAAAATAACCAACTTGTTGTCGTTTTTGTATTTGATATATGGTTGGCGTCGTTGTAGTCCTGATTATGCTGTTGCTGCAATTGCTGCTGCTGCTGCTGTTGTTGTTGTTGTTGTTGTGGTTGTTGTTGTTGTTGTTAATGTTGCTGTTGTCGTTGAGTAGCTTAATGACATTAATTAAATTGTAAATTTCACCATGGAGCTATATTTTTAGCCACATGGTTTTAATAAACGCACCCTTCAACCAAACTTGCGTGAATTTCATCAAATAATGTGAACGTGTTTTCCTGACTAAACGGGACAAAAAACTTACGATCTGTTCATGAAACTGCGATATCTGCGATCAAATTAAGCGACGGTTATATGAGGGATAAAGGTCTTCAAAGGACTAATTTGCTAACTTCTCGACTTTGATGGTTCTTTGGCAGGACACATTATTTCTCCTGAGGATTGGTACTGACAAGTATCTATAGGCCTGTTGAGTTTGTAAGATTGAGTATGAACCAATCGTGCCTTTTCAAAGTAAATTTTAAAGTGAGAGAACACTCCAACAAATATCGCAATTCACACGTTTGAATTCAACAAAGGGGTATGTACACATTGTATAATAGTGTATTGGCCTACGGCATACCCGAATAACGCCGATCCTGTTTTTCATTCAATTATTGTCCCACTGTGCATGAAAGAGCACAATGCCTTATTCCAGATATGAATCATTAGATGCCCGTACAGTGCATGTCTATCCAAATCAATGGTTATGGTTGGTGATACACGCATAATTTATATTAAAGTTAATGGATATGTCGTGGGTTAAGGCCTAATAACGTCGTCTACTGAGCCATTGTTATACATTAATGCATTATGCGTATAGTTGTGAACAAAGAGGCAGTGTTAATTTTTGAACCGAGTCTGTAACGACAACAATAACAGCAGCAACACGAAGAACCAATATGCCTGTGATATTTTGACTGGACTCGGGAATACAGTGCTAATGCACATCGGTGTGTATGGGTATGAAACCCAATGGGCACAGTTCCACCTTTAAAACAATATCTTATTTCGTAGACGTTTGATCAATGCGGTTGTAAAAAATCATAAGAGCAAATTTTACACTTATATTTTGAGTTAAGAGTGGCTCTAATTGTTTTGGTAGTAATGAAATCACTTCTCATTGCAATACTGACCAGTGCAGCATCTTGACGCATGTACTCTATATTAAAAGGTGAGTATATAGATAATATTGCTTTGGACTGAGAAGGAGGGCAATAATGGGGCTAGTGACCTGTGTTTAAGTTCCTTTCCGCCCCCGTGAACACCCTGGCAAGGATCCCCAGAGAGTCATGTATTCACAAGTCACGTCCCTTAAACTCTGATCCCATCAAAGACTGAAAGACTCGGTTTCAATACAAGCAAACAAAAGACTCACTTGGAAGGCGATGACTGCTACAAATGCGGGGGTTGGCGTTTAAATGACAGAATGTGATGGGCCGGGAGTCAGAAATTCGTATATCTAATGATTAGCAAGAAATGAAAAAGATAAACAGAAGCGAATACCAACCCACCCCGCCCAAATCAGAAAAGGCCAAACAAGACAGAAGAAGAAGAAAATACCTCCGGGCTAGGTGAAAAGTCTTCACCAATTTGTTGAAAAGTATGGTTGGGTGATAGGTTTATTCATGGGTTTATTGGAAATATATAGCCCCTTTGACACGAGAGCAATTTAGCAAGGGTCCCTCGCTAAATTGCAGTTTGGTTGTACAATTTTAGAAATCGTACCTCGTGTGAGAGGACGAATAATTGTGTTTTTATTATCCAATGACCCTTCGTGAAATACTGCCAAGCATTGCAACACATTTCCAATTTATGCTAAAGCTAAAGCAAGGTACTCCTGTTAAATTGCTGTCGTGTAAACAGGGCTTACACGGCTTAGCAAACAAAAGACTCGCTTAGAAGGCTATGACTGCTAGGATCCAATAGGTAAATGCGGGGGTGAGGTTTAATCGACATATCAGGGGTTTCCAGAATGTGGTGAGTCATGAGGGTCGCATTAGCAAGAAATGACTGAAGCAAATACCAACCTCACCCACCCCGCCCGAAATCAAAACAGAAAAGCCGAATTAAGACAGAAGAAGATAAAGATACGCACGGGATGGGACGATTTGGAATAGCCTATCATTCAAGATAGTCAGGAGGATTGGTCAGTGTTCAATTGCGTTTTGATATGGAAAGCATTATTCCAACAAGAATAAACAAACTCAAACAATCTTTTAAAGACCCTAGACACTATTGGTAATTGTCAAAATCCAGTCTTCTCAATCGATGTTTCTCAACATATGCATAAAATAACAAACTTGTGAAAATTTGAGCTCGACTGGTCGTCGGGGTTGCGAGATAAAAATGAAAGAAAAAACACCCTTGTCAAACAAAGTTGTGTTTTCTTTCAGATACTTGATTTCGAGACCCCAATTTAATTCTAAACGTGAGGTCTCGAAATCAAATTTGTGGAAAACAACTTCTTTCTCGAAATCTACGTCACTTAAGAGGGAGCCGTTTCTCACAATGTTGTATACTACCAACCTCTCCCCATTACTCGTTAACAAGTTAGGTTTTATGCGGATAATTATTTTGAGTAATTACCAATAGTGTCCACTGCCTTTGTTGAAAGGTTTACAGGATTGTTTTGGGTTGTCCATTAGTGAAACTACACTCTATCCTTCTGATTTTCATCCAACCAAAACGGATTTTACACCTTCACGCAGGAAATTCAAAATACAATCCGGGGGGTGGGGGGGGGGGAGGGGGTGCCAGTCGGAGGTAATTAAACACTCACCAAAAGGAAAGCTATAATTGAGACCCTCAATACCTTGTCCGGTTTTCTAAGAAAAGGGTCGGTTTAATTTGTCTTAAATACCAGGGTATGTGAACTAACCTTGACCTAGTATCGTGTTACTTTGACCTCATCTTAAACAAAAAACTAAACAAACTTGGCTATAAGGGAATGCGTATAATTAAAACACTTAGAAAAACATCTAAGAGTCATCATTGCTTATTGGACTTTAGACTGTATTCATTAATGTTTCTGGTGTCTGGAATACCATGCAAGTCTTGCGTGTGTTTGATCGGTGGGCCGTGTAAGTGCGCAAATTTACAGCATTTCTCCTTCTCAATTTTTTATTTATTTAAATAGAGATGTCAATATTGCATCTAAAAAGCCGAGTTGCATGATGTCCATTCAGAAAAGATTTTTTTTAGCTACCTTTTTTTTGTCAAAGTAACTTCATGTTCTATTATAAGCGCCAACATAATACAGAAAATCTGTGACATTTTCTGAAAATCACGCTCACGTTTTCGAGGGAGAGAGAAGTTTTCATGGAATGTTTTTGATGAACGAATAAAAATAACAAACGGTGCATAAAATTTATGACATTTTGTGCATGCATGTGCAATGTTTGAGGCAATTTCTTTGCACATTGTAGTCGACAATGAATATACTTGGTACTGGTATTCGATTATAACACAACGGTTTCACATCGAAAACTCTCACATTATTGTCATTGTTTGATCATAAACAGTGTTTTATTTGTAAGGCCTTTACTTAATCCTCTTCAAGGTTTCTAGAAGCAATTTTCTCGAAACTTCATCGATAGGTTGGTATACGCCTCTCTTAGTATTTATGCATGAGGTACGTCACAATGCGAACTCAAAACGAGGTGATGGGCGCAGCCACTGCAAGTGATGGGGAACGTGCGCCCATAGCCTCATTTTGAGTACGAGTTATGACGTCATGCATAAATATTAAGAGAGACAGTGATTGCACACAACATCCTGGACAATTCTTTCATAATGGTTACAAAGTCATTTCAGGGGAAACCCCTAAACGGACCAGAGTCCCAAGGACGGTCTGTTTCAATACAAGGGACTCTTGATGACTTTCAGAGCCGTAATTGGCCCCACTCGTGATCGTGATGATGAGAGGCTGTCAGATTCAAATGGTTTATTATGTACATAGCCATGTGTCTCCTTCCCCCATTTTCGGTTGGAGTGTCAATAATTATGTAAATATGAGTTTGAATAATCATCAGTTTGTCATGTCATGCGACCTGGAGTTGTATTGAGAAAGTTGTCCGAACGTAGTTAAAATTGAAAGTTGCAGACCACAGCATGAGGGGTGGGTGTTGAATCCAAACAGATGCTGATAATTGCTCTCTGTTTTATTTTAAACACGAAACACTTTCATTCCCCAAAAGGTAAAGTACAGTGCGATAAATGTTACAACACAAAGCAAGAAACCCCCGTGTTTATGGTTCATAGCAAGCGCCCTTAGTTAAGGGTTTTCTCATGCTTGGTTGAGAGACATGTTATGGTTTCCTTAACAATAATAAATTAATATGGTAATTCATCAAACAATTTACCAAACGCCTAATTACCGACCCGAGAATATTAATTAATTGATTGAGCAATGCGCAGCTAAAAATACGTTACCTGGAAACGGAATGAAACTTATCGTGTACATACATGATAAGTTATCGTGTACGTACACCATAAGTTTGGATTTATCGTGTATGTACATGCTAACTTTTAATTTAACGAGTACGCAAGTTTGGATTTATCGTGAATGTACATGATAAGCTTGTATACTTATCGTGTACGTACCAGATAAGTTTGGATTTATCGTGTATGTACACGATAAGTTATCATGTACGTACACGATAAGTTATTATGTACGTACACGATAAGTTACCATGTACGTACACGACAAGTTTGGATGTATCGTGTATGCACACAATAAGTTATTCATGTACGTACACGATACGTTTGGATTTATCGTGTATGTACACGATAAGTTATCATGTACGTACACAATACGTTTGGATTTATCGTGTATGTACACGATAACTTATCGTGTATGTAGGCCTACATGATAAGAGAGAGAGAAAAAGTATTCATGTGGCGGCAATACGCTTCCGTTATATATGAACTGGAGTTATATAAAAAAACGGACAGTAATGTAGGCAAAAACCAAATCATCTTAAGGGCAATTTCCATTTCCTTAAAAACGTACATGGAAGAAGGTTGAAGTTGACAACTGGATTATGGTTGTTAGGGCGTTAAGACACAACGTTGTGAATTTAAGATGTAGTTTTGTGTCTTATTAAGCTGCAGACATGCACCTGGTACCTGTTTGGTTGTACGAGTGCTATCCAAGTGGTATTTTCTACCACAAATAATTTCAGACAGTGGGAAATGCAACAACTCTTTCGGGTTAATTGGTGTCTGCCATTGTTATAGGTTATTTCAGCGTTTTACGACCAGACACGTATTCAAAAGTAGGGTTTGGTACCGGTTTATCCTAGTCTCTGCTTCCCCCTTCATTCCCCTTAAAAAACTGATTTATTAACCCTCCAACGCCTCCACTTTTTGCGGTCCCGGGGGTGGAGTTCCGGATAAAAATCCTCATTTTAACGTCATCACCGGTAGGCCTACCCTCATATTCGCCCACCTAGCCTTAAACGGCACTATTGGTAATTACTCAAAATAATTGTAAGCATAAAACCTTACTTGGTAACGGAGCAATGGAGAGCTGTTGGTAGTATAAAACTTTGTGAGAAACGGCTCCCTCTGAAGTAACGTAGTTTTCGAGAAAGAAGTAATTTTTCACTCAAAGGAACACGTTGCCTTGGATCGGTCGAGTTGGTCTATAAAAAGCGTTTGTAACCGTTTTTTTATAACATGCATATGATTAGAAAGATGTTGTAAAAGTAGAATACAATGATCCACACAAGTATGCCTCGATGTTGCGTGGTTTTCCTTTTACTGTGTGAACTAACACGGTCTGCCATTTATGGGAGTCAACCATAAATGGCCGACCGTGTTAGTCGACGAGGTAAAAGGAAAACCGTGCAATTTCGAGGCATGTTTGTGTGGACTATTGTATTCTACTTTTACAACATCTTTCTAACCATATGCATTTTATAACAAACGGTTAAATAGTTGAATTTGATTTCGATACCTCAGAATTAGATTTTGAGGTCATTTGACCCGTTAGTGTTAGTATCCCGTGTCAGCAGTAAAACACAAATTTCTTACTCGAGGAAATACTGCTTGACCTACGTTCGAACCAACTGTCTGATAAATAATAAAATAATTGACGCCCTTTGTATATTGTTCGGAGTAAGAATTATTAATATAAAATGTACTGGTAGAACCTTTGAAATTAACATCTTCATAATAGGCATCTTGGAAGAAATGTTGGTTCCTCGGTGTAAGAACCGAAATTGAAAAGATTTAATGTTATTGGCTTTTTGCTATCCTTTTGATACTTTATTGCAGCTTTTCTTTCTCGTAATTTATTTTTGATTATTTTTGGTTATATTGTTCAACCTCCTGATGCATATTGTGTATATATTGTTGTCGTGTTTTGCTGTATTTGTATCCGAATAAATTCAATTTATCAGAAAAAAAAAACTCATCATCCGAATCCGAGCCCTCTTAAAACCAACACTACTTTCTTAGGGAAATAAATATATGCACATTGTCACCCTCAACCCGTAAACTACTAATTGTCCAACTGTTAGCTAATGATGACTGTTCGCCAGTAACCGGTATTAGGCCACAGACCCAGTTCCCTTGTTCTATTTCGAAAAACAGGTGGAAGGAATTGTGACAGTTGTCTCTTTCTTGGACCATCTGTGCAACTTCGGATAAAGTTTCATCAGGACTAGACCCTACAAGGATTTGCGAGGGATTACACTATGAATGGGGATATAGTATTCTTTTCCGAATGCGTTGGGGTTCTTTTGTTGCATGGTATTGCTATACTATTGGCGGCATTTTTTCTTCAGATACTTGACAGATTTTGTGCTTTCCTTATTCTCTCGCAACTCCGATGACAAATGCAATTGAGTAAATATATTCACTGGTTAGTTATTTTATTCACATGTTGGGATACACACAGTGGGAACACTGGTCTTTTTACCAAAGATGTCTCTTAATCTTTTATTGTTTTTTTTTTTTTTTCAATGAAGTTAATAATGAGCAATAATAATAAATCACAAAATGGAACAAATAACCAATTAAGGTTGTAGTTATTATTTTTATCAAACCTTGATCGATAGCCTTTCGTTTGTTGTTTATTGACAGGCCTCGTGTCAGCCTAAACCCTTCGCTAATAAGCACAATGCGCATACACGCGACCGAGACCATTATGTTATAGTGCTGTGTTTGGTCAGAGATAGTTGCACACGGGCAATATTATAATAATTTGGCCATCTCGTGAACCAAGGACAAAGAAGTGGTCACTTCACAGAGGCGGGCCGCTGCCCCAACACTAAACCCCTATTGTCCATAACAAACTAAGAGACCTCAACTGTCGCAAATCATACAATACCAGTAGGCTCGGTCTACGGGAAGAGGGTCCATCAACCCCCTTAAATCCATTTTTAATTATCATTTAGCTTTTAACAATAGTGGCGGTACAAGTTGCATTTTCAAGGGCTGCACTACACCAAGGCTGTTTTAACAGCTGTTTGTTACCCGCGTGCCGGCCGCAAGACGCTATTACGAACGAAAGGATCAGTATATTTTGTCCGTCTTTTGTTGCGAATATTAAGTCGAGTGGCTGCTGCCTCAAAATGAGAGAAAAAACCAGTGGCCTAGGGGGCCGGGGTTTAATGAGAATAAAGCCAGATTAAAATTCAGTTAATCAATTGTGACGTGAATGCTGAACAAGGAACTGAGCCGGTGCGAAACTATACGCGGTCAGGGGATGCCCCACAACAAACAGATTTTCCATTGTTTGTTAGATCAACTACACACTTAAAAATTACTTGGGCATGTACAATTTGTTTTTATATTCCTTCGTAAAAAAAGTGTGAATGCATCATCGATTTTAAAGGAAATCGGTAGTCGGAATATAGAAACCTTGTGACGAAGTGTGAAATAAACGGATAAAGGAAGTTGATTCAAGAGAAGTGTGGTTTAATTGTTTCAGTGAAGTCGTTAAGAGTTTTACCACAACGTTTAAAGGAAACGAGATAATTCATTCAGACATGTTTCTTTAACTCCGCTTCATATTCACGGGCGAATGTCTCGTCGGTAATGGGGACAGAGTGGTTGATTTGCTCATAATTTTACACATATATAAATATGTTTTTCGTACCAGGTAAAAAGTATTTTTGCTTTCTCTGTTTTACGTCTATAGCTTAAGGCCGAATTTCCCCCACGTTTTGCCCGAATTTGGCCAGAGAGCTGTTAACAGCCTCGGATGTATGCCGACAAAAATGGTTGCGTTGCTGTATTCATGGAGGAAGAATGTTTTCTTCCCTACTGTGTTGCACTTCTACTATAATGATAGCGATACCGTATTATATGGATCTAATGCTTTTCTGAATTAGTTTTGGGTTCTTACAAACACCCTTTTTTTGTTTTTAAATCATTAAGTTAAATGAATTGTTTTTAAATTACGCCCTAATGAGCCTAAATACGGAAGCATATTGCCGAAACATGAATAAAAATAATCTCTTGTCGTGTAAATACACGATAACTTATCGTGAACATAGCCTACATGATAAATCCAAACTTATCGTGTAAATACACGATAACTTATCGTGAACGTAGCCTACATGATAAATCCAAACTTATCGTGTACATACACGATAACATATCATGAACGTACATGATAAATCTAAACTTATTGTGTACGTACACGATAAATCCAAAATTACCGTGTACGTACATGAAAAATCTTAACTTATTGTGTACGTGCACGGTAAATTATCATGTATGTACACGATAAATTATCATGTACGAAAACGATAAATTATCATGTACGTACCACTATGTTAGGAGGTTCAAAACTTTACAAAATAATTATCTCTAGCCCAGTTATGGGGGAATCCGGTTTAATTTAATTAAGTTTGTGTAATACTAATACTATGAGCATAATTACAGTGACTTACAATTATTGCAATATTGACTGCCCCTTTAAGTTGTGTTTTACGCCTTTGACTAAACTTAAGTAAACCTCGATCTTTGCAGACGCAAAATTACCGACCCGAGAACATTAATTAATTGAATGAGCAAAGCGCAGCTAGAATGACGTTCCCTGAAAAAAACGATAAGTTTATTGACTTATCGTGTACGTTCATGATAAATTATGGTGTACGTACACCATAATTTTGGATGTATCGTGTACGTTCATGATAAGTTGTACATATATTTTTGATGTAATTTTATTGTTAACCAAATGCCATTAGTCTATGACTTTTTATTTGGTCTTGTATTTTTATATGAAAATAAACCAATATTGAATTGAATTGAATTGAAAGTTATCGTGTTCGTACACGATAATTTTGGATTTATCGTGTACGTACACCATAAGTTATCGTGTACAAACACGATAAGTTTGTGGACTTATCATGTACGTTCATGATAAGTTATCGTGTACAAACACGATAAGTTTGTGGACTTATCATGTACGTTCATGATAAGTTATCGTGTACAAACACGATAAGTTTGTGGACTTATCATGTACGTTCATGATAAGTTATCGTGTACAAACACGATAAGTTTGTGGACTTATCATGTACGTTCATGATAAGTTATCGTGTACAAACACGATAAGTTTTTGGACTTATCATGTACGTTCATGATAAGTTATCGTGTACAAACACGATAAGTTTTTGGACTTATCATGTACGTTCATGATAAGTTATCGTGTACAAACTTGATAAGTTATCGTATACATACAAGATAAGTTATCGTATACATACAAGATAAGTTATCGTGTACATACAATATAAGTTATCGTGTACATACAATATAAGTTATCGTGTACATACAATATAAGTTTGGATTTATCGTGTACGTACACGATAAGTTAGTATGTACGAACACGATAAGAGGGGAGACAAAAAAATTTCATGTGGCGACAATACGCTTCCGTACCAGTACTTAAGTACTCAATGGCGAAACTGTTAGTAATTTTTGTGTGTGTGTTTCTGAGTGGTTGTTATGTTTTTGTGGTTTTTTTTTTCTCGTTTTCAAGCAATACTAATTAGTTTCATTTATCCACCTATTTACCAGGACATTTAGTTTGAATTGAGGGTTTTACTTTGTGAATTTGATTAGCATATCATACAAATGGGTTTTTCCTTGTGTTTTGTCTTTAACAACTATGTGGTTAACACTTCACAATAAAATCGAAAAGATTTAAGTTTATCTGTTCAAAACCTTAGTATAATTCTTTTCGAACTTTCCTTTAATTGTGAGTTACGTTGACATTTCAAGTTGTCAGCTTTTTGACGGTCTTTCCAAGAGTCCATTAACGATCGTATGACTGATTCCTATCCTGTTCCCGGATGTGGTTTCATCGAGCCTTTACGGATTATACAGGAACAATTCTACACTTATCTAAATAAAACTTTTCCCCCTACATTTTCCCAGATTCCTGGATTTCTCGATTGTAAGGTTGACCCGTAGAGTTATTTTTGACAGGATTAGTGAAGTTACGTTCAAGGAAAGAGGAACATTCTCTGTATGGGATACTGAAATAGATTCCCCCCGAAAGGAGTTCCGTGTTTCCCTCTCAAGTTTAATTTCACACTGGAACATTTCCCTGAGGGTTGGTAATGGTATGATCATATCAATCAACTTTCAGATTGAAGACAAACTATCAAAGTCTTTAAGATATTGACTCATTTAGCATCCCTCAGAACGAGCCTCTCACAATCGTCACCTCTTCACACTTCCAAATAAAAAAGGCTCGTCTGAGAGATTCAGTAAAAGTAAACCATGTCTTCCATGCGATATCATTAATTTTTAGAATGTATTTAACTGTGACTGTAAGTAAATTTGTAAGTATTGTTTTTCATTGTTTTCATTTGTTAAGACACATAGTATGCCAATGTAAATCAGCCGTTGTGCTGATATTTTGTTACCTGTATAATAAGCTTGAAAAAAATAAAAGACAATCCCTTTGTCGAATATAAAGTGATGCCACTTCTTCATTTTGTTTACATTCATTAATTTACTTCATACTTCATGTTGTTTGTTTGTTGTCGTGGTGTTTTTTGTTTGTTTGTTCCCCCTAGTCTATTGATTAGATTTTTAGTGTAAATACTTCAACTTAATATGTTGCCTCTGTGCGATTAATTCTTTTTTTTTGTTTACTGTTGCTGTAATTTGTATGATTGGATGAGTATCCCAATTATCACCTATACACACAAATAAATTAATTTTTAATATTTTTTAAATTTTCAATAAGTATACATTATTTGTTGTAAGAGTATTATAATCTTAGTTGGTTTTCTCTGTTTACCTACGTGACAAACATGTTGAACTTAAGGTTTTCCACTTATGTCCCTAGTCTTCTGCAGTTTGTTGTCGTCTTTGTTTACATTATTATGCCTAATCGCCGGACATTGAATTTCAATTCCTTCCCCTATTCACCAGGATCGACGTCTATGGAGAACAAATCCTTCAGACTCGAGCGGAGACTAATGCTCTCAAAGGTTTAATCAGACAGCATAACCGTCTGTGGCTGGAATTACCAGAATATTCTTCAATTGCATTTGATTTATCATGAGACTATTCTGCGTTCGCGCAGGCGTTAGTTCGCTGAACCCTTAACAAGCAATTAAAGGAACGATTTATTTGCTTATTTCATATTATTTGCGTTTATTTTCTTGAATTCTAGTTTGCCTTTTAGCCTTTTGGAACTTCATTGCAACATGTTAAGTTACCTGCGTTAACGATGTGGTGGGTAATAAATATAAATTAGTATTATATAGCGCAACATGAATTAGCAGATAATTATAGAGTAATGAAAACTGTAAAATAGTCCAAATGCACCATGAGACATATCTGACTCATTTAGTTTGATGGTTGTCGTAAAAGATGAATTTAGGCCTTCGATAATAATTAATCTTATTTGCCTGTGTTATTTTTGTGCTCAGGTAAAGTCTGGTCGGTTATCAAACGCATTCCGAAGTGTGATGTGATGGGTAAGGGAAAATGTAAAATAATCCAAACGCACCATTAGAAGTTTCCGACTCATGCACCATGAGACATATCTGTCTCATTTAGTTTGGTGGTTGTCGAAAAAGATGAATATAGGCCTTTGATAATATTGAATCTTTTTTGCCTGCGTTTTTGTTATGTTGCAGGAAAAAAATGTGATCGGTTATCGAACGCATTCCGAAGTGATGGTAAGCAAGGGACAAAAAAGGGCGTGTCAGATTGCCATGTGAAGAATGACCAGGAAAGCGTGGGCTATGTCATTCTAGTGACTTTGGTTTAGTTAAGAACATATAGAGGAATACATTTGGAAAAAGATCAGCGAAAATCTCGCTTCATCCAAAAAATCTTGGTTAATATCAAAAAAGGAAAACCTCAGGGCTGATACTTCACGGATTCAACGAAGGCGGTTTGCCAACTAATGAATTGATTCCCTCAATATGCTCTATGTTGAAATTGACTTATATATCGCCTTGGTGCCCTTGCCCTTTCAAAAACGAATTATACAGGTCTGAGACCTTGATATAGGGATGTACATGTACATTTTGCCGACAGTTTAAGATCATGTTCCTCGAGTTTTATCTGTGATTTTTAACTGTGTGACTTCTCAAAACAAGCAACACCATGGCCGTTTGTGTATTTCTTAGGATAATTCAAAGGACACTCAGAGCACATTGGTATGGTAGACATTCTTACGGAGTTGTAAGAGGGTTGGGGGGGGGGGGGGTGAATTATAACTTCTTTGTTTTCCCCAACACAAGATGTACAGGTCTGCAATTTATGTTTTTGCCACTTCGTTTGTTCAGTATCGCTTTGGTTGTATTCAGTTACAATAGAAACCTACACTCAGCCAAGTTTCTTACAAGGAAATCCTCTTTTTTTATTAGACATCTAGTGATGACTTTTACAAACAATTCAAAATGTCGACACTTCGGTTGTTTTCAGAACAAAAATGTCCACAAAAGATATTTAATACATGGTTGTACTAGTGTGTACCTGAAATTTTACTATGTATGGTTTCTCCTTAAAAATAGACACGCAAACAATAATATATTTCTATTTATATACAAGACGCCATCCCTAGTTGAATACGGAGACTTCAGTACATGCCCCCAGTGTATGTAATGACTTTCGTTTGATACACTCAGCAGCGATCACTTCTTTCCCCACTCAATGCCCCTTTCATCCGGAGGAAATTGATAGTTCTCCTTTCTTAAAAATAATATAATATACGTGTAACTAAAGCGATTGCGAGGGTTCATGATGCTGGTTCGGATTTAGTTTTCGGTCAGAGTGAGGCTGCAGATCTTCAAACACGGATCTGACATGAGTCTTATAGAAAGATCTGATACAATTATTTCCAAGGGATGCTGATATAAAAACTTATTATCGAATACCTAATTGAACCGTTAATGAGTACGGTATAGGTTGAGAGATGATATTTCCGAATACAAAATCCGTAATTTTACAAAAAAATAGTGTCAGTGGCGAGGCAGAGAGGGGGAGTTCCAACCCTTTCAAAACCCATTGTTTACCCCCATAAGATCTCAACATTACACATAAATAAACAAATATACATACAAAATATAACAATACATTTATTATATATAAGGGGTGTGTACTACTAAGATTAGAACTAAAAATATTTTTTAAATGATGAGGATGGTGGAAAACTGTCATTTTTACAGTTTCGCCTAAACTGCTTCTTTAATGTTTCCAAAGAGTGAAAGCAGTTGGTGTTTTTCTTTCTTGACGACCAAATGAGCTTATACTACCACAGGTTTGTTATGTCATGTAGATGTATGTGCATAATATAATATACTGGTCCAAGTGTTGTTCTCGTCCATGGCATTTGAACATGGCCTAACCTACTTTATTGCCTATAATAAAACTCAGCGTATTTTTCCTTTTAACAGGAAATCAACAATTTTCGGCAGTTTATCTCACATCCTTGGCGTCTACGGGTTGCTATCTACAATAGCGGAACTCTTGATTACGGCAATTTATCTCGATAGCATTTGTACCAGATTACATGGTCCCTTCGTTTACGTTGACGTGGCCTGATGGAGCCATTTTTATTTATTTTTTACATTTCAAAAGACACGGCCAGGGGTCCGAATTTAATTTGAATTACAATATTATTAGAAAAACATAAATTTAAATGAAACTGCGTGGACATGTGTAAGTCCACATAGCGTTTCGTGTCCATACATTATGAGGACCCCTTTTTCTCATGTCCATGCACTTGGTATAAAGCGTTAATTGAATACGATTTGGGTTCCAACTTAAGTTCAACTGCTGGGGCAAGCTCAGCTTGCACGAAAAATCCAGAACGGACCAAAGAAGTGAAAAGGTCAGATCGACGCGGCTCAGGAAGAAAATAAAACGTGTCAAAATGTCAGAGTCTTAGTATTTTCGTCTAGCCTTGACCTAATCATGACGTCACTAGTTCAGTATCATCGAACGATCTCAGTAAACCATCGGTCCATGACCCGAGGGTGGTGACGTCATGGAGTGGAGCCACTGTGTAGTTGTTTTCATAAGAAGGTTTCTAGTTTAGACTAGAGGTTTGGATAGTAGTACTTTTACAGGGGTTTCTAAAAGAAAAACGTGGGCAAAAGCTGACACCTAAAAGAGTTTCATAACCTTACAATTGAACTTTTCTAAAGGCAGGGTATACTTTCGATAATATTGTCAACAGTCCGTATATTCACTTGATGCCCCAAACGTACCGAGAAACCTTTGAATAATTAGGCCCAATTGGTCATTATAGTTACACGAAAATTATGAACGAAAAAACCCACAAAGTTTAATACAAAATAATTACCAAAGTATGCACTCCCTTTCAACTATAAATTCGGTTTTTATTTCAAATGGATTTACTGTCTCAAAAATCAAGCATACAACTTCAAAACAATGGCACTATTATAAACGCCTGTTTTTTTCAAACCCATATAAACCGATACTGTACTTTCCCGAGCTCTGTAAACAGAAAGCAAAATCACCGGCATATTACTCGGGTGGGATTCGAACCCACGACCTTTTCATTTATAGAGCAGTGTAAACGTAATTAGATCATTTAGCTCACGTTATGAGTAGAAAAAAACTCGAGATAATGGAAGATATGGAAAATAAAACAGCATACGATTATTTTGCTCTATGACGTATATTGACCGCATACTGCACACTTCACAGCCAAATTGCCCCTACGGTCCAGGGCAGTGCCGTGTAACACACAAATATTAGCCTGTTGACGGTTTCGACGAGCCAAGTCGAGCCGCCAGCGGCGGATTGAAGATAAATAATAAGACGCAAAGATGTGGCCGGGTTGTAATGCCTCTCTAGAGTTTTCGTGGATATAGAGGCATGGAGAGACAAGACAGTGCTGGAACAAAAGGTGACCCACAAGCCATCTTGGCTCGAGTAGCGGTCTTCCTGTTTACGACTTGAAGAGTCCTCTCTGATCATGAACTCTCAAGTGTCTGACCAACATCAAGCCCCTTGATGACACTTCTAGAATGTGCGTGGGAAGTGGCTGTTCGTGATGGCGTTTGGGGGATGCGTGCAGTACGTGCGTGATAAGAGTATAGAGATGAGGCCCAGAATCGTTGCGTACATGCCGCGCAGCACGCATGGCGTGGCATGGGTGTGCGTGGACAGGCCCCCAGCACCCTGTGTTTCAAGACAAAAGGGTTCATGAACATGCCCCCATTACGAAATGCGTGCCAAGAAAGAGTTGTGGGGATACATCCACCAGCACTCATCGCATGTCAAGAAAAAGGGGGTGCATGGGCAGGCCCCCAGCACCGTTGCGTGTAAAAAAAAAAAAAAAACATGTGTGGACAGGCCCCCAGCACGCATTGCGTGTAAAAAAAAAAATGGGTGCGTGTACAGCCCCCGCCCCGCCCCCCTCAACCCGGCACACTTTGCGTGTCAAAAAGGGTGCACGTGGACAGTCTCACCCCAACACACATTGCGTGTAAAGAAAAGGGCTGGAAGTGCGTGGACAGGCCCCCAGCACGCATTGCATGTCAACCCCCCCCCCCAATTCCTTAGCACGCATGGCGTGTCAAGATAAGGGGGAGGGGGTGGTGCGTTGTAAAATTTGAGAGTACCAAACAAGCACCCCAACAAGTCCAAGTTACAAACCCATTTATTTACGATTAAATGCATTATTTTAGTACTTTTTGTTAGTGTTCGTTGTATTTATTTTCTGGATTGTATTTATTGTATTGCGCAGTAGAGAACATATATTTATTGCACAATATTTACGCGTCCTTTAATATCATTATTAACAATCACATAATATAAAGGATTTACATCAAACAATGCCCAAACTAGTCACCAAATTTCCCGCATATAAACCGGTAATCTGATTCTCGCCTTACCTTATCAATCAATATTAATAAAACACTGAATCATCTCCGATATATTTATATTGTATCAGTACAGATGATACAAGAGGAAGAAGTGAACAAAATGTTAAAAATGAAGTAGGAGTCATCGTTGATGACTGGATATTTATGAGTCATTGGATCAAAAGAAACATCACACAGCAAAAAAAAAATGAAACGGGAGACAAATAATTAGCATGAGTCACAGTACGAGCGTCTTGGGTTGATGCGTGTTTTTTTTGTAAAACGTGTCTTTTGAGGGAATGCAAACAAGTCTCAGTACATGTGGATGACCAAAGATTCTCGAAAGATCTCCGTTCCGGAATGGTCACGAACGGAGCAGCTTGTAAACACGTTGAATTGGCTTTGATGATTGAATAACAGGAAAACCGTAGTGTTTTGCTCAAATCGCTTGATATTGATACAGAAAAAAACATATCTTGCTGATGTGTTGTTTGTAACTATGGTTCCTAGAAAGTTTATAGACCTTAAAGGCAGTGGACACTATTGGTAATTACTCAAAATAATTAATGTCATAAAACCTTACTTGGTAACGAGTAATGGGGAGAGGTTGATAGTATAAAACATTGTGAGAAACGGCTCCCTCTGAAGTGACGTAGTTTTGGAGAAAGAAGTAATTTTCCCACGATTTTTTTAGTGTGACAAGGGTGTTTTTTTCTTTCATAGTTATCTCGCAACTCCGACGACCGATCGAGCTCAAATTTACACAGGTTTGTTATTTTATGCATATGTTGAGATATACCAAGTGAGGAGACTGGTCTTTGACAACTACCAATAGTGTACACTGTCTTTAAGTATTTCAAAGGTGTGAGGGCTCTTTCATGTAAACCATACTTCTGGAATTTGAGGCATTGCATGTAATAAGGTTTGCGGTAACCATTACTTGATGAGCTGGAGTTGCAATGTAAACCCCCAAAACAAGTGGGGTTTTTTGCTTGACATTCTTTTAAGCCACGATGGTAAATAATAAGCAACAAACCGCAATCAGGCTGCACAAAAATTGTGCAGTACAGCAAGACAGATTATTTTATCCGAGTCTCTTAGTTATTCGGAGGTCTGGAAGTACCATACCAATTATACAGATTACGAGAATAATTTTCTCGCCAAGTGGACTAACTGAAGAATTCGAATTGTCTGTTAAATTGACCTCACCAGGACGAGTTATTATTGATGAAGTCCAGCTTTAAAGTCGACTGTGTATTTTGGCAAGCTGACTTCCTAGGTTCAGTATGTGGTATGACACTAATGTTCCGCATACAGCCAACACTCCCATCACGAAAAGAGATTCACAGAGTTGTGCAACAATGGTATTTGTTTCCTTCTGTTTTATTATCATGCAACTTCGTTGGCCAATTTAGTCCAAATTTTCACAGGCTTGTTATTTTATGCATAATGTTGAGACACACCTTGCTCTATGGATACACCAAGTGTAAGAGGTGCGAACTTTGACAAAAGATGTCCAGTGCCTTTAACGGCTAGTGATTCACGTAGTGAAGGTCAGTGACTTCCTTGGGATGTGCATCCATAAATGAAGAACACGTCTTTCTAATCATCACTTATTCACAAGGATGAACAGTTTGTTGTGTTGCGTCGAAGCAGTCATTTTTGAAGATGGCTCCTTCTTAGAAAAGCTGTGAAACTCTAATTGCATTAAGTGTCTTTAAATCAAGTGTTTCCTTCTCGAATAAAGTACCTGGGAACATTGGTATTAAATCATGAGCAATCGGCCTTTTATCGGGTTTGCAAGCTGTACTGTAAAAACAATCTAAATTCTCTGCCGTGCAACGAGCTCTGTTTATTGGTTACTTCTTTACAAATTATGGTTTTGGCCACTTTGTACTGTCTTCATGAAGTATGGAAATAGATGTGAGTCTGAATTGAATGGATCTGCATTGGTAATGCACCTTTAACGAATCACACGAGTGTCTAGAGCAGGTGATTACTTACAACTGAACCGAGAAAGTGACTCTTTTCATTTCGTTGCTTCTGCCCTTTCCCCCTTCTTTATCACATTAAAGTACAAACTTATGGACAACTTCGTTTAATGTCATATTGGTATATCAATCTTGTTTAAATTGAAAAAGCAAAATTTACACGAACATTCCGGTTTGTATAACCAATGTATTTATGGTATGAGTGTGGTGAACAATTAGTGCCAAATAAACATCAATATATTCAGGTTGGTTCCAAATAGGCTAGTATAGATTCCATATAATAGATCCATGGTACGGAGTCTTATTTACGTACCCCTTAAAGATATTATTTTACCTGTCCCTGTATGGGCTTCGTACCAATACAACGACAAGAAATTAACAAATATATGGCAGACGTCTGGAAATAACCACAACAATTTGTTAACAAATTTTTCTTGTTCTTTTTCATTACCTTGAGGAGATATCGAAATAATTCATGACGGTTGCTTAGCGTCGGTTTGAGGTTTGTAAACACATGACTTTTTTAAAGTTTGAATTTCCTGAATTGATTCTATAATTGGACGTGGCTTGATGTGTAGCGGTGAGAGTTTCTGCTTTCAATTAGTCGGTTTTCCTTCACCAAAGTCAGATGATCAAGCAGTCATATCACCTCAAAGTCTATTTCATGTATCCAGTTATAAGTGATTAGTTTCATAGTATACTCTGTGTTGTTGTTTCCTTGTGTTGTTGTTTTATGTGTGTGTGTTGCGTGTGGGGTGGGGGAGCTGGTTAGACAGAGAGATTATTATTGTTATTATTATTTATTTATTTATTTATTTATAAATAATACAACAACATAACAAAATAACAAAATAAAATTTCAAAAGGCAATTGCGTTTTTAGATGAGGTTGAATATGTATGTCCACACATGATAAATACCCCGGAATAGGAATACAGAATCTGAGGAGAGCCTACTGCGGTAAGCTGTGAGCAGAATTGTTCATTAAAATATATACGCCTACGTATACGTGGGTTTGAATGTTAAGCAATAATGCTATAAGCGTATGTTTCCCCATGAGCACTCATTTCAATTTTGCCCGTTGTTATTGTTTTGCTTTTGATTAATCTCTTTGCTGTTTGTTGGGTGTGGCTCGGAAAATAGCCGGTGTGGTCTCGACGTTTCTATCAGTATACTCTGCTCGTCTTCAACAAGATGATTGGAGATAGTGAACCTTCCCCAAACCGGGGTTGTATAAGAGAATTAACGAGAAAGAACGAGACAAATCCAGCTGACATACTTCCATGTAAATCTATTTATACCCACATGCGTCATATTGGTTTGGTTGAGTGTTTTGATCCTTACATCGAAAGGTGACGATCGGAACAAATTAGGTTAGCCCCTCAAACAATTCGCTTCGGGATAATGTCATCCTCTTTTGTATGTGGTTTTGTGTATACTTTTTTTTTAGTTTTTGAAAGTTTCGTGGTAATGCGGTTATCTGCAAAAACTTGTTTTTCCCTTTTGCTTGGATATTTTTGTTAAATGGTGGGCAGTGGGGGTAGTTGGCGGTTTAATTGGAAATAAAACAAGGGGCTGGTATTCACGGCGACATGATCAGTATATAGCGTAATCAGAACCCTTGCACCCGCCATCGAGCTTCTCATAAAGCACATTGATGGAAACAATAAAATGATCACTTAAATTAATTTACTTCAAACACTTAGTAGGCCTACAGAAAACAAATTTCAGCACAACGGCTGTTAAAAAAAAAAATCTTGCGTCGTATTTATAAGAATTGTAAAAAAAAAAATTTAAAAAATGAGAGATGTATTATTTTTGCTTTCGAGTATCACATGTCCTTTTTTCTGATTAGATTTCATCGTGAATTATGAGAAAGTTTAATTTGTCCCGAAATCGATATGACGGGGGAAGTTCCCACGCCCTCCCACGCCCTCTACCCTTAAGTTGCAAAAGTTCTCTAAAAGCAGTTCTCTAAATGCAATTTGGCACGTACAGTGGAAAATTAGTTCGTCACTTTTACTTAATTTGTAACAACTGGGTTTTCCCCTTATTTTCGCTGAATGACATTTTCCTCCTCCTGGTGTTAAGAGAAGTATAGTCTCATGAGAACGAAATTCAAGCTACCAAAAACCCTACTTTACCTACATCAATGCGTTCTTCATGCTATTCGAGTTTTGTGCTCCGCTCGCATGTAATATGAATCGTAAAGATCCACCTACTTTAACGGGACCAATTTTTAGTTTGCAAAAAACTATATTTAACAAATATTGATGGATTTATTTCTCTCTAATGTGTTGACCACAGCTGGTTTAATTTTTCGAACATACCCATTCGGTTTGTCCTAATTCTCATCATAAAGGCTGCATTATTATTATCAATAGTTTATTTCATTTCATCAATATTTATAAAAGACACTAGCAGTAAAAACAAACTGAACTGTCGTCTTAACAGAGTTGGTTCGTTGGAATAATGAGTTTTTATTGTAATGATTGACAATTAAAAAAATACTTGACAATCTTGATAATTTATGTACTGATTATTCATGTTATGATAGACGTTAAGTGAACGAGTGGCAATTTGTTCTTTTCTGTACATCAACATTTCCACTGTTGTAGTGTTTTTCAATTCGGAATCTGTTTTCTTCTCAATCGATTACAAAAATCAGGAACGGGTGCAAATGGAAGGAAAAAACAAGACTGAAACGTATGTGTCGTGATCCACAGGACAACGTCAATCTTTAGTCTGCCAGACTCAGGATTTCCCGCCAAATACATGAATACGACAACATAGCTATTCGGTTAGCAAATAATCGATTATTTTACATTAAGTCTTTTGTGTAGCTAACTGCACTGCGTATAACTGTTCGGTTTGTCTATTCCGATAATTCATGAGGATCGATTATAAGTCTTTTCTGTCCGCTAGTGCTGAGTGTTTTTCTGCTGTTACATACGTTACAAATCGTGCAACTAACTATCATGCGTCATCGATAAATAAAGTCTGATGTAGAAAGGATGAACTAAACACTAAGGATGACTACATTTTTCCTATAACAAAAATGTTGTTTTTCTTCCGTAGAAAATCAACGACAACTCAACAAATACTTTATGATATAATGGTCTAACGATAGAAACAATGCTTCCATTGCATGACGATATAATATTTAATGACCTTTGGTATTTGTCAAACACCATTATTCTCACTTGGTATATCCTACGGAAGCGTACTGCCGCCACATGACTATTTTTTCTCTTTATCGGGTAAATACACGATAACTTATCATGTATATACACGATAAATGTACGTACACAATAAGTCCAAAAACATGTCGTGTACGTACACGATACGTTTAAACTTATTGTGTACGTACACGATAAGTTATTATGTACGTACACGATGAATCCAAAAACTTACCATGAACGTCCACGATAAATACAAACTTATCGTGTACATACAGGATAAGTTATCATGTACGTACAAAATAAGTCCAAAAACTTATCGTGTACGTACACGATAAATTTAAACGTATGTAAATGTCCCTTCAAAACCCTCAAAAATCAACAAGTAGAAAAAAAAGAATTTCGGAAAAAATGCACAGTTTGTATAAGTCTAACAAGGAACGCAATGATGACTGCTCCTTTAAACTATGCTTGAAATTTAAAGTTAGTAGGCCTTAGTAGGTCTTGAAAAACTTTCAGAGAAACCTTCCACAATCTAGAGTTGTATCGTTGTACACAGTGACATCATCGGTGAATTGCCCAGCGGTGGTTTTGACCAGAAAGAAAAACTACACAAAACAAGAAAAACAACACTTAGTAAGTGTTTACTCATGGAGGAAAAAAAGTCTCATTTTTCCTCCGTGACTGACTCGATTGCCAGCTTTTATTGCAAGAAGGTCATACAACAAAAGCTGTCAAGTAAATCCCCATCCTCCCCAAATTCGCATGACATCACATGCTAAATATAGCAACAAGAAGTTACTGATAATGACGTCATCTTTTGTTGACAACCGGAGCGATGACTCTAAAGTCAGTCGGAGATTATGGCGAATTAACGAACGTTGCTCAGAGTTGTGCTTTGACGTTTCGTTCTAAATATAGCAACATGCTGTCATTATAGTGTGACGTCATCTTTTGTTAAGGGCCGGGGTCCGGGTTTCATGGATTGTTATGTTAGATAAATTTGTTTTGGTTTTCTGAGAGGGTCGGAACCAAAAATGACACTAATTTGTGAGGCAACCATAGAGGAAGACATCTAATTGTCTCCGTACTGATTGTGTTACCAAGAGGAAGTTTCAATTCTTTGCAATTCCTATACGGGCTATTAACGACGTAAATCTTACACCCATTTGCAATGACAGATTTGGGCTCCGTTTATGTCACTGTCTTCATCCAACATTAATCAGCTTTGCATGGGTCTATGTTTGGGTACGACACAGAGGTCCAGAATTAGTTTTCTTTTGTAAACGAAAACATGAGAGTAACGGAAAAAAAAACCAAGTGTTTTTCCAAAGGCTTACATAAGGGATGTTGAACCTCCCCTTTAGGCGTCTGTCTTTACACGCGGAGTGTTAAGCCCTACCTATTGTAGCTTAACTCGGACACAAATTTCCATGATGATACAACACTTAACATCATTGAGCCATGACTTTAAGAGCCATGCATGTTCAAATAAAGGTCAACCACAGTCAGATTAAGATATCTGGTCATTTCCACGAAAACTGAAAATAGCTGCCAAATTTGTTTCACCAATTTTTCCCAGTTTATTACTTTTTCATAGCATGATCGACTTTGTTGTCGGGTAAACACATTATGTTGTGTTTCGCAAATTTCATTGCGTTTTTGAGAGACTATGATAAGGTAGGTCTAGCAGCGTATGTAGTCCAGTTTGGCTCAAATCCAATGAGCAATCCAGGCACCAGACTCAATCCAGTCCAGAGATGAAAACATCTATTGTGGTTGGATGGGGCAGACATGCTAATTTGACATTTAAGCCGCGGTAGTGGGCGAGAAGTGAATCTGAAACAACCTGATTCAAAGTTAAAGGCACTGGACACTATTGGTAATTGTCAAAGACCAGTCTTCTCACTTGGTGTATCTCAACATACGCATGACACAACAAATTTGAACATTTAGACTCAATTGGTTATCGAATTCGCAAGAGAACATTGAAAGAAAAACACCCTTGTTGCATTACTCTATGTGTTCTCAGATGCATATGAAAGGCTTTAAACATTCTTCTTTTTCAAAAACTACGTTCAACTTCAAATAAAGGGAGCCGTTTCTCACAATATACGATCAACAGCTCTACGTTGCTCTTTACCAAGTAAGTTTTTATGCTAACAATTATTTCGAGTAATTACCAAAAGTGTTCATGCCTTTAATGATATAGAGTCTCTCCCGACACTAATATGCTGGATTTATTCGTTAAATTGTAGCTTTATTATCTGGGCACGAGGTATGTTGACTTGAACTCGATTTACAGCGTGCTAGGACTTTACGAAGGCTGCACGTGTGGGGGCGTCGAAGTTCAAAACATGGAGCAATATTGATAACATGTTCAGACGGTCAGATGTAGCCCTACTCCCAGGGGAATGGTTCAGAGCGAAGGTAGAAAGTTGTTTGAACTTTGAGTTATAACATTTAAAAACAGCGAATATCTTTGGTATTTGGAAACGTTTTGATTGTTTTAATCCTATTTATAGATGTATTCAACAGAATTAACATATCGACATTTAATTTAAAAAAGTGTTCGCGTTTCTGAGCGGTTATGGCCACGCAGGAAAAATAATCTCCAGTAGAAGAAAAACTTTGAGAAACGTTACCGCAGTGATGTTTCTCATTATTTAAATATTGGGGCATATCAACTGATATCCTTTTACATAGCCACACTACTTCGAAGTGATTTGTTTCTCAAAAATGCTTAATACTATCAAAAGCTGCTGTATTTTAACATAGGCTTCTGACTAAACAGTTTTTATTGTCGTTACTACCAAACGAATACATTCCCTTTACCATGCTTTAACATACAACGAAAAGGTGACGAAAGAAATGTTTTCTTCAATAAAAGTGGTGTTTAGAAGTCCCAACGGAGAAAGAAAGGGCGCGATTTGACAACCCCCCCCCCCCACTCAACTCAACTCACGCAATCAAAATGTGCACACGCAAACCTGGCAAAATGGCTTCAGAAACGAGAAAATTAAATAAAAAACAGGTCACCTTGGCGTGTTATGGTTGTTATTGTGCTAATGTTTATTTTCCCCAGATCCCCCCCACTCCCCACTGTTGTTGATTGCTTTGTTTTCGATCACAAAATAAAATTCAGTCTCAGGCGATTACTTTAATAAAGTCTAATACCTTTTTTTATTCCTTCATTATTGGTTTATTATTATTCAGAGATTTATTAAAACAGCACATTATACTTAGAATTTATGCATGTTTTTAAAGATCCCAAAAGGTCTAATGTTTGAAGAGTGTTAAGGGGGGGGGGTCAAAATTAGAAAGACCGAGGAATCAATTATCTTGACACCCGATGCGATCTAGTTCTACGCCGTGTCATGTCGCAACGCGTCGGCACAGCGCCCAAGGGAAAACGGGGCAAAAAGCTTTCCGGGAAATCCGAGCGGTAATTGCTACTACTCCTTTTTAATAACCATAAGCTCAAGTGCACCGTCTTTGTTGGATTTATTTGAAAAATAAATGTGAATAAACAAAAACAAACTGCATTTTCTGACTCCTGTGGGTACGTTTTCATGTAAGTGGTAGATCTAGGTCTTGTCACGACGATCAAAACATATTTTCCCCGGGGATGTTGAACAAAATAAAAAGCAATTGACAAAGTGACGTAAATCTAGCCGGAGGTGTATTTTGTTTTAATGAAGACTTCGGAGATGGACATAGCAGGAAACATAAATAACTTCATCGAGTCGGTTTGTCAATTTAATTTTATTAGATTTATTTTTAGGGGGAGGAGTGATTGTTTAACTTGAGGATAATTATTATCTATATTTGTTTGAGTCATTTCTCTGATTATTTTCATTTCGGGGGATTATTGGGGGGGGGGGGTTGATTGATAGGTAAAATTTGTTTAACTAATTTATTGTTTGTTAAAAAGAATTTTTTTCGTGTGGGTGTTTGTTTGGATTGGGCTAGTATTGACATTATTATTTATTTACTCATTTGTGTATTTACATATGTTATTATTTGTGTTGTCTTCCTTGTGTTTCCTTTGTTAGCATATAGGTGACCCAAGTTGAGTGTTCAGCCGAAGTGTTTTCGCTCGTGTAACTATCTTCACCACTCCTTGTCAATGCAACCAGTTGAATCATGAACTGGTAAGATTATAATAATCATCATGCATGAAATAAATGATGAGCATACGTGGGGGCGAATTGGTGGGGGCGAAATGTTCTTGGAACTATTGGCGAGTGATACATGATTGACCATATGGTTGGACCGTAAAGCCCCTTTCACACGAGTGCAATTTAGCAAGGGTTCCTTGCTAAAATGGTAGCAAGGTTGTGAAATATTATGTATCTTGTGTAGAGGAGAAATAGAATGTATCTTGTGTGAAAAGGCAGCAATTTTTGCAGTGTCCAAAGTCCCTAATAAAATCTTGTCCAGCATTGCTACATTTTGTTGGAGGTCCGGACCTACAACAAAATCTTAAAGGGGGAGGCATATTAAACAAAATCTAGTTGCTTTGCCCCTAAATTTAAATGTGAGAATCGTTACTACAGTAACTGCAGTAATGCTATGCTTCTCAGTTAGGTTTATTGTTTACGTCTTCATTTATATAGGCCTATGTTTTAAAAATGAATACAATGGTAAAAAATGATAGTCTGCCTTAACCACATTTTTAGCTCCACACTAAATGGCGCACCTTATTTGGTTTCGCTAGATGTATTTCCATAAAGATGGACACATTTCCCGGACACATTTGCATATGCAGTTGTGTCCGCCCCCTGCAAAACCGTCCTTGCAGTAAATTAAACGCCCTTGGTCGACGTGTATGGTCGACGGAACACAACACGTTCGCCATTTTTTTGGTACATGAATGACATGGGAAATGTTCGGCCGTCGGGTATTCGCTGCAATCATAAAATACGTGATTATCTAGCTGCATAAACGAAGGTTTAGTGCACGCACGCTCGCATACGCGCGCACATACGTGTACAGTCATGTACATGTCCACCGGACGGTTTTTGCATAGCCCCGGACACGATTGCATAATGCAAAAGTGTCCGGAGCAGACAGTATTGCATGGCGGACTTAATTGCATCTGACACCGGGATACACCAAGTGAGAATACTATAGTCTTTGACAATTACCAAATTTGTCCAGTGTCACAAATAGAAGAGGAACACAACTGCCATGATAATAACCATATTGTAAACAATGCCTGCTATCAGGCTATACAAAAGCTTGGATCATTTATAATGACATTGGATTCTCAATGCATCAGGCGAGGCGTGAAAAGCTGTGAAATACTCCGGGTCTCCAAGCAGCAATTACCGGGAAGATACGTGATGAAAAAACACGCTAAATATAGAAATGTTTCTCGGAGTTATACAAGCAGATTAGTTTTCGAGGCAAATGGATTATCAAGTGTGTTTTTATTATAATAAGATGAAATGGAATCATTGGAAAAGGAAATATTTGTATTCCAAAAAAGTGTCATCCCAGAAAATAACATAAGGAACACACAGTTTTCCTAAAACATTATAATGGTGAAATATTAAACTTAAAAAAAAGATTGGGTTTATTTGAAGCCAATGATAGCAATTTGTCACATTTTATTTAATTCATTGCTAAGGTCCTGATGATGTGGCATTTACGCAGAACGGGCTCCCCAACCCCAAGGCTTCTTGTAAAATCCCACCCCCCCCCCAAATGGGTTGCGGCTATAATTGTTTTTATATTTTTTTTGTTGGCAGCATTGTTATTGTGTAACTACAAAATGCTAAGTATGTAGTATACATGAACATCCAAAATGTTGCTATTTATGTAAATAATGATGTGGAATAGTTTTAGTTTTCAAAGCTGATTAGGTAGTACATTTAGAAAAACATATTCGATGTGAGGATTTCAACATGGAAGAGGACATTATTAGTGTCCCTTTAAATAATTGCCTTGCCGTCCTAACCAGCTCATGGTACAAGTTCCTGGGAGTGCAAGGTCGCTGAATTGCCTGAAAGTGATTTTGTGGTTTCCAAGTTTGACCTCAGTGAGGCTTTAACATGATTTAGGTTTTCTGGTGAGCGAGTTCAATTGTGGTGAGTAGGGTGGTTTAAATAGGATCATTGGAAAGTTATACTCCCATGTACCAGTCAGTGCATACACCAATCTGTTGCCAAGTGGTCGTGTAAAAGGGAAAACCTCTTAAAGGCACAGGACACTATTGGTAATTGTCAAAGACCAATATTCTCACTCGGTGTATCCCAACATATTATGCGTAAAATTACAAATCTGTGAAAATTTTGACTCATTTGTTATCGATGTAGAAAATGAATAATGACAGAAAAAAACATTTTTGTTGCATTACTTTGTGATTTCAGATGCGTCATAAAACGCTTCAAAGTGAGGAATTACTTCTTTCTCGAAAACTAAGTTACTTCAGAGGGAGGCATTTCTCACAATGTTGTATACCATGAGCAGCTCTCCGTTGCTCGTTACCAAGAAAGTCGTTATGCTACCATTTATTTTTAGTAATTTACCAAATAGTGTCCATGCCTTTATTCCATACTGGAATGGATGGGGCATGTACAAGTACGTCTGGCCTCTCAAGGAAGACCCCCCCCCCCTCGATGGTTAAATCTGCAATTTGGCGGTTTTCCGAGAAACCGCACTACGTACTCAACCGTCATTAACATGTGACTTTTCTCCAGTGCATGGAAAACAAGCTATCACGTGTGAATCGTGAATTTAAACCCTCGTAAAAGTTTAAAGGCATTGGACACTATTAGTAATGTACTCAAAATAAATACTAGCATTAAAAACTTACTTGGTTAACAGCAACCGAGTGCTGTCGATAGTGCTGAAGTATAGCGTTGAAGTATAGCGTTGTTTTTGTTAAAGAGGAAGCCTTTTTAAAGCATCTGTAAGTACACACATTCGTGCAACAAGGGTGGTTTTTTCAGTCATTATTCTCTGGCAACTCCGATGACCAATGAGTCAAAACTTTTACACATTATTTTGTTATTTTATGCATATACTGTCATACACCAAGTAAGACTAATGGTCTTTGAGAATACCAAAGGTGTCCAATGCCTTTAAACCCTCGTAAAAGTCAGGATTTATGTATGTCTGTCTCCTGTTTGCGCTATAAAAAAAAAACATCCATCCGTGTTGTCATACAATTCATGCAAGCATGCCAGAGGAAAATACATCCCATTTAAATTGTTAAATCTGTGTGTGAACGAAATAAACGAGAGATATAATGGTACATATCCTTCCTCTTGGAGGACATTGTGGTTACACGATTTAGTTTTGATTGTGTGGTATCATAGATCAGTCCCATTCCTTGGAAGTGATACAAGGTGAGGTGGCACATCATGATACTGACACCATATACCCGGGTAAACCCCTTCTCTTAACGGTAAAATGTACTGGGTTCGTTTTCGATCATTACACAACATACTGGACCGACGGTTTAACGTCCCATCTGAAGAACGACAAAAAAACGACGCCAAAGTTTCTCACAAGTGTCAATACAAGGACTCAAACTAACACTGCATGCTGATGAAATGAATAGAATGTGAGCTATTATAGAGACGTAGGACACAGATATGTGTGATACATATTATGTACTCGCATATTTGTACTAGCCCCCCCCCCCCCCCCAAAAAAAGAAAAAAAAAAGAAGCTTTTTTAGCTTGCTATTTATGAATGAAGGGATGAAGGGTCTACTTGATTTTGAAACTCCTTTCAAAAACCAAAGTCACTTCTATACAGATTGGACATTAACGTATCGTCTTGTCAATAACTACACAAACCGCCGCCATTGGCTTCACGTATACGTATCTATAGAGCCTTTCTAAGAATTGTACATTTTCACGGAGCGACTTTAACATCATTGGTATAACAACATTCCAAGCCAATTTAATATGATTTATGCTGATTTTAAATTACAAACAATATCTGAAATTTCCTATCAAGTTTTTTGGTTCAATTGTTTTTTTTTTAACTGAAAATCATTGCTTGAATATTTCGACTGCGGCCATAAAAATAAGCAACGACACAATTAATAAGAAGGCCTTCAAAATACAATTTTTTAGACTATGACAGCACTACATACAGTCCATGCTTTTAGATTGGAATTAGTCAATCCTCAAGTCTCAATTAAACCCTACTATAAAAATGTTGTCTTTAATCACGCCAATCCGATCGTGCGTTTACAAATTACAGCAACTTCATCAACAATCCCGGAAGCACAATTTTCATCCAAGGAAAAACGTGTTAATTAGACCCTGCTGACTCCCATGAAGAGGTCATCCAGTCTGGAAGGCCACTTTAAATAGTGTCCAGCAATTTCAGCTGTCTTAAAGGCACTGGATGGACACAATTGGTAATTACTCAAAATAATTGTTAATAATAACCAATTCTTATAAAGCGCATTTCACAATAACCGTATCAACATCCCTTTTTTTAATGTTAGCATAAAAACGTACTTGGTAACGAGCAATGGTACGGAAGCGTATTGCCGCAACATGAATAATTTTTCTACTCTCTCTTATCTTCTACATACACGATAACTTATCGTGTACGCACACTATAAATCCCAACTTATCGTGTACATACACAAAAATCCAAACTTATCATTTGGATTTATTGTGTACGTAGGCCTACATGATAATGTAAATTATCCGTAATTCCTTTTTTCTACTTGGTTGTAAGACACTTATATGATGGACTTTAGCGTGTACGTACACAATAATTTAACGTGTACGTACATGATAATTTATCGTGATGGACTTATCGTGTACGTACATGATAAGTAATCGTGTACATACACGAACATTTATCGTGTACGTACATATCGTACATAATAAGTTATCGTGTACGTACACGAAAATTTATTGTGTACGTACATGATAATTTATCGTGTACGTACTTGATAATTTATCGTGTACGTACATGATAATTTATCGTGTACGTACATGATAATTTATCGTGTATGTACACGATAAGTTTGGACTTATCGGGTACGTACATAATAATTGTGGATTTATCGTGTAAGTACATGATAAGTTATTTAGAGAGAATGTATCATGTACATACACGATAAATTATCGTGTACTTACACGATAAGAGAGAATTGTTTTATTCATATGGCGGCAACACGCTTCCGTACAATGGAGAGCTGTTGATAATTTTGTGAGAAACAGCTCCCTCTGAAAAACGTAGATTTTGAGAAAGAGGTAATTTCTCACCAAAATGGTTAAAGGACTTCAGGCCTTAAGCCTTTTATTAGGCGTCTGGCCTGAACACAAATCAAGTGCCACAATTGTGTTTTTCTTTCATTATTCTCTTGCAACTTCGATGACCAATTGAGTCAAAATATTCACAGGTTTGTTATTATGCATATGTTGGGATACACCAAGAGGGAATAAAGTTTTTACCAAAGGTGTCCAGCCGTCGATTTCACCAAACTCTTTTTTAACTTAGGATAAGTCTTAGGACTTAGGATGAGTTCAGTTCCGAAACCATAGACGTAAGGACGCATTGAACCCATCCTAAGTTGGAACCTAACTCGAGATAGGTTTAATCCTAGCCTTTCGTAAAGTCGGCTGCAGTGCCTTTAACTTTATAATTGGTCTATCCCCTTGAAATACACCTGACTCTAATTGAAGATAGCAGTTCCCCTTGGCTGACACCATAGCGCGGTGGGATCGTGCTTGTACGTGAATCATGCCATGGGCTGCCACGGGCTCACGGTCAAGTATGTTTTATTTCCAGGAACGGACGTCTTTGTGTTTGTCCCGCTGAGAGCTTGTGCAGACAGGGTAGCAATCAATAATAATACGGCTTAACAGTTTAAAGATAAACATGTGCACCTTTAAAGGTATTAAGCAAACGTTGTAGCAGCCTAAAGGGTTGTTGTTATTCTACGAAAAACACGCATGTTTTGAATGTCATGGGGTTTTAACCTGACCCGGGTCAGACTCAAGTTTGGGTCAGCTTTTCCGTATTACGAGAATTTTGGTAAAGACTGCCCTTGACTCGAATTCTTACCGGGGTGTGGGGGGGGGGGGGGTGGCAATACATTCTAAAGATACTTAAGTTGACAAAAGTTACTTGAAATGAAGTCACATTTTGGGCTATCATTTCGTAAAATTGGGGCCTATCATAAAGCGACAATGGTGTTATGATAATCTGCTCCAATAGCTGGTTCTATATCTCACACAGCTCTAAAGACTCACATTAAGTTGATGCATATTGTCAGTATCGCCATCGATGACATATTGTGACATTACACTGTGCTTATCATTTAAGATTGGTCAATATTTTAAAGTCAATATCTTAGCGAAATCGACGTGGTCGTTTGTTGTGCAGGAGCTATACTTTTATGCTTGGCTCACTCGATTTAATTAGAAGACTGATTTTGTTACTCTTCCCACAATTCCCCGTGAGGCAAATTACGTGTAACATTATTTCGGGTAACTTCAATCACTGTAAAAAAAAAAAAAAGAGGCTGACAGGGAACCAGTCATAATATTATGTAATGTTGGTTCAATCCAACGAAGAATACACGAATAAAAGCCTAAAATTGTGAAATAGAATAGCCTAGCAGAGTACAATACCGATGCTGCACCAGGTATCATAATCATTTTCTCAAAATTGTGGAACCTCCCTATTTCAGGAAAATACAACCTCAGAACAAGGATATAACTTCACATTACCTGAGCTGTGAAGCTCAGCGACTTTTACAGTAACAAGTGTCACTGCCGGTGCGGGGGGGGGGGGGGGCTCCCTCCACTTGTTTAGCAAAATGATTTACTCCATAAGAGTGTGTAGTTTTTCAATTAAAAAGCTCCAAAGGCATAATGTGTTTGTGTTTGTATAACATGTCCTATTTCGGCCTCTTTTTACACTAATGTATCCCTGCCTGTACTTGTTTTTCTCAAAATGTTTTAATTACGCTGTTCCAGGCATGGAATTACAATTCTTTAGGGCAAAGCCACTCTGCCCTTGAATTCCCTTGAAGAATGAATGCCAAACTGTTAAGGGCACCACGGCTAGGGCACCAAGGCCATCAATGTTAAAGTAGAAAAGGCAGAAGGTAACGAGTTGTACCCAAAATAAAGCCATAGTGTATGCCTTTTTCTATATTAAAAATAAAACGTCTCTATATCTTTATTAAACATGTTATGATACCGTTTTGGCTATGCTTCTTCTGCCTGAAATCAACGTGGTGTTCCCTTTTAGTATGTCGAGTGAAGAAGCATTTGGTTCAACGGTGTTTGTATTAGGTTGCACACATGATCCAAACACAATAACGGAAACCCGATCAGACAAACACAGGGTCGTTTTTCGCAGAAATGTTTTTGAAAACACCATGGTACGAATCGATTTGAAAACACCATGGTACGAATCGATGAGTTACAGAATACGCACTTTCCTGCAACATTGACGATAACTAATGTACATTATTTTTGTAAATTATATTGGTGTTTTTTTTGTAAAGTTAAATATATTAAATAGCCTTTGTTTAAATCTTGCTATTATGTTTATGCCACCTAAAGGGTTGTTCCATGCGGCTTTCTGTGGTAGAATCTGATGAAGTTCGAATAAATAGAGTCGTATAAATCCACATCAAAATAAAATAAAATAATTTGGGCTTGATAGTTGATTTTGTATAACTTGGTACGTTATTCCTGAGTCATTGGTTCATGTGCCGCTGGCCAGTCTTTTTTTCCCTGTACCCTGTAGTAAGTTAAATCTGACAATAGTAATAATATTTGAGTGTGCCGTCTGAAATGCCGTCCTAGAACTAACCTGCGGAAACGCCACAAGTACTTCAAGGCAAATCATATACCTATGTTTTTGAAATCATTTGATTGAATCGCATATAATTTGATAGTATACCATTAAACAGACCTGTGAAAATTTCATTTCGAAAAGGGTTAAGGTTTTTGAGATAATTGCCGAAAATCTGGAGCGGCAATGTCCACGCACGAATATCCGTGAAAACCATCCCTTTAAAAGGCACATTTAAAACAATACACAACCAGTTGTGCGCGCAAGCAACGCCCCCTCCCACCCTTGCTCAGAAACCTACCACATAAATCCATATAAACTTGTGGGCGTGACCCCCCTTCATCACAGCCACCGAGAAAACAACTCAATATTTTGACGTGGGCATACGTTGGTGGCGGTAAACCACATCATGTACAGTCAGACAACCCATTTATTTTTCATTGCCAGTGTTTTAGTTAATTGTGTACAGTTTTCGCGAGAATCTGGAATTCCGGGCACTTTGAATAGTGCTCAATGGATGGTCTTCACTCAGGACAAAATATATGGGAAACGGTTAACAGAAAGGACAAAGGAAAGAACACAGCAATTCGAGCTCTTTGTTACCGCGGTAAAGCTCTTTAATTTCAAATTTATTGGGATAAAAAGTGTTATATTTTTTCATAATCTTAGTGCTTCGAAGTGAGATGTTTCTATGAAAGAAAAAACATTTACATACCCAAAGCTGCTGTAATTTCGTAAAGTCATTAGTTGTCAGTGACATTACCGAACGTGCCATTACACTTTTTAGAGCCAACACTCACCATAAGAGATTTACACGTACCCGCAGTTTACTATTTACTGTTTATTTATAGTTTCTTCTTATTACCCTTTCAAGTTGCACCTGCGTTAATCTCCCAAAGCTAGTGGCTCTATTACCACAGTTTGGTCACGAGATGAGAAAGTACACGGTATATATATTGTGTTCTGCAAAACAATTTGAACTATGAGGGCGGTACAACACATTAGCGACAGCCGAAATCGTCAAATTATTACCATCATTCATGCTATGCCAACAACAACGAACAATAACATTTTCTGAAGAAATATTGCGTTATTAAAAAAAAAAAATGCTCTCTTAATGTAAAAGAGTGAAAAACCATTGTCCGGCATAGAGTCAGTCTTGCAAAGAGTCACATGACGGACAAATCTTTTATGAGTTATGTTCATCCCAATTTCATTCAAACAGAGTGAAAGCGTGAAACCGACACCACTCGGACAAGAAAGTGAAATGTTCAATCTTTATATTAGGCCGGTTGTATTGCCTTTGTCATGATGATGATGATACATTATTTGTGTTTTTACGTCATTGTCAAGAAAGTTGAACTCTATGAAAGGGAGGTGGTAATAGATCTCAGGCTGGCTGCCATGCTATAAAGCATACGGTTGAACTGTACACCAAATTTGAAAGAATGGGCAGCCAAGACATTGTATCTTCGACTTAAACTAATGTATGTACCTAATTATATGATTAAATTATACACTTTTCACTTTTTGTTCGGTTGATTATTGTTTAATAATCGTCGTTAATGAGGAGTCGAAATCGGGGATCCATCAGTTCGCGCGAGAGCAGTGAGTTCGCGCGAGAGCAGTGTTGTCGGGGGAGCACTATCTCAGCGCGTGGGGCCGATTTAACGACTTGTCCACAAGTCTACTATTTGTTGTGCATTAAAGGCAGTGGACACTACTGGTAATTGTCAAGACTAGCCTTCACAAGTGCTGTATCTCAACATATGCATAAAATAACAAACCTGTGAAAATTTGAGCTCAATCGGTCATCAAGTTGCGAGATAATAATGAAAGAAGAAAACACCCTTGTCACACGAAGTTGTGTGCGTTTAGAAGGTTGATTTCGAGACCTCAAGTTCTAAACTTGAGGTCTCGAAATCAAATTCGTGGAAAATTACTTCTTTCTCCAAAACTATGGCACTTCAGAGGGAGCTGTTTCTCACAATGTTTTATACCACCAACCTCTCCCCATTACTCGTCACCAAGAAAGGTTTTATGCTAATAATTATTTTGAGTAATTACCCAAAGTGTCCACTGCCTTTAACTTGGTTGATATTGATTTATTTAGTTTTAGTTGTTCATTAATTATGTAATCTTTATTTATTTGGTGGTCAATCATGTCTATACAATTTTTTTTTTTGGGGGGGGGGGGTGGAGGTAGGCCCACTTTGAGTTAACCTCAGCTTATAGAACACCATAAAATAACAGCAAGTCAAGCTTCACACCGATTTGGTAAACTAAATTGGTTCGCTTTTTATTAGATTTGAACAAACGATAGGCGAATTTCTGTTTCCATTTATAATAAGTAAGCATTTTAATATAACACGACAATGTCGTTATAGAACTATTATGTGACTTTATACACGTCAGCATTGTTTATCTGTTACATTATTATTATTATTATTATTATTATTATTATTATTATTATTATTATTATTATTATTATTATTATTATTATTATTATTATTATTATTATTATTATTATTATTATTATTATTATTATTATTATTATTATAAGTATGCATGTACATGAACATTTTTCTTAAGCTTTCTATGTTGTATACATTTTGAAAGGGGAAGATGATATTAACACTATACAGTTATTAAACATGACTACTTTCAAGACTTTAATGACGAGCACAGGAAAATGTGACCTGAAAAATGCCACGATTTAATAACAACCAAATGAGAGACGGGACGGTACAGTTAATATATAATAATGACGTAACAACCGATGCCAGAGTCAAAGCAAAAACCAGAGCAAAAACTGTAGCCAAAGCCAGGGCCAAAACCAAAGCCTAAATGAAGCCAGAACCTGAGCCAAAAAGCACCTAGGCAAAACATGAGCTGCTACGAGAAGCGAGACCCGAAGCCTCAGTCAGCGCTAAGACTTGGTGCCCAGAAAGAGCCGATATACACAAGGCAGCAGCCTAAGACGAGACCCGCAGCCACAGAATGACCCGGGACCTAGAGCCGCAGCCAGAGCTGGAATCAATGCTGAGACCGGAGCCGCAGCCGTAGCAAGACCCAGAGCGGCAGCACAAGATGAGACCCAGTGCCTAAGCCAGACCTGAAACCCAGAGTCGCAGCCTGAGCTGAGACCTGAAGACGTAGTAGCTGAGAACTATAGCTGCAGCCATAGCTAAGACCTGGAGCCACAGCCAAAGATGATACACAGAGCCGCAGCCAGAGCTGAGACTAGAAGCTGCAGCCAAAAATGAAACCCAGAGCTGCAAACAAAGCTGAGACCCAAAGCCACAGTCAGACCTGAGGCCAGGAGCCGCAGCCACATGAGACCAGAAGCTGCAGCAAAAAATGAAACCCAGAGCTGCAACCAAAGCTGAGACCCAAAGCCACAGCCAGAGCTGAGACCAAGAACCACAAAAAACCAGAGCCTCCAATAATACCGATACTTTGCCAAAAGATAATTATGACGTCAAAATCTACACGGATATGTTTAGCATCAACTTCTTCGATTACTTGTGAAATTGAAAGCTCTCATTCATTTTATGATCTCAGATCAAATAAATATCAGTACAATACATAAAATTGTGACAAATGGAATAAATAATCATGTTTATATATTCATGTCAAAGTAGAACTTGACAAGCGAATGCAAATCACGTCATACAGCTAACCGAATTATACAAAGCTCAAAATACCAAACAAAATGAGGAGTTTGGGTAAAACAATCGAATTTGTAACATAAGATTTAAAAAGTAAGATTTAAGTTGCGTAACCGGGCAAGCGCTCTGAGCACATAGAAGCTGTCGATGTAAAACTGTTTGAGAAACATTTCACTTGAAAAGATGAAAAGTTGAATCTGAGAAGCATTACTGTAGTTACGCCTCTCATATTCCCATTAGGGGTACGTACTACGGGAAAATGAACATTTAAAAAGGTTGGCCGAAAGAAGTTATCAAAAATAAAAATAAAACATTTTCGTAGGATTTGTATACCACTGAGCATCCATCTCATTTATTACTGTTGGGGGTAGATAACTAAATTATTGTATTTTCGATTGTTCATAATCGATAAACATCAAAATACTGCAACGGCAACTGGCATAATGATGGATACAAAATGTCAGTAAGCACCTTTAATAACATGCAAGATCGTGTATAAACTTGTTTCTTATGTAATTGTGCTTTTTCTCAGACATTTTGACTAAAATTAACAATTTGTTGCAAACTTAAAACTCATCTTTAAGGGCAGTGGACACCTTTGGTAATTGTCAAAGAACAATATTCATACTTGGTGTTTCTCAACAATTGCATCCAATTGCAAATTTGGGCTCAATTGGTCATCAAAGTTGCAAGAGACTAATGGAAGAAAAAACACCCTTGATGCACAAGTTTGTGTGCTTTTAGATGCCTGAGAAAGGCTTCAGGTCTCAAGTCTTTCTCAGATTTTAATATTTTTATGAGAAATTACCTCTCTCTCATGAGAAAGCCGTTTTATTACAGTGTTTTAAACTATGAACAGCTCTCCATCGCTTGTTACTGCAAGTTAGTTTGTAGGCTAATGTAAGTTTTTAGTAATTAAAAAACGTGGTCAGTGCCTAACAAAGAACTCGAAACCTAATCAGTGCTGTCTCTTTTGTTTTTAAATAAATAATATTTTATAATATATCAGTCAATCATAACAAATGCATGTAATAATGTACTCCTTCATTGATTATTTTATAACCAAGTCATGTATACCGAAGTAAGGTTATTCTGCTCTGTTCTATAAAGTCATTGATTAAAATTTCTATATCAGCAATAACCAAAAGGGTGAAACCAAAATCAATCTTCCTTCATCAATAAATTCTTTTCACAGAAATTTCAAAATATGCACAGTCCATGTGGAAACCAGGTTCAAACTAATGACCTTGTGGAATTCGGAATAATGCTCATCGTCTACTCATTACTAGTATTATATAGTTTCATTAAACGCAATCTCACTCGTAATGATAAAAAAGTCATTCAATGAAAAATTCGTACAATATTTGAAGATTTTTTTTATTTTATTTTTTATTTTTCTGAAACAAACACATGTGCTATTAAGACCACTCTTGCTCCATTTACCAGGAGCGCCGAACTATATGCAATTGAGCATTTCTTTGAACTCCACGAATTGCACTAATGACCCTAGAGTCCTGAGCAGAAATAACCGATTCGGTAAATGTCTAATTCCAATAATTAATAACAAAATATGATAGAGAAGAAAGCAAAGATGGGTTTCAGACTTCATAACTTCAATAATAACTTTTCTTTCCGAAAAATGTAAATACATAGGCACCTCGATCACTTGTTAGATACGTGCGATATAAGAGATCGGTATAGTATTATTATTATGTATATATAGACGATGTGACCTGCGACATCAGGGTTTTGGGTTGAACACTGAAACAATGGTCCAAACCTAAAAATAAAACTTAAAAATTCCCGACAAAGTTCTCAAATTATATCTATTTAAATACTGATTTTAACAGTAGAATATAAGTCCATGTAATGCAAAATGCATTAATTTATTTTATCATATCAATATCGTATTTAAATCTTGGTTCAAAGAAGACGTTTTGAAGATAAATGTTTTAATGTCGCGGAGCAATGCAGTGCATCAAAATGCTTGGCTACTTTGGACCGGTTGGTAAAACCAAAGACGAGAATATCTCCTAATTAGTTTTCATAAAGGTTTGTATTGGAGGGGGCAACATTGGATGAATAGTTAGTTAACATGTTGAACATTATACACTAAACGGTCGAACACTGTTATACCTTTTCATTTAAAGGCAGTGGACACTATTGGTAATTACTCAAAATAATTATTAGCATAAAACCTTTCTTGGTGACAAGTATAATGGGGAGAGGTTGATGGTATAAAACATTGTGAGAAACGGCTCCCTCTTAAGTGCCATAGTTTTCGAGAAAGAAGTAATTTTCCATGAATTTGATTTTGAGACCTCAGATTTAGAACTTGAGGTCTCGAAATCAACCATCTAAATGCACGCATCTTTGTGTGACAAGGGTGCTTTTTCGTTCATTAATAGCTCGCAAGTTCGATGACCGATTGAGCTCAAATGTTCACAGGCTTGTTATTTTATGCATATGTTGAGATACACCCACTGTGAAGGCTAGTCTTTGACAATTACCAATAGTGTCCACTTAAGTGTTCAACAATCATTTTCAAACAAATTCAATCAACAATACCTTCGGACCGGCTTTTAAAACGACAGCAAAAAGTCTTCTTCGAAAATTGTCATGAAGGTGGGTGTTGATGGACTCCAAAATTGTACAAATTGTTACAAACATGTTGAACATCGTACACTGAACGTTCAAACACTGTACTGTTGAAACAAAAACTTTCAAACAATTTCAACCGACATTACCTTATTACTATACCAAAAATGTTTTATAGCACGCAGGAAGATTACGTTTGGAAAATTTATTGTCATGCAGAATATAACACGAGATTAATGGTTGGAGAATATATTATTATTCACGATGATAAATTCGGTGTACTGACAAAAACACTTAGTGCCTAACTGTCATCATAAGCCCTATACTACAACATTAGTTGTGTTGAAATATTATTTTAAAGTTGTTGTACATTCCACGACAAACTGAGAAATATATATTATCTAGATTCATCTACTCGCGACAAAAACAGTAATTTCATTCATACATTTTCATTATAGATTTGGTACAGTTAGGACAAATTCTAGTCCGAGTTTTATAATTTCATAATTATATATCAACTGTAAATTGTTTTTAGTGACAATGAATGCAGTATGTGGTTATTTTAGTTGAATAATTTAAAATATAAATTGTTTCTTTTTTAGACACTCCCAAAGGTTCTCTGTGGGTGTATGGATTTAATTTTAACAATATTATTTTTTCTCACAAAAACGATATACATGTAGATAGAGTGACTCCAGAAGACGACTGGAGCATACTGATCGAAACGTCGAGTTGAAACCAACGGTTCTTCTTTAGAGATAATCTTTACATGGTGCTACAGCAATCCTTGCTAATTTGAGACTTGATGCGGCAAGACTGATATTTGTTGGTTCTTTCTTAGAAGCCACGCATCTCAAACAAGGACGGCCTTGTCCAAAATATCCCTTGGAAGTAGGCGACAAAAATAATAAAGACAGTCTACATTTCTGGAAGGCATGCGTGTTTCACGTTTTAAGTTCGCGTTTTTGTTTTTTAGTTTTTTACTGTGTTTTCGACACAAATGTTAAAATAATTGTAACAATGCTTTACAAATCATGCATTTTAAAATAACTTAATACTTGCAATTGCAAATTAAAAAACGAAAACACAACATAATATCCCTGCGCTTTTAAATGTTTTTCTAATAAGGCAAATCGTGTAAAAGCGAAATCTTCGTAATAGCGTTTAAACTGTTTTGTTTAAACCCATTCTTTGAGTTGCATCACAAAGCAACTAGGCTCCTTGTGTTAGTCATTTCCCGCCAAATGTGACAAAACACTCTTGTTATAGTTGTAACGGTGTCATTACAACAGCGTTACACACGTGTGTTGTTGTACTGAGTGACAATTGTCACAGTGACATTTGTAACGGCATTGTTACTATACGGTGTTATAAATGTTGCTAGAGTTGCAACAGCAATGTTACCGCACTATCGTTTGTTTTTGTAACAAGTTAAATTATAATTCGTAGTGTTACACCTTTAAAGCCACTGGACACTATTGGTAAATTTCAAGGACCAGTTTTCTCACCTGGGATGTACCCCCAACATATGCATATAGATTCGATTGGTCATCGAAGTTGCAAGAGAACTATAATGAAAGAACAAATACCCAGTACGTTGCACAAACTATCAACAGCTCTGCGTTTCTCGTTAGCAAATAAGTTTTTATGCTAATGTTGAGTTATTATCAATATAGTGTACAGTGCCTTTAAACAATCTTCAGGGTGTTATGTCAAACATGATATTAAATAACATTTTGATTCATCTTGTCCTACAAACAACTCATTTTTTCCTTTTCGTTACAGGCAACCCCTCTTCTCCTCCCTCTTGTTTGCCTTCCTTGGTGGGCTCCTTGAAGAAACCCTTCATGGACGTGCACTCCCGGACAGTCACAGTGACGTCTTGAGATGTTACATCCGTCACCAAAACCTCAGATGCGGGAAGATGGGATGGTTTCCAAGGCGATCTCTTCAACGTCTGCTGCTGGTACTTTCTGATGTTGGGCAAAATATCTTCTTTTTTAATGTGGACAACCACAGACTGTTGAGCCGAAGAAGTACCCTGGGGAATTGTCACTGATGGGGGAGATGGTGATGGGGTACTAACATTTACCACATCCACATCATCAGAGGGCGAAGATGGTTCCTCTAATTTTGATGCTTTGTCTGCGTCAAGAGAGGGTGTATCTGACTTGTTCGACGATTTCGCTTTCTTCTTCTTCTTGGGAGTTGGAGGAGCTGACGTGGTGACCGGTGACTTGACCTTGGCCTTTGGTGAGGTCACCGTGGTGACAGCGGGGATGGTGAGCAAACCATCCCGTATTAGACCGGGGCTCTTTTTGCCTCCACCTCCCCCCACTTTTCGTAACGAGTCCGGTGTATCACTCTTCCGTCTCACCTTGGTCTTTTTCTCTTTTGCTAATTTGGTCTCTAGTAAACCTTGAGGTTTCTCACCCAAGCTCACTTTTGTATTGAAGTTCTCATCAATTTCACCTTGGACCATACCATCCTTGTTTCCAGTTGCTGCTGATTTGCAAGCACGCCTGTTATCAACGCGTTCCTCGGGTGACTCCCGTTTGAGCTGCTTGGCTTGGCGGGGCGGAGGCTCTCCCAATTCAAGTTCAGATTTTCGTTTTAAGACGGACCCAGGTGCCGACTGTTGGAGGACAGAAAACCAACATATTACCCTCAACAACCATAAAACCTAAAACACTGAACACGACATCGCTTATTCAGAAACATAGAAAATGTATGCAAATCGCGCACTCGAATTTCAAGAAAAATCACTGGCTTACCTTCCTCCGTCCCCTTGGAGCGGGTTTTCGCCCACGGTGTCCCGGTGTGGAAGCCCCGGCCACGCCACCGCTCTGCCTGTAAGGTTGGAATAAACAACGGACAAAAATACAGGAAGTTTAGTAAACTGGCTGATAAGATATGATCAACAACATTTAATGGAATTTACGCAATCAAAACTTAGCTATTGGTGACATGAAAATGATGGAAAGAATGGAGTTACCTCTGGCTGATGAACATTTCGACAAGGCGTCGGTCTATAATGTTGTCTTCTGGCTCCCAAGTATTGTACCTGGTGAAATAAAATGTAGAACAAAACAATTTATTAAGGCATACTGTTGATATATCTATCGAGAATCAAGAATCAATTTCATACATTATTTCATTGAGGAAGATTATCATACACTCGATTTAAAACGTGTAAACTAAGAAATTCAAAACTCACTTGTTCGACCAGCCTTTCCATTTTACAAGATATTCCGGCTTGCCCTGGTGCGAGTAGAGAAAGAGAAAATGATTAGACTACACCGAGAAAAGGGGTGTGTATTTTAAGTAGACATAATGGTTATAAGAAAAATGTATCAAGACATTACCTTTCGTATTCGGCGTTCTTTAAGCTCTTCGGCAGCATAAACCTGCTCTCCCAGGTCTTTCAACTCCATGGTTTTGTGTACGGTGTTGTGTTTCGGAGATAGACTGTGTACTCTCTTGACGCTGCTCTGCACGGTGGGGTTACGTTGAAACTCGCCCGGCCCCTCAGCCTTTAACTACGAGTTTCGTGGTCAGTTACAAAGGCCAGTAAAACCAATAGTACATATGGATTATCACAATTCATGATGGAATATATCCATTCAACCAAAACAAACACAGTTAGCTACGGCGTATTAGTCTTCAACAGTATTGTCTCTCATGCGCTGCATGAGAACGTAGGCTACATAGCACCATGTACGAACCCGATGTATATGTACACATACATTCTTACTTCTGACCCCTCTGATTTTACACACAGTGAGGGTTACTATACAGTGTGTTGCATCCAGCCAGGCAGGCCTATCTCCATGTTCGTCAGGCTACCCAACCTACATACAGCCAACTAACACTTACTGATTACATCCCATAATAAACTACCATCAATGACGTGAAACTTCAGCTCGAGCAATGGCGACCAGCTGCTGCAATAACTAGCCGTGTGTGTGTACTGTATGGCGGTGTGTATGAATAAAGACTTACGGAAGCCCGCACAGACCATTGTCTGTGTGGTGTTGTTCTTTTTTATTATCACTGGCTATAATTTGTAATTATTTTCACTACGCTGGACGTTATTTTTAAAGACTTGCTGGTCGGTGAAGAACAGGTGACGTTGAAACTTGAAACTATGCACGAGTTGTGAATTTCAAGGGAAGATAGTCACTAATATGACCGTTTCAATAAACCTAACGGAGCCCACGGTCAGGTACTTACTTAGGGACCAGGAATATGATTCGTGCTTAAACAAAATCCGAGTTTAGTAGCGTATTATTATAGTGGACCATTAATCGAAAATAGTCCGCAGCCATATACCCGACTTTTGCGATAGGTTGTTAGTTCTTTTTGCCAACTGTAAGCCCCAACATTCGAGATGTCGTCGTTTCGGTATAAAATCATTTGTAAATAAAAGGTAAAACAAATTTTTCCTTTTAAAGGTTATTTTAACAATGAGAACCGATTCATAAGTTTATTGAACATTGTCTCTACAGTATTTGGTATAGTTTCGAAATCATAAAAACGAAACTTTATTCGGAACGAACTTTTGCTTTTGAGTTTTGAAGTCACTTAAAATCTGAAATTTGAAACTTTAGTTGAACAGGTAGGTCTGTATAAAATAAAATAAAATGTTGGTCCGTCAAAACATAAATGGTTGGAATTTTTTTTGAGAGCTGAGAGCGAAAAAGACAAACACGTAGAAGTTAGAAATATCAAATTATTGTTAACTCACTATACAAGTGAGTTTTATACAGTCCTGAAAGACCCGTCCGGCGATTCACTTAATTTGTTTATGCTGTACTCTTCATTCACTCATTTCATTCATTGGTGGACCATTACAAATATTCCATGACAGCCAAATGCTACTTAATTGCGAATGTTTTTTTTTTTTTACATCAAGCCAAAAGAAATAAAGGAAATCTAGTAACAAATGCAGGAAAAAAGTGCACAAGGCACACATTGAAGACAGACAATTTAAAAATGCTTTAATATAGTAAAAGTACACACATTACATAGCAATAAAAAATAATATGCAAAGTTCTTTGAACATGGCTGATTGACACAACTGGGATCCCCACAACTTGGTGTAAAAAGTTTTAAAGAACCACGGCTCATCTGATACGGCGAATTGTGGTGCACTACCATAATTATACATGAACGATATATAAATAGCTTTCTCATAAAACGAATAATTATCTCAATTTCCGGATAAACATCCAAAAATCGAATCGAACAATCTTAGTTAAAGTCGTGCGCTATACATTTTTTGCAGAGATCATAATGTATTCTTTTTATTTCGTCTTAAAATAATGGGCCTTAGTATCAAAAAATCTTCTAATACGGGAAATGACATACAGCGCGTAACTTGGTTTAATATAGCCGCGTGTGTATCGGTTACGTTTAGACGGCATACACGTACCGTGATCTTCGTATTGCGTTACGTTATTTTTTTTGTACGTGACACAATTTCAATTGACGTTATTCTAATGAACCTACGTGTTCACACCGTCGTACACTGTAAACACAGTGTTTAGAGTTATAAACACAATTCAATGTTTAAACATGTACCTGTCCACAAGGTTTGTTTAAGCACACACAAGAATCTTATAGCATGTTTTAGGACATTTTATTTTGTTTGGGGGGAATGGTGCAAAATTTATATTTGTTGGAATTCCTCACACTGTGGGATACAGTGAGATAAAAAAGTGAGCCGATATTGGTATGCCTACTCTAAAATAAATTTATTGTATCATACAATCTTCACATGGTTGTTAACTATAGTGCATCTGTTATTTTTAATGGAGTCCTAGAATGTTCTATGGGTATTGTATTGACACGATCTCAAGTGACATTTTTCTAACTCTGTTTGTTTACTGTTCACATGAATAGTGGAATAAAGAAGTAGGCCTAAAGGCTTATATTGTTGGTACATTTAAATAATTTTGTTGTACCATGAAATCTTCACACGGTGATTAACTACGAAGTGCCTATTACTGTTATTTATAGTAGAGTCACTCTAGATGGCAGAGCGTATTGATATAGCACTATTGTAATGACTGTTGCCACATCACGATTGTGTGCAACGTTGTAGGCATATTCAGCTTATAGCCGGATGACCTTTATTATGCACATGGCATTACTAGCCCTGCGTATTAACGCCCGCCTTATTATAATCACGTAGTCATACACACGGGTGTGTACTAACTACTGCTGTGTGTACAATGTATAGTCGTGGGTAGCATGACTCTAGTTAGTACATGGAGCAATAGTACAACCACGACCACTACAGAAAAAGATGGCCGCACGTGTACCAGCTCGCAGCTTTACAAATGTTGATTCTGAAGAAAATAGTGTTGGACGAGGGAGTGGGGACATGCAGAAGCAACCGGGTTCTAGTCGTGAACTTCAAGGGGCGTCATCGACCAGCTATCAGAAACGCGAACGCTCCCAGAATTGGGATCATTCGGATAAATGCCTGCTGGTGAAACTCGTGCAGAAACGACTGGCCGTCATCGAGAACAAGGCGGGGGACACCGTGTCCGTTCGCCAGCGCAAGCAGGCGTGGAAGGAGGTGTACAATGAGTTCTCGATTAAAGTCGGGGGCGTTCCGCGAGAGCTGCAACGCATCCGCGAACAATGGAGGAGGATCAAGCACTGGGCAAGACAGGAGATGAACTACTACCACGAATCAGAGGAGCAGGATTTGAATAAAGGGGGTGCTACTCCTACGACCAGGAAACCCAACGAGCTCGCCAAACACATCTGCGAGCTGATGAGCGGTTTCGAACACACGTACGCCCCCGGTGGTAGTACCGGCTTTGACAACGAACTCCAAGAAGTGCCGGCTTCATACCGCACCGCTGACGGAGAACAACTTCACCCACAATTCATTTCGTATCCGCTCATGGGCTCCTCGCAGCAAAGCGCTTCCGGTGCCCCACCCTCTAGTGTTTTATCTGATGATGACGCCATCCCAGTCACCTTGGAAACTGTTGTTGAAGTGAAACAGGAGCCAGTGAGCGTGGACCTGGTTGGTGATGAGGACCAGAGTGACTTTGAGTTGGTACCAGCAGCAGCGGGCACGTCAGGAGGAGGAGGGGGCACCCTCATGGTTACGGCTGCTACAACGATGGGCTCGGCCTCGTTGTCGGCGACTCAAATTCGTCGGAAACGTACTGGTGAAAATCTCCCGAGGTATCTGGCCCAGATTGATTGAAAGGGGTGTTTTTGTTAATCACTGGCGGGGGGGGGGGGGGGGCGGGGGAGGGCTAGTTCGGATCGGGTCGTACTTTTTTTCTGCACATGAGAATTGCCATCCTCATAAGTTTTCCAGATGTTTGTTTGTTTAGGATTCCATTTTTAACGAAATTTTTATCGATTTATAAAGAAAAAGAAATTATCCTTTGAACATACGACGGTGGCATTGTCGTAGAGGAGCAAACAAAAAACGCGATCGGATCCGTGCACCCCCGATGTGTGTTAAGTTTCCCAACAGGGCTGAAGAAAGTTCAATCAAAAGAGGGCGCTATGCAGACGGTACTTCAACATAAATCGTTGTATTGGGGAAAGGGTACATCAGCATCTCAACCTAGGCAATTTAAATTGGCGCTATAAAATATACCACAATAATATTGCAGTAAAGCATAATAACCGTTATCAAGAGAAATAGACGGATATAGATTCAGAACCTTTCAAAATACACATTTAAAATGTTGCTTGGAGACTTGACAGTTCGGTAAGATCATGTTCTCTCCCAAAACAGACATTGGCGAATTAGAGAGGGTGGGGTGGGGTTTGAATTTCCACCCCTTTTTGTTAAAGATCCCCCCCCCCCCCACCACCACCACCAGATATGATGGCGGCTCTGATACAAAATTATGACAGTTGCACTGCCGTTCGCCATTAACCAACACTCGTATACACACACACCAGAAGATTGCTGTGTAAAATATATTTCAAACACTGCATGATGCCATCACTCATCACTTTTTCAAGGAATAATTTCTTGACTTCACCTGCCAAGAGTCCCATTGTATTGTGCCGTACAAAATGCTCAACCTACTTTTACTTTTCACGATTATTATTATTCATCATTTTACTTTTGTTTTTATACAGCTGGACTAAGGACTTCCCAGGAATAATAGGCGAAGGGACAGCCCAACAACAACAACAACAGCGTCCCCGCGACGATGACGACGACGTCGATGACAACGACTCGGACTTCCTTGATGAAGATGACTCCGATGATGACATCGGGTCGTTGTCCGACTGGGGACAGGACAACCCCGTGGGTCTCAACCACACCTATGACGGCGGCCGTTCGTCCACAACCACACGGCATCGTCATCGAGGGACCAGGGAATCTGACGCCAAATTCGAGCGGCAGCGACTGGTGTTTGCTCGCCGGGAATTCAAACGGCGGATGCAGATGATGGAGTCACAGCATGCCCGCAAGATGCAGATCTTGGAATTAAAGAGGGAGACCGAACTGCTTAAAAAGAAGATTGTTTTCCGACAGTTGAAGCAGCACAGAGTAGTACCTCAGGCGAATACTTCTAACTCGTTTCATGGTAGACATGGAAACAGTCACAGATGAGGAAGGAACTGTGATGGGCTGTAATGACGTGGGATGCTTTTTTATATACAACTATTTCCATGGATAAGTTAATCTGGACGTTTAGAATGTCATCTTTTATTCATGATGAGCCAGTTATGACATGGTGTAGGCGTTTTCGATATTGTTTTGCACAGTGAAATTTTAAAGTGTGTTTTATAGAACGGAATACTAGTGACGTGGGATTTTTATTTACAACCTTTTTCCAGAAAGAGTTTGCCTGGACGTTTAGAAATGTTATCTTTCATTAAGATTGATCGTAACTGCGAATCAATCATAGTTGCTTAGTAAAGTGTGATGTCACAATACAAATCACCATGGTGATACTGACAATTTGTCTTTTATACAGTGGATTTTATTGCTTTTTGAAATTGAGCTTAGATGTGGGAATTTTTTGGTATTACGGTTTGCACAGTGTTTCGGATGTATTTAGAATGTATTAAATAAATTAATCCAGAAAGAAAAGGAAAAAATTGGAAATTAAAAGTGTCAATAATGGAAGCGAGTACTCTAATGACGTGGAATGTTCTACAACCCTTTCTAGGGATGGACGTTTACAATATCATCTTTCATTCATGATGGTCCATGACATGTTGTGGGAATTGTTGGTATGGTTTTTGCAGTGTTTCAGACGGTATAAAAACTATCAAATATAAACCACCGGGTAAACTGACCGGATAAAATAGTATTTAATGATTTGGGGTTGACAATTATAACAATTGACTTGAGGGGGGATTTGAACCAACGACCTCCGGATTAACAGGTTTTTTTTTTCTATGTTGTCATTACTCTTTGTTCGGGGTGCCCAGTCAGACGATAAAAACAGTAATTTTTGTTCTGCTCATCTCGCTAAGTTGAATTCCTGTGTTCTTTTTATGCCTCATTGTTTTAATGACAAACCCAATTTTGATATTGTCTGTAATTTTATTGTTTTATCTGTACATTTTGTAAATACAATGTTTTTTTGCCTGTGGCAACTAATTTGAATGTTTTTAATAAAGCATGAATAATAATAACAAAAAAAGTCAACAAATCAAAAAACAAGGAAATAAATAAATCCAAAATAAAAAGAGTAACACTGGAGTTAAAAGTATGGGTGATGAATCTAATTACTTCATAATTCGACATGTACGTGTTTGTAAGCAGCTGATCAATTATTATAATAAACGTGTTATAGATTAACAACGGCAACATTATTACAAACCCCATTTTGTTTCTGTATCACTTTTAGCTGGTCCATTCTCTTGCACTTGCCTTCCGTCCTTTTTTGTCGTAAATTCTGTTTATTTTCTGTATTATTCGCACCCAACGTTCGCCACCTATTTGCCTCTGTCGTTTCAGTTTTGAGTAGATTATTGCATAGAGACAAAAGCGGTCGTTACGTCAACAGAAAGATATGGAATGCGTGAATAAGATCATTAATGTTTATGCAAATAAAACAGAGGGTAATATGTAAATACATTTTTGCATTAAATGTCCGAACCGATTGCGTTGTTTGTTGAGGTATTTCCCGTATTGTGTTTGTCTTTTTATTTAAACATTTAGAGCCTTAAATTCAAAGCAGTTTAGGTCAATAAACATTAATCACAGGGCGCCATCCTGTGACATGACTTAAACGAACGAGAATGCGCAGTTTGAGCCAATACATAACTATTTGGGCTAAAAGACTCGCACATTACGAACAGAAAAGTCTCCTCTAGTACGGTAGATAAAAGCCAAATCACAAAGCGAGTAGGCTAATTGGCAGTGAATTACATTTTGAATTGAAGAAACTCGGGCATAAAGTTACACTTCAAAGGATATGACCTTGTTGCACGAGTCCACAAGAACGATGACCCCAAAACATTATATTTATTTTTAATTCACTCTATGAATGAGGAAAGTAATACTATGGGCCTCATAAAAGAGTTCAATAATAACAGCAACAGCACCAAAAATGACTAGTGATCAACGCAGTTTACCAATTGTACTTCACTTTTAAATCTCCCGGGTCAAATTTGACCCGGATCAATTTCCCTAGGGCCTGACAAATATCAGGGTCAGTTTGACCCGGAAATGGGTCAGTTAGACCCGGAATCCTTGTCAAGACAACAACCAAATTAATGGGTTAAACTGTCGTAGAATCCGAGTTGGAATTCAAACATTTAACCATTTTCTGGGTCAGCCTGCCCGTAAATATGTCAGGCCCATGGGACTTGGAATCTCGGTCAAGTCTGACCCGGGAGAGTTGAGAGTGTACTCGTGCAATGCAATCATACTGTAATCGTGAATTGATTGAACGTTAGGATTGTAGTGTGGTTTCGAGTATACAGTGCTTACACACATCGATGTAATATTCTTTATCCCCGATGCAATTTAACCTTTCTTATGTTATGTTGTGGTTTTTGCTGTACTACCGTTTTTAGGTTTACATAATAGACATATAGGCCAATACATAAAAAAAGAAATTAGGCCTTCCTCCCGGTCACAGCTATTCTGTTCATTTATTTGATTTAATGTCACTGGACATTATAATTAAAAAATTACTTGGTAGCATTACTAACGAGAAATGGAGAGCTGTTGAAAGTATCAAACATAGTCACGGGTGAGAAACGGCTCCCTCTGAAGTAACGTATACAGTATTGAGAAAGAGGTAATTTCTCTCTCTCTCTCAAAAAGACTTCAAGCATGAAGCCCCTTTATATATAGGCATTTGAAAGCACGCATTGTGCAACAAGGGTGTTTTTCGGTCACTGTTCTCTTGACTCTTCGATGACCAATTGAGTCCATAATGTTCACAGATTTGTTATTTTATGCATGTTGTTGGGATACACGAAGTGAGAAACTGGTCTTTGGTAACAATATTACCCAACAGGTCCAGTTCCTTTAGCAGATTGATAATTAATCATGCAATATTCTAAAGAAGGCCTCAAACCTGGAATAATTATTGAGTATTTGCACTGTATACGGTTGTTATTACGTTCCTATCTGTGTGAACCCTTTTTACCATTCAGTTCAAAGACCTGTTTGCATGCTCCAGTTACTCGTGATCTGACACTCTCGCCAAAAGCCAACCCGATAGGGTGCTTCTCAGCATTTGGCGCCTAGTTTGAAACGGGTTTTCCGATTGGTCGATCGTGGTTTGACGTCACTAATTATTACTCAGAAGGGGAATCCCCTGTAAGTTCCCACCGAGCTAGGGTCATGTTCGAGGTCAGCGTGACGTCAGGTGTCCATTCAACGTTATATACAATCCATTCATACTATTTTCTACATTACGTTGGGGAAAACCATTAAATGCTGTGTGCTCTTTACTGCGTCGCATCCATTGTAAAATTGGCGCTCTATTTGGCTCAAGTGGACAAAATTTGGGGAAAATTTCAGAAGACATGAAGATCAAAACGTACATGTAGGTTTTTTGCCCCAACAGTGTGAACGTGGAGTGTGAACAGGGATAGCAAGGCAGCCTGGAGATCCCCACCCGCATTTCGTTGAAACACTTTCTGCACAGTGGTTAAGGTGTGTTGTTTGCCCCCAAACACCATTTTAGTTGACTAGTTTCGTTTGTTTGTCTCCGTGGAGTTGAACCAGAACGACGATAAGGTCAGCATTTATTACATTTCATTTTTCATTTCGTATTTTCTTTTTGTTTCGTGTTTTGTTTTTTACCTTTAGGCTAAACGCACTGGACATAGTAGTTGTAATCACTCAAAATAATTATTAACACAAAAACTAACATGGTAACGAGCATTGTTGGTAGTATAGAAAACAATGTGAGAAACGGCTCCCTCTGAAGTTTTGTCATTTCTGTTGACATTATTTAAAACAAAAAAGGCTTCAGGCCTACATCCCCTCATTTTACATGTGAAAGCCCACAAGTTTGTTCAACGAAGATGTTTTTTCGTTCATTATGCTTGTGTTGGAATATTTGACAATTAATAACCAAAGTGTCCAGTGTCTTTAACGACAGGTTTCATCATACCGAACAGTTAATTTATGACTATCATCTAGTTTCTAATAAACACAAATCCAGAAATACCTGTAGAAATCAAAGTAGAACTACACAGGGTCACATTTCCAAGAAAACACCGAAGATGTTTCATGAGTTGTCGCATTTTTTTGTGCGCAGTTCACGCGGCTTTGTAATCGAATTTAGACAATGGTTATACTGCATCCTCAATTACTAATCTATTGTCTAAGACATTTTTTCAGACGGACTATTTTTCTCTAAATAATCAAAAAGCATTAACCTTTTCGCTACATTTCCCCCCCCCCTCCCTCATTTTATAAAAACTCTTAATCATCAACTATCAGACTGTGATATTTGCCTTCATGTGATCTTTCATTTTACAAACGAGTGGTCACAGATTGTAGAATGATTGCGGCAGTGGTTCATAGTCAAACGATTTTCACGGGGTCAAAAATATGCATGTGTTTTCCATTATTTTGCTTTATTTCTACAACGATAACCACAAAATGTCAGTGAATGATCTGCAGTGTGTCACCCCCCCCCCTCCCCACGTCCCATACTTGTTGCCATCAACACCTGACATTAATAACAATAATCCTATTTTTATCCATTCCCCTTTTTTTATTCAGGCACAGCCCTTATCTCCTTCTTTGTCTACCTTTTAATAAATTGAACTGATTATAGAAACCATAAATAACGTGAATGAATAATGCACAATTTTATAAATATTTTGTGTTGTTGTTTGTTGTGTTGTTTGTTATTAGTTTTTTTAAAACCTAAAAAACATTTCACTAAAAATAAAACAGGGGAAGCTCCCCAGCGACTTATTAGTTAACATTATTCATATAGAATTTTTGTTGTAGCATTCAATATTAATTTATGCTAATTGCTTTGTACTTTTATTGGACAAAGTATTCAGATTCATGTTTTTGTAAACTTTACGCTGATACTAAGGCACAATTAAAAAATAACAGTTATCTCTGAAAGTTTTATCTGAATACAGCAGCACAACTGTTGATGTAACAGCGGGAACCAACCTCATCTCTGCATGGCCGCAACATTTGCGAACGAACACCACGGAAATTTGAATTTTTAGTCGACCCATAATTAATCTGAAAAACGACTCTGCGTGAATTGTTTCTCAGATTTAAAAGTTTTGGCGTAGGTTAAAAAAAATATCCGACCAATACTACCTCGAACTGACTCCCTTTTAGGAGATATTAGGTTAATCTTGACCAACAGCTGAAGTACTGACTCCTTCGTAGGAGATATTAGTTTAATATTGACCAACAACTGAAATACTGACTCCTTCGTAGGAGATATTAGTTTAATCTTGACCAACAACTGAAATACTGACTCCTTCGTAGGAGATATTAGTTTAATCTTGACCAACAACTGAAATACTGACTCCTTCGTAGGAGATATTAGTTTAATCTTGACCAACAACTGAAGTACCGACTCCTTCGTAGGAGATATTAGTTTAATCTTGACCAACAACTGAAGTACTGACTCCTTCGTAGGAGATATTAGTTTAATCTTGACCAACAACTGAAGTACTGACTCCTTCGTAGGAGATATTAGTTTAATCTTGACCAACAACTGAAATACTGACTCCTTCGTAGGAGATATTAGTTTAATCTTGACCAACAACTGAAGTACTGACTCCTTCGTAGGAGATATTAGTTTAATCTTGACCAACAACTGAAATACTGACTCCTTCGTAGGAGATATTAGTTTAATCTTGACCAACAACTGAAGTACTGACTCCTTCGTAGGAGATATTAGTTTAATCTTGACCAACAACTGAAATACTGACTCCTTCGTAGGAGATATTAGTTTAATCTTGACCAACAACTGAAGTACTGACTCCTTCGTAGGAGATATTAGTTTAATCTTGACCAACAACTGAAATACTGACTCCTTCGTAGGAGATATTAGTTTAATCTTGACCAACAACTGAAGTACTGACTCCTTCGTAGGAGATATTAGTTTAATCTTGACCAACAACTGAAATACTGACTCCTTCGTAGGAGATATTAGTTTAATCTTGACCAACAACTGAAATACTGACTCCTTCGTAGGAGATATTAGTTTAATCTTGACCAACAACTGAAGTACTGACTCCTTCGTAGGAGATATTAGTTTAATCTTGACCAACAACTGAAATACTGACTCCTTCGTAGGAGATATTAATTTAATCTTGACCAACAACTGAAATACTGACTCCTTCGTAGGAGATATTAGTTTAATCTTGACCAACAACTGAAGTACCGACTCCTTCGTAGGAGATATTAGTTTAATCTTGACCAACAACTGAAGTACTGACTCCTTCGTAGGAGATATTAGTTTAATCTTGACCAACAACTGAAGTACTGACTCCTTCGTAGGAGATATTAGTTTAATCTTGACCAACAACTCAAGTACTGACTCCTTTGTAGGAGATATTAGTTTAATCTTGACCAACAACTGAAATACTGACTCCTTCGTAGGAGATATTAGTTTAATCTTGACCAACAACTGAAGTACTGACTCCTTCGTAGGAGATATTAGTTTAATCTTGACCAACAACTGAAATACTGACTCCTTCGTAGGAGATATTAGTTTAATCTTGACCAACAACTGAAGTACTGACTCCTTCGTAGGAGATATTAGTTTAATCTTGACCAACAACTGAAATACTGACTCCTTCGTAGGAGATATTAGTTTAATCTTGACCAACAACTGAAATACTGACTCCTTCGTAGGAGATATTAGTTTAATCTTGACCAACAACTGAAATACTGACTCCTTCGTAGGAGATATTAGTTTAATCTTGACCAACAACTGAAGTACTGACTCCTTCGTAGGAGATATTAGTTTAATCTTGACCAACAACTGAAATACTGACTCCTTCGTAGGAGATATTAGTTTAATCTTGACCAACAACTGAAATACTGACTCCTTCGTAGGAGATATTAGTTTAATCTTGACCAACAACTGAAATACTGACTCCTTCGTAGGAGATATTAGTTTAATCTTGACCAACAACTGAAATACTGACTCCTTCGTAGGAGATATTAGTTTAATCTTGACCAACAACTGAAATACTGACTCCTTCGTAGGAGATATTAGTTTAATCTTGACCAACAACTGAAATACTGACTCCTTCGTAGGAGATATTAGTTTAATCTTGACCAACAACTGAAGTGCTTCCTACCAAGTTGTTATGAACATTAACTTGTTTTTAGTATTTACGAAGCTATACTGAACAAAATTATTACTCCCACAAATTATTCTTTCTTTATCTGTATGGGAATGGTGCACCAATGACTTACAAAACATGTTCTGTTCATGTTTGCTGTTCTGTCGTTTAGCCTTCGCAAAAGACTCTGCTAGTCGAAATGGCAGGCCATTAACTATTTATTTGCATAAGTTAACAATGTTACCAGATCATTGGATTTTTGATGATGAGTAGATTGAGTTCGTTCTTTCTTTTAAATAAACACACCATCCTAATTTAGACTCAATTGGTCATCGAAGTTGCAACATGATAATGAAAGAAACATCGCATTATGTGCAACAAGTGCGATTTTTCAGATGCTTAATCAAAGGATTCAGGCCTGAAGTATTTTTATTTGAATGAGAAATTATACTTCTTTCTCAAAAAACTAAGTTAATTCAGAGGGATCCGTTTCTCACAAAGTTTATTGACAGCTCTCCATTGCTCGGTACCAAGTATTTGTTAAAACGCTTAAAGGAACGTTACAGACTTGGTAAGAAACAAAAATCGTGAAGATCACAGATTTACATAAAACTTACACGGTCTAATGATGATGATAGTAGAAAACATCCCTTGAAATATTTCTGTCTGAAATGTCATATTTATTTTGGCATCGATGCAATTCAAAATTTGTAATCGGTTTTCACTATTCCCTCGTGACTCAGATGGCCGATCGATCTCAAACTTCTACAGGTTTGTCAGTTTATGTATATGGTGGATTACATAAAGTGCTTACACTGCCAGCAACTGTTTTGTTAGCAAACCCAATTCTGCAATGTTCCTTTAAAGCATTGGACCCTTTCGGTTCAGAAAAAAAAAGTTCACAGATTTACAAATAACTTACAGGGTTTACAGAAGGCAATGGTGAAAGACTTCTCTTGAAATATTATTCCATGAAATGCTTTACTTTTTGAGAAAACAGCAAAACAATATAAATTCTCGTTAACGAGAATTACGGTTTTATTTTAAACACATGTCATGACACGGCGAAACGCGCGGAAACAAGGGTGGGTTTTTCCGTTGTTTTCTCCCGACTCCGATGACCGATTGAGCCTAAATTTTCACAGGTTTGTTATTTGATATAGAAGTTGTGGTACACAAAGTGTGGGCCTTGGACAACACTGTTTACCGAAAGGGTCCAATGGCTTTAACAATTGTTTTGAGTAATTACCAATAATGTCCGGTGCATTTTATAAGCTAATTGGTTTTACTCATCATCTGACGTCCCTTTGTCGTCATAACGACGTCAGTTGAAAATCCCTTAAAAACCAATTATTTTCAAAAGAGTACATACACAAAAATGGTTTCGTGGCGACATGGTACTAATTGAATAAATTATGATACGTGTATCCCTGCAATGGAGATCATTGTTTTTTACTATTGACAATCTAATGTAAATCAAGTTGGTTATATCAGCAGACATAATTGATGAGTGGGTTTTCCATCATTTATTTTCCTTCTTTGAGCTGAGGATAAATTTCAAAACTAAATAGCTCAAAGATAAAAACAAATTTAACGTGGCACCATTAACAATAATTATTATACGTGTCCTTGTAATGGAGATCATTATTTGTACCAAAGAAAATCTAATTTGTATCAAGTTGATGTTCTATAGGCAGACATATTTGATGGGTGGGCTTTTTATTACTTATTTGTCACTTTTTAGCTGATGTTTCATTTCCAAATGAAACGGCTCTAAGATTACAAAGATGCACAAATATAATAGAGATCATTTTGTAATTTTTAAAATCCAATTTATATCAAGTTGATGATACAAGCAGAACGTTGATGAGCGGGCTTCTTATGATTTGTTTTCTTCTTTTAGCTGAGGTTTCAATTCGAAATGAAACCATGCACTTATAGTAAAAGTAGCATTATTTTGAAGAGACTGTTTATGATAAAATTCATTCAAATAATAATCCTGGTCTACATTGATAGCATTACTGTAAAGAGAGGTTTGCGGTAACACTCTGTGAACATTTCTTTTGAGTAGTGTTGATTCTGAACAGAAACGGTGGTTAAGTAACGTCCGGTTCTTTTCAGAGCCACCACTACCCCAACACAAAAATTCACATGTGTTACCGCAAACCTGTCCTAGTTATACTTCTACCATGCAAAGTTTCAAACTATACTGATATCACTACTGTGTATAGCGGGTCTTGGGTTAAAAACTCAAAATGACTGCGGGTTTGCAAAAAAATATATATATATATTTCCTCGACATGGAATCATTAAAGCATTTTGCAGAAAGCCCTTTGTATGTTTTACTCATTGATACAGCCAGACTGGTGTTTTTTAACATAGAATTTACTTGCATCGGTTGCAATTGATTATGGTTTACTTATAGCTATTACTAAATTCAACAGCAATGGTCTAAACTCTGTACATGCAGTTGCTGTCAGGCTTTTAAATTAATGGTTATTGCATAAATAGAAATAAATTAGCGGCTTAATGGAATTGAGAGCTTACAAACCCTAAACTTGAATCTAACAAACCCGTACAAATTGGGGTTCAATCTGTTTAATGTATATATAATTAAGCCAGGAGAAATTAGTGAAAAACCATGCACAAATTTGTCCTGAATTTGGTTGTAACAGCCAAAATTCAGTTGTTGCTATTTGTTGTTGTTAGGATTTTAGATACAAATTTTCTCGACAATGACTCCATTTTAGAGAGAAATGTTTCACAGCAAAAGTGGTTCGTAGTATGAACTTCAAAATCAGTAAGCTTTCAGACTAAAATTGGGAAAAAAATATTTCCTTACCTATTCTGTATATTTTACCTTTAAAGCAACATAAATGTTACGAGTTTTATTTTAACAATTGTGGCTGTAACAGCCATAAATCAGCTGTTGCTGCTTGTTGATTTTAGATACAAAAATTTTCGACAATAACTCCATTTTAGAGAGAATTATTTCACAGCAAATATGGTTCTTTATATAGTATGAACTTCAAAATCAGTAGGCCTAAGCTTTATTTTTAAAGACAGTGGACACTATTGGTAATTGTCAAAGACTAGCCTTCACAGTTGCTGTATCTGATCATATGCATGAAATAACATACCTGTGAAAATTTGAGCTCAATCGGTCATCGAAGTGGCGAGATAATAATGAAAGAAAAATAACCATTGTCACACGAAGTTGTGTGCGTTTAGATGGTTGATTTCGAGACCTTAAGTTCTAAAACTGAGGTCTCGAAATCAAATTCGTGGAAAAGTACTTCTTTCTCGAAAACTACGTCACTTCAGAGGGAGCTGTTTCCCACAAAGTTTTATACCATCAACCTCTCCCCATTACTCGTCACGAAGAAAGGTTTTATGCCAATAATTATTTTGAGTAATTACCAATAGTGTCCAACACTACCTTTGTAGAACAAAATTTTTACCAGCTATATTTTCACAATTTGTTTTTTAACAAAATAGTAAATACTAAAAAATACCCCCAAATCCAGGCCATAAGCTACGCCGATCGTAAATTGTTGATATCAATATACTTGATTTACGAGGTGCCTTGACAAAAAAGCCACCTGGAAGTCTCCGGTTCATGGGGCGCAACGGTGCGTTATCCCCGACCAGCATGCAGTTCCGGTACGGTCCCAGATACCGGACACCTCGTACCCGTCGCGTTCATTTCACTCACCAAAAGCTCAGGGGATCGCTCTTCAATCATGTTATTTTGTCTGATCTGATTGAAATTTGTGTCCTTTGATAAAGGCCATACCTGAGAGTTATAATTTGTTTTAAATATAATTTGTTTAGACAAATGAGTACATGTGACAGACACAATACTATTCCTTTTGTTTCAAGTTTAATACTCTGCTCAGCAAAGACGCCCGAAGCACTGTATATAATCGATGGTAAAGTTTAAACACAATTTTAACCACAATCGGATTTATTTTTAATTTGAACATTAGTTCTCACAATATTGGTAACCATTGTTTAGCTTCCAATCACACACAGATTTGTGTCCGTCCTTTTTGCTTTTTGTGAATCTCTTGTGGAATTGTGATTTCACGTTGTATTAACAAATAATTTTTTCCCTCGACGTTATAAATTGGATGAAATCGCAAAGTGTTTAGTATTTTATATAAGGTGTTCTTATTAAAGCACTTGTAACTTCACATTTATGTATATAAAGTAATTTACTTGATCTAATCTAGTATACAGTGTTACGGTTTCAGTGAGAGTAACTTGCGCTCCCTTGCCTGGAGGTTGATTTATTTTGGGCCTAGACGTTTGGTCTGCGCACGCCCGGATGATCACACGATCACGTGGTCATATTTTTTCCATGTGCGCTGTCCTTCCTCATGTTTGAGCACATGGTGTGGATTCAAGCATCCGCTAACTTCTAGTGAAGAGAACTTTCCTCTTAAAGTCTTATCACCCTCGGATATATGGACATATCTCTCTTTGTATGAATACGGTAATACTTAGCCCACATCAGGAAATATTGGTAAGTTGGTTCATTTAATGCTAAAAATATAGGCTGATGATAAGCAGGTTGTTCATTAATGATCAGGGTTGGCTGCATGACTTGTATCGATACATAAAATCAGCTCATGTTTCTTCAATCATCGTTTTCTTTTGACGAAAACTGGGGAGGAAACGTTTGGTCTATGAGCAACGGTCTGTTTCCATAATTTTTCCTCAAAAGTGGAAAGAAGAAATCTGGTAAACCGCGAAAATGATAAGCCAAAACCTGGTTTAGAGACATCTTTACAAAGACGGGGTTGCACGAGCAAACCGCCAACACCACGGTGCGTCTAAACACCATCCGTGGTTCGACAAGACTAGTACCGGGTATTTTGGACACATTTCCCGGTAGGCTGTGGCAGCACGCATGCATTGCAGGTCTCATTTCACATTGTCCTCGTGCATGCATAAAAATAAATGGTTTACGATGCGATATTTTTAAATGTGTCTTTTGTGTCAAACCAATGGAACGAAAACATTTACCGATGAAAAGGAATCATGATGGCTATGTCTATTTGGAATGAAACATTATTATTGTGGTGGCTGCAGTAGTTATTTCATGGAAAGTGCATGCATTTAGGAATGTCGGTAAATCAAGCTGGATCCTGTGTAGGTCTTACGGTAGCACTGTCCCCTTATCGAACACGAGCATTATGGTTAAAATGTATCAGCAGTTACCCCATTACTTAACATCAAGGGAATGTTGATATTGATCAGTCAAAATAAAACATATAAACCCAGTAAATGGACGTGAAGTACAAATCCTCGATGGAACATGTTTTTGTTGTTTTCTCTTATATCACAAAAATTAATTTGTCACAGTTTGATTTGATTGAGAACTAGTTTTCAGAAAAAAAACAGAGTTTCTGGGATATAACGAATCGCTTAAAAATAAAAAAAATAAAAAGTGTTTTATTGGAAGGGAATGAGATACAACATTCAGACAGGGACACGCGGCATAATCATGTGAATCGAAATGTACAACTTTTGTAGGGGAACCATCACAAATGTCTAAGAACAATGTTTGCACTTTGTGTAACCTGTGTTACCAAATGATGAAATAACAAACATGTAAAAAATATAGGACCAATCGCTGATTGGAGTCAAGGGAAAGAATTAATTTAAAAATCTATTATGCCTAATTTTTGTTTAGTAATATATTTTAAAACATCAAGTTTTGTATCGCAAAATCAAAACTAACTGTTTTGATAATTTCTAAAAAAATTTCAAAATTAACTGTTTTTATAATTTCTCAAAAACTGAGAAGTTCAGGCTAGAACTATTTCAAGAAATTTTCCATTATGACCATATAGTTTATGTAAAAATGTGTGCACTCATACCAGTGTTGTGCACACTGATCATCACCTAGTTTAGTTATTGTTTTTCTTTTAAGAATTATTTAAAAAAAAATTGATAACATCGGTTCATCACACTTTGGCTGGAATCAATTTACTTCAACCAAAACCAATATTGTATAATCCCTCTACACTGGATTTGGTCAGGATAATGACCCAATTATAATCGCAAAACAAAGAGTGTGTTTCGAATTTCACAAACCGGTATGAGTAACCACAAGTATACTCAATTTCATACAGCTGCTTTTCACTGATTACTTTTTCGTGTCTGCCCCCCCCCAAAAAAAAAAAGAAATTGAAATAAATTCAATTCTTTGTGCACTATAGAGGAAGTAATAATTGCTGTTTGTCTTTTGTTTTTACTCCTTGACAGAGTAAGATTAACAACATTTGTATTTAAAAACAAAAATTATTGTCAGTGTTGGATTTATTATTTATTTATTTTAAATCTTCAGACATACACAATAGTTACACATTGTACAGGGGCTGTCAAGGTTAAAACAAAAGTATAAAAACTGTAATCAAAAGATGTGTAAAACCAGACCCCTGCCAACGATAAAAATGTAGAGTTCGGTTTGGGGCAACTGTCAGTATCTTGGCTTGCACTAAATATTATTGTGTCAGTTCGGTGTTTCATGCTTTTTTAATTTAATGTAGTGTGATGTGCCATAAAAATTTTTCATCTGAATTATTTTGTGTATACTCATTGTTTAATTTTCTACATGTTGTATACATTTACATGATGCCATTTGTTGGCAGGGTCATCTGGGAGGGCACATCACTTTGATAACGTTTTTTTTACCTTGGCCTTACCCTGAAGAACACTTACAATATTTGTAATTCATATTTTAGGGTTTTGTTGATTTTGTTATTAGTAGTAAAATTGATTGTTGTTGCTTATGTGTTTTGCCTGCTAAACAATTGTATTTTATTGTGTGTGACACTTTGTTTTAACAAAGTACCGGTCACACAATATCCAACACGGTATAATGGTTTAGACTTGTTTGCACTGAGCAATCTATATTCTGTGCGAAGAAAAGTTGTGTCATGACCACCTCTTTAAGACACCACCAAGTGTCACAATACGTAGATGTTCAGTGCCTGCTGCGTATCTAAGAATTAAAATATTTCTTTTGGCCTATTCATTTTAAGGATCAAAAATAGACACAATCAATCTTGGGAAAGTTATTTGGTCAAACCATACGGCGCAAACAATACCAGAAACTGCTAAAAAAAAACACTAAAAGCAGTGTTTACAGGTACTATGCTGACACGTTTGTTTATTGTCAAAGACCATTATTCTGAATTGGTGTATTCCAAACCTGTGAAAATTTTGGCTCAACTAGACATCAAATTCGTAAGAGAAAAATGAAAACAAAATCCTTATTGCACAATTTTGTGCACAAAGGCTTCAGCTGAAGTTTTGTTTATTAATTGAGTGAGAAATTACCTCTTTCTCAAAAACTACTTTAGAGGGATCTGTTTCTCACAATGTGTTACACTATTCAGCTCTCCATTGCTCGTTACCAAGCTTTGACACTAACGGTTATTTTGAGTAATTACCAATAGTGTCCACTGCCTTAAAGGGTTTTTCGTCCCTGGGAAGGGTTATTAAGGTAAACTGATCATTCCGGCTTTTTAAGAAAACTGTATTTTCAGTTTCTAACCAACTAAGAGAAACAGGAAAAAACAAATCTATCTTTGGACTCTTCCTAAGAAATGTTTGTACGCAACATGGAGTCCCTTAAGCAGAAATGTTTGTACGCAACATGGAGTCCCTTAAGCAGAATCTTCTAAGACGGTTCATCCAAGAACATAGGTCCAAAAGACGTCAACATTTAAAGGCACTGGACACTATTGGTAATTGTCAAGGACCAGTATTCTCACTTGGTGTATCCCAACATATGTATAAAATAACATACCTGTGGTCATTTTAACCCAGTTGGTAGTCGAAGTTGCAAACGAAATAATGAACAAGAAAAAGACCACCCTTGTGGCACAAGTTCGCGCAGATTCCCGAGAAATGGCTTCAGCTTAAGTCTTTAAATATTTGAGTGAGAATCAACTCCACAGAAACTACGTTACTTTAGAAGGAGCCATTTCTTAAAATGTTTTTCAACAGCTCTCCATTGCTTGTTATACCAAGTAAGTTTTAATGCTTACAATAGTTTTGAGTAATTACCAATAGTGCCTTTAACAATGAGTTTTGATAAAAGAGCATACTCCTTTCTGTATTATTTTTTCCCGCCGCTTAATTTTACATGTGACCCCATTTACTAAAAAGATGGAGAAGAATTGATTTTACACCTGCTTATAAAAGTTCTGTCACAGTATCATACGTGTAGGCCTATCAATCTTACACAAAAATATTTCAATCCGAGATAATCATCCGAATCACCATTGCCCATTGACTATTTCTATTAATCACAATCGAAAAGTCGTTAATGAACGTGTACAATATGATTCAAGTATTAAGTTTGCGATAAAACCAGGTTACATGTAAATATATTTGTACATGCTAAAAACTCCCAAGTCAGCATTGACTTATTCGAGGTCCCCCGTGGGGCTTGACCCAGTACTGAGTCAGTATAACCAGGAATCGGTGTCAAAATGACCAACAATGGGTCAACTGACAAAGATATGATATATTTTGCCACCGTCACATAACTTTGAAGTGAAACGTTTCTCAACAAGCTATATACTATCGGAAGCTGCTGTAGGCTTCTAACTCCGGAGTGGGTGTCCACGCAGGGAGAATAATCCACCCAGGAATACACAATTTCAGAAGGTTACAGCGGTAACAGGCTCCTTGTGTAGGGGGTGTAAAAAGTGGTATCTTTTTCCATAGCCGTTAAAGTGAAGTGTTTATCAAAATGCAATCTATATCCACAGCTGCAGCTGTGTTTTTTACCGAATATGCCCAAGTTTTTAGAGCGATGACCAAACGTATTACAGACTCTTTAAAGACAGTGGACACTATTGGTAATTGTCAAAGACTAGTCTTCACAGTTTGTGTATCTCAACATGTGCATAAAATAACAAACCTGTGAAAATTTAGCTCAATCGGTCGTCCAATTTGCGACATATTAATGAAAGAAAAAAAACACCCTTGTCACATGAAATTGTGTGCTTTCTGATGCTTGATTTCGAGACCGCAAATTCTAAACTTGAGGTCTCGAAATCAAATTCGTGGAAAATTACTTCTTTCTCCAAAACTATGGCACTTCAGAGGGAGCTGTTTATCACAATGTTTTATACCATCAACCTCTCCCCATTACTTGTAATCAAGAAAGGTTTTATGATGATAAATGTTTTGAGCTATACCAATAGTGTACACTGCCTTTAAACTGCACAGCTACTGCACCCATGCATATTATCAATCCATGATACCAGGCATGGCGCGGGCGGGAACGAGAACCAATCAACAAATCCCGGTTATTTCCCGTCATGTAATGAGACATATAACATTTCGCGGAAAGGTTATATTTTGGGAACTGGCCAGTGGCCAACAAGAATTGGGGACTTTCCGCGTTAATGTTGAACATTGTACAATTGGGGTGAACAATTAACATACCGAATGGCTCGTTCGTTGTCACGATTGACTGTGGTAAATTGAGTGTTGAGGTTGCGAGTTCATCTTCAGTTCCTGCACTGTATCGATCAGTGGGACTCTAGTATGTACAAATATTATCAACTGTTTTGAGAACCGAAAATGGGACTGTTCCTGATGTATTGGCATTAGACTAATGGACTTCTATAAGCTAGGAGGGCTAGCTTTTGAACAACGCGGTGTGGTTTTTTTTGGAATATTGTTTTGCACCACTGTGTTACTTAATAAACACACGGAGAATAAGGTAAGATTAAATTAGTTGCATTTCACATTAGTGGCCTAGTTGGTATGACACTGCTGTGGAGTTACGTCGTGGGTTCAAATCCCACCCGAGATAGACCTGGGTTTTTTTCTCCACATAACAGTGCCAAGTAATACTGTGCTAACTGCCAAGTATGCGGTGCTAACACACATCGGTGTATATGGGTGAAACCACCATTTCCTCTTTGTTGCACAGAAGCTACCCCCCCCCCCACATACTCTATATTCGGAGGCTCAACACACACAAAAAGGAATACACAATGGAAAAGAGTACCATCATACCCCTACTACCTAATTTATTCCTCCATGCTACTACCAATCACCAAATGTCTGATTTAAGTCATAAAGAAAAGATAATACCAACGTGTGAAGTCTTGTTAAAGGCATTTGAAGTAACAAGAGAATTCTTCAGGCTTCAGCTGAAGTCTTTTGTTATTTGAGTGAGAAATTACCTCTTCTCAAAAACTACATTACTTCAGAGGGAGCTGTTTCTCCCAACGTTTGATACTAATAGCTCTCATTGCTTGTTGCCAAGTACGTGTATACACTAACAATTACTTTGAGTAATTACCAAGAGTGTCCAGTGACTTTAACCTTTGTGGCCTGAACTTTATACCGTACAATCAGAATGTCTTAATCAGACCCATGAACAAATACAATGAAATAATGGAGGGAAACATACCATTGCGTTGTTCCAAGTGAACGTGGCTTTGGGATTACGTCACTTTCAGTTTCGCTGTACACGTCGTGTTGGAACGAATGTGGCGTCATGTACTGTGATAAGCCGATCGTGATTTGTCAAGACCGGAGCGGGCATGCGCAAATATCTCAGATGCAATTTGTTCTTGGAAAATGTTTATTATTAATTGTAGAGTCAATAACACCTTTTGTTTTCGTTTTGAGGCGGCTTTTTCGTTGACAAAAAAATTATAGCTTATTTGTAAGTTTAGTCGATTTTAAAACACCATATGAAAAATGAAAACTGAAGAAGAATGTACGTGATGCTCGAATTTGCAAAAAAGGGTTACAAGCGCGAAACGCACATGTCATGAACTTACATCCTACAAAAGGTGGACTCAAACAGTTGCAAGCTAACACTTTTGTCTCAAGCCTTTGTGATTTTGGCCAATGGGTTATTTTCTCGGTAATTGTTTTAAATCATGATCAAAAAAATTACTTTAGATTTTTTTACTACGTATAATGTTATCCCAGTCTAGAAAGGTAGGACTACAAAAGGAAGATATCTTTTGCGCTTTGACGCCCATCACGAAAAAAACAACAGCTTCCTGCATTGAGTGACAAATTGGTCACAAATACTTGGGATTATTACATTTTTTCTATTAACATTTATCCATTATTCATGCTTTTGAAATCCAATACCATTTTATAGCTACTTATGCAGAGAGGAAAGTGATCGTGTTCCCCCGGTACGCCCTGGTACACGATGTTACACCGGATGTTAACGGATAGCGGATACCACCTTCAAGCAGTGTGTGGTGTTTAAACATGGGCTATGCTTGGTTTTTCCCGACGATAGAAATGATTTTGTGTATGTTTAAAGTATTGGCTGTGGCGATTAAAGCGATTGTTTCAATTGTGGTTTTATGTGAAAGGATCAGATATAATTAACACTTTTGACACAACAAATATTCTATTTAGCCCTTCCAGCCTCGGACTCAAATCGAAGTTGCAAGAGAAAATAAAGAAAACACGTCCTTGTTGCACAACTTTATAGGCCTTCAGATGCATGTAAAAGGCTTCAAGGCTTCAGTGAGAAATTACCACTTTCTCAAAAACTACGTTACTTGAGAGGGAGCCGTTTCTCACAATGATTTAAAATAATTATTTACAACTCTCCATTGCTCACTGCAAAAACTGGGGTGTTAACGTGATTATTTGTGTAACTAGTGCCTATAAATTATGTGACAGCACCGAGAGGGTGTTAATTTCAACAACGATATAGTAATGATATTTATTTGGTTTGCGGTAACACCATGGGGACCATGTTGGTGTCGTCAAAAATAGGCCTAAATATACCAGGGAGAATCAATTTAACACGGGCCAAGTTTTTGCAGCATAAGTTTTATGCTAACACTTATTTTGAGTAATTACCAAAAGTTTCCAGTGCCTTTAACCCTCTAGTCCCTGCACCGCCCGAGTTTGCTGAAAACTAATACTTCAAGATTCTTGCAGTTAATTACTGGAATCGTAGTTCAAATTTTAAAAGATAGCCACAGCTTAATTTGTATGCACAATTTGAACCTTGATATTTGTATAAAAGCACAAGTTCGCATGAGAACAATAAATGTCTCTCGTTAAACGGCTATGGTAATTTTTATGGCGAATATTATTTGTTTGTAAGGATAAAATGGACACAATAGCTTTTCAAGGCTTTTATCATACTGATTAAATGCGAAGGCGTGAGTTTTCGACAATATTATCATGAATGATGAATAAATACAGTTTCCTTTGTGTTTACTAATGAGCGTCTTGTTGGGGTAAGAGCTAAATTATTTCACCATCATTAGCTTCATTAGCTTAATAATGACTATCGAGGATTCTTTTGATGTTCCTTTTTTTCTACAAACACAAGCTAGCAAGGTTTCCTCCTACCACATACAGTATATTGATAGGCGGCTGGGCGGTCCAGTGGCTAAATGGTTAAACAAAAATTTGTATTTTTAATCTACAACTTAATGTTTTTTCCCCGCTATAGTTACAGAAGGACAATGCACGAGGAACAAGCACGTGGTTATATCCAACGTCATGGAGGGCGCCATATTTCGGCCTAATGAGCACATTATTTGAGTCTGGCTCGGGTCGAGGGTTGTTCTGTGCCAGTATGTTGAATTACATAATGGAATCATACTGGCCAGCACAATCCCAGACCCTGGTACAGAGTATATCGTCACCACCAATGTGGAAAGGGCCAACAGGGAGGGGTGCCTAAGACATAATTTCTGTAAAAAATAAATATATGTTTTACTCCCAAAGATGGCCGACCGTGTTAGTTCGCAAAGTAAAAGGAAAACCACGCAATTTCGAGGCAAATTTGTGTGGATCATTGTATTCTACTTTTAAAACATCTTTCTAACCATAATATGCATTTTATAACAAACGGTTACAAACGCTTTTTTATAGAAAAGCTCGTCCGATCCAAGGCAACGTGTTCCTTTAAGGATTGTCTTTAATGATAGTTGTGAGACGACGTCTTTAATTAACTGCATTGCTCATGAGTTCGATATCCTAGGGGTTATAGTCCAGTGAACTATACCCCACATATTTTGGAACAGGGATCGAAGATCACCCTTCAGTGCTGACAGGCTGTATGTGTTTGTTATGTGAAATTGACTTTTCCACGAGTATGAGAGACATCTCTGCATAGCATTAAGACATAAACAAGAAGGCATACGGTCAATTAAGGGATCGATTCCATCGGCTGGGTGCCAGGTTGGCCCAAAATGACATCTTGCAGTTATGTTATCAATCATTGATACCGAGTATTTAAATTGTTAACATAACATACATTCGGTCAATTTCACAGCAGAATAGGAAGAAATAACACCACTCTCGCATCCAAACTTGTATAAAGGCTAGTACTATTGTATTGCGCATCAGAACTTATTTTTTGGAAACTTGCACATAATAAAATGAATATATTTTGAAATTCAAGACGGCCGCCATCTGTAACACTTCGGTTGTACCCTTTACTTGTTAATTTATTATAGTAAACGTAATTTTAGCCACAGATTTCAGGGTTACAACATTAACAGCCAAAGTTGTAGTAAAAATGCAACTTAAATGCCGGTCATTTTAAACCAAGATGACCGCCATCTGACACACTTTAAATGTTGCCAACATGTATTTTCTTGTTCCTAAGGTTCTAAAACAGGTATCTAGCCGTCAATCAACCTGCTCGACTAGCTGTCGATTGTCCTGGTATGTTAGTGGAGTTGGGATTTTATCGGGCTCATTACGATGGGTCTGAACTGTCACGTAATGCCCTGTGAAATCCCAAACTTGCCCTAACACAAATCTACATGAGAAAATGCCAACCCATCGGTCCTGTTCAGAACAAACACTGCTGCAAAGAGATTTGCGGAAACCTCACCAAACAAATCTACAAAATTACAAAAGGAGCTGCCATGGTAGCAACATACATGTACCGAGAGATCAAATTTGCAAATTTACAAGCAATTGTTTTTATTTTATTTTATTTTTTATAAATCAGACAGGTTTGGAGACTTAGTACAGGATTCATACATTTAGGTGTTCATGCAATGTGCACTAACACCTCTTTTTAATGTCTCGTTATTAACTTTAAAGAGAACTGTTAAACAATTTCCACTCAAGTTTGAAACCTATACCTTTACTAATAAGTACCGGGTTTCAGTGCTCAAGCAATATGTGCACAAACACCGGTTTTAATGGTTTATTGTTAACTTAAAAGAGAACTGGGGCCAATTTCATAGAGCTGCTTAGACAAAATATCTCGCTTATTTTACACAGGTTACTGGCACAAATTTCATGCCATATACATTACTTGTGACTGGTATTTAGCTGTTGTTTGCTTAGCATAACAATTCAGTTGAGTCTTGGCCGGTAGTCTGATTTTACCAAGCAAGGAATTTTTTTGCTTAAGTAAAATGTTGTGCTTAAGCAACTCTATTAAATTGGGCCCAGCTTTTAAGCAATTTCCACTCAAGTTTTAAACCTATACCTCTGGTATAGTAAAAGTCAAATTGTTCCACTTTTATTGTAGATTCTCTGTATATAACAAGCAGTTGATCATCACTGGTTCTCTATTTAATAGATGCCACTTTCGCAACTGAAGGCATGTATGATTCTTTCGGATAAGAAAAACTAATCTGATGAAACAATTTTAATCTCGATGTTTAAGCTATTTATACCTTTTTGTAAACGTGATAAAAGCATCAATTCTCCCGATGAATATTTCCAACTGAAGTACAACCACGTGCGCGGAACACGTTTCCTTAATTGGACATGCAAAATATGAATAACCACAAAAAGAAAACCGTTATCCAATGTTTTCACACAAAGTGACCACCAATTTGTATGAGGCCTTGGACACCCTTGGTATTTGTTAAAGACCAGTGTTCCCACTTGTATCCCAACATATACCTAAAATAACAAATCTGTAAAACTTTTGACACAATCGGTTATGATGCTTCAAGAGAAACAGTGAATTATTGTATTGTCCAAACAAGGTAAAACAAATGAATAACAAATAATAAATAAAAGAAGGATGCTCATTGACCAATCATTTGCACTGCGCGTACAAGTCAATACGCGTCCAATAAGTTCCATTGTTGGTTTAAATCCAATATGGCGCCTGATGACGTCAATGCATCAGATAGTTTTGCTCTCCCCAAAAAGTCCATGAATGCATTAAGGTAATTTGTACGCAATTCAGATTTGTGATTTAATCTCGCCGTAAGCCACATTTTCCAACCCTTTAGGCCGGCTCAAATGATGACAGTGTTAACTGACGGGTTAATAATTCTTGACGTAAGCACTATCGTATCAATAACATATCGATTATATCGAGACACGATAACGTTACTTCGCTGGTTTAAACGAACACCGAAATACTGAACTTGTTTATAACATAAATCTACGTTAAATGGCGCTCATCTGTGTATACTTTACCCCCTTTTAGACTGTACAGGGTAATTTGGCAATACAAAATATAAAACATGTCAAACAATATTCTGTGTTTCACACATTCCCGTTAAAAACAGTGTCTCGGGAAAGTCATTATATACACTATACAGCAGTATTTTGTTTCGTTTTAACTGTATGGAACAAGGCCTGCAGTGGTAACATTTTGGCAAAAAGTTAGTAGTCACCAACACACATCATATCGTGCACTATAGACAGGCATGATATTTGTTTCTTAGAAAAAGTAGGGAACATTTTCTCGAGTATAAAGACTGACCTACGTGTATACATATGGACTTGATTTCATAGCCTGAAATGTCTATTAAAATAGACATTTCAGGCTATGAAATCACAATTTTTCAGATTTTTCCAAGACCAACAAATTTGAAATCAGACTAAAGTAGGACAAATATCTTGGACAAAGACTCCTATAATGACCAACGGGAATGACTTTAGTGTTGATGACGTCAACTGAATTGAGTCAATGCATACACAAGGCCTGGATACGTGTCCTAGTTTGTTACGAACTTTACGGACAGTATTACAGGATTGGTATGTAAGGAAGGTTAGGAGTCTAAGAGAGCCATTCGATTATATAGGCTAATTCAAACCACTACCAATCCTCCAGAGAAATAACATCATCGAGAAAAAAAGTATTACAAAAAATAAGCAATCATTCATTACTTTTGTAACAGCACCCGAAATAAGCCTTTTGTGGGCGACTTTCCCGACTTAACACAACCCATTTTCATAAAATTCTTCTAGCCCGTTTAAAATCGATTTTGACCCTAGGCCTAATCTTCTTTGAATAAGTCTGTCTTTTTTATGCAAGTCATAACTACTTCTCAAACTTTTCGAAATGTCAAGCGTTTGATAATATATTAAAAAAGTCGATGAAGAATGGAAACAGGTATTGCATTGGTCACGCGAGAAGATTTAAAATTTTAAAGTCTAATTTTGATGACCACGGGCAAATTTTCACTTTTTGTGAAGGATGTTTGATTATCCTATTTTGTGTGATTTAAATGTCTTAAATTCTTTTAACAGCAATGTTTTGAATGTTTTTGAATAAACCATAAACCATAAACCAAGATTCTGAAACCGATGCTAAAGGCCACAACCCCTTCTCTGGCTATATCTCTCTGTTACTTCTACACATGGGGACGACACGAAATGCTTTCACAAAAATCTTAATTTATGCACTCTCTAGTGTTTACTGCTAGTAAATTCTAGGAAACATGTAGCTTTCAATAATTATTGTCTTTTCCAATAATTTGGTTTTACCACACACCACTATGTACAGTGTGCATCAAGCACTGTACACTAATGCTTTCCCAAGTCCTTCAGACATGCACACTGCTCGGGCGGGATTGGAACCCAAGGGCCCGCATTCTTCAACAACAACCACTACTAGACTGATGAGCATTCTGGTGACTAGAGGCAGTTCTTTGTTTTAATCACTTTGTTATACTATAAATTGGTGTAACTATTCTGATTCAATTTTAGATCATAACTTTATGATCCATTGGTTAGGATTTAGTTACAGGCATGATTTATTTGTTCCTAGGAAATATTAAAGTAGAACAGTTTTGAAGGGCTGACCAACATGTAATCTGTATTTGGAGAAAAACACAACATGTATTGTTTGCCAACACTGTACAAAAAAGTCTGAACGTCTCATTCCTGTATTTTAGACACCCGTTAGTTATTTGTTGTTTCTTCTAAGAAGACAAAGATGGTGGTCATAAAAAAGCTACATTCAAATTTCCAGGACCAAATTATAACTGGGTTTTTTATATTATAAATCGTTGCTGTCTTCTACTCCACCATTTAATTTCGAGCAGAGAACTTCACTATGACACCAGTGGTGGATTTCAAAAGAGAGTTAAGACTAGTCTTATCTCGAGTTAGGACAGGTTACTCGTCCTAACTAAGGACTAGCCTAAATCCTGAAGAGTCCTAGGACTAGTCCTAAGTTAGGACTATCTCAGTGAAATTGTCTTCCACTTCTAGGACGCTGGTTCGAATCCCGCCAGGGGCACTATGTTGATTGGGTTTCTGTCCCTACTTGACTGCGTAGGTTTTCCCTGAAATAATTTGTTAACCAGTTTTCAAGACACATCCTTGCTATTATTTGGCTTTGATGCAATGTATGTGTAGTTTTATGTTAAGGAACTTGAAGAACATGTGGTTGTTTTTTAGTCTGATTTGCAGAATGGTTGCCTTCTGAAGTGATTAAAAAAGACTACCAACTTGTTGGCTCATCAAATAACTTCTTTCCATCTTTCATTTCAGTTCCTGCAAATATATGTGAGAAAGAGAGTTTCTTGTTAAATAGGAATCAATTGGTTGGTTCATTGCTATAAGTTTGTAAATCCATATTCATAATACGTGTAAAATGAAAATTGTCGAAAAATTTGAAAAAAATTAATCAAAATCCACAAATTAATGACTTCCTTAGTTTTTCTCAACATGACCTTTAGATGCAATAATAAGTCAAGAAACGATTATATTTTGACATCAAAGAACCCAAGCTATCAACCTAAACCCCTAGCATAATCCTGACGTCTCCTAGTCTAAAGGTGCCCTGACTCAATCACGCAGTCTCCAACGATGACTAAAGCAGGCTAGTTGAAAGTTGAGACCCAACTATACAAGGGATGGTTCTAGTGAATGATTTAGCTGGGTGTGATACATAAATTATTTGATAGCACAGACTGTATACTCCCAACGGAGCCGAGATGGTTCAAGGAAGGAAATATATGGCCCAGTGACCACTTTCATAGAGCTGTTTAGGTAGAGAAAGTTGCTAAGCGCGACAACATTTTGCTTACAAGAACAAGGTTACCAGCCAAACTACTATGTCACATGTATAATTAGTGACTGGTATCCTGCTCATTCCTGCTTAAAAATTGTTAAGCAATATTTTTTGAACCAAACCCACACTCTGCTGAGTAGAACACCAGAGCTTGAGTTCGGTGCTCTTATCCGCTCGGCCATGAGCCTCTCCTCCCACACTGACCCTATGCCTGGTCCTACAAAAGATATTCCCATTCCACTTTGCCTCCCTTTTCCAAATTGACTATAGAAGGGTGTCGTGGCCGAGCAGATAAGAGCACCGAACTCAAGCTTTGTTGATTCTATTCAGCAGAGTGTGGGTTCGAATCCCGGTTGTGACACTTGTGTCCCCGAGCAAGACACTTCACTATAATTGCTTCTCTCCACCCAGGGGTAAATTGGTACCTGTGGGGGCAGAGATGTTTCTTGTGATTTAGCCGAGTAGCACATATTAATGTTGCACAGGCTGTATACTCACCAGGGAGCTGAGATGGTTTAAGGAATGAATAAAGGCCAGTGACCAGGCAGAAATAATGTTGAAAGCGCTTTCAGACACTGTTCGGGTGTGAAAAGCGCTTTATAAAAACTGGTGTTTATTATTCTTAGCTATAGCTACTGCAGCTCTGTATTTCATACCTGCTGAGTCTTTGTCAGCTTCTAGAGATTTGATTGTCTGTTGGTCGGCTTCTTTGACTGTCTGTGGACTGGTGCTTGACACTTCTACAGGAGAGACACTCCTACGTGAAACAAACACTGGAGCGCTGCAGGTGGGTAAAAGGAAGGTACAAATGGTAATCAATCTTAAAATTATTGGCATTCAAAAACTTATGTTTAGACGTACAGCAGCCTGATTCATGTGGTTGCTTAAAAATACATAAGTTTTTAAAACCAAAAATTTGAATTTCAGAAGCGTTACTGCAGTTTCATACTGTGTATTTCTATTTCCATTTTGCTATGAATTTTCGACGATAACCCAAAAATGCGGCAGCCTTTTGATTTGAAAATTTCACAGGTAAGTTTTATTGTATAGGCCAACATCTACATATATAAAGGATTAATACAAATTTTCATTAAACTTTAAAGCCATTATACACTTGCGGAACAGAAAAAAAAAAAAAGTTCACAGATTTACTAACAACTTACAGGGTTTACAGAAGGTAATGGTGAAAGACTTCTCTTGAAATATTATTCCATGAAATGCTTTACTTTTTGGGAAAAAACTAAAACAATTATCAAATCTCGATAACGAGAACTACGGATTTATTTTAAACACATGTTTAAAAAGGTTTCTTATTTTATATATAAGTTGTGATACACGAAGTATGGCCTTTGGACAATACTATTTACCGAAAGTGTCCAATGGCTTTAAATTTTAATGTTTGGGTGACCAAGTCAAATATAAATTAAACATTTCAATTAATGTACATCAACAGTTGTAAATTGAATAAAAACACTTGGTCAATAACATTTTCATTTTAACAATCAACAAACAACATGAAATCATTAATAAAATGAATATTTATTCTAGGAATAACAAAAACATGAGTATCTATGGAATAATTAACACATTTAAAAACAACAATGCAAGAAAAAAATATATATATATTATAGTATTTCTTGTTGCAAGAACTCTTCTAAAATCAAAACCTTTAAACATTTTTGTGGTTTCACCTTTGGCGCCAAAGAAAGGTTCAACACAAGATCAACCCGGAAATAATCCCACGGTGCACAAAGAAGTAGAGGGTAGTTATTATATTTAAAGGCATTGGACACCTTTAGTAATCGTCAAAGACCAGTAATTGCACTTGGTGTATCACAACATATGCATACAATATTAACAAACCAGTGAAAATTTTAGCTCAATTGGTCATCGAAGTTGCGAGAGAATAATGGAAGAAAAAACACCCTTGTCGCACAAGTTGTGTGCTTTCAGATACTTGAATTCGAGACCTCAGCTGAGGTGTCGAGTTCAATTCAAATATTTTAATGGGAAATTACTTTACTTCATCAAAGGGAGCCGTTTCTCACAATGTTTTATACAATCAACAGCTCTTCATTGGTCGTTATCAAGTTAGTTTTTATGCTAACAATTATTTTTAGTAATTGCCAATAGTGTCCATTCCGTGTATAACAATGCTGTGATGGAGCATTATGCATGTCCCAATGAACTTTACAAACAAGAAGAACTATTAGTCCATGTGAAATCGACTGATATAGATTTTGAGGAGAGCGCTTCAGAGTTTTAGCGGCCTGGATAATTTGAGGTTGGGAAGTAAGGACAGTGTGGGCACCTGATCCATGAGAAAAGAGAAGGAAATTGAATTGGAGGATGGGGATTGGACTCAGACATGGGGAGGGGTTTGTGAGATGGGGAGATGTTTGGACGTGGAGTGGGGGAAGGGAATGGGAGATGGTGGATGGATTGTTTCTATATCACTTTATCACACCAAAGGGCATCTCGGTTTTTCCACATGGTACGCAGAGCTAAGTTTGAAATGTAGGACCAATTATGTAAGACCAATTATACATTAAAAACTTCCACAACATTCCTTGTTTTAAACAACTAATGTGTAAGTATAATAAACTGTTTATGAGACAACATGGAGCTCCAAGAGACTCCCAAATAAACTCACTTTGGATCCATGGACTTTTGTTTCTTTGCTGCAGCTGCTGTGAGTTCAGCGACCTCAGGGTCATGACCTCTGACCTCTGATGAGTCGTGTGTTCGCTTTAACCCCCGCGGTGTCCGAAACGGGGCTGCCTCGCTGGGTGTGACTACTCCAGTATCGCTCGTGCTTGGCTGTGCAGCTACCATCGGTGATGAATCAGGTGTTGCATTGTGCAGTGATCTTCGGTAGTCTTTGTAGGTTTGCACTCTGTGGTCAGGACCTTGTTCAATGTTTTTCATAACTGGTGGAAGAAAAAAAACCCAATAATACCATTACTTTACTTGTAAGAGCTCTAATTTCTACACTTGACCGCAGTTCCAAGACCAGCAGTTTTAGTGTCGGCCAGTAAACTTTTGATCATACCTATGTTTTACAATTAAATAACAATACCTCAGTGTTTAATATCTTAGATATTGAAACAAGCTGTCTGTTTAATAATAATAATAATAATTCTTGGGTTTTTTCTGTACAATAATCTGAAAACATGGAGAAATGTTACTGCTCCCAGATTCAAAATTTTGGGGATAAAAACTGATTTATTCAAATATTGGTATAACATTTAATATTGGTATATACATGTAAGCAAACAAAATGACCAGCAGCAGGAGGTGAAAGGGTTAAAGTACATCTAATAATATCGACAACCAATATATTAAAAGGCAATATAGTGTAAAAAGTACAAATATTATTTTTACATAACCACCCCACTCCAAGTGAAATCTTACTCAAAATGCTTTATACTATCGAAAGCAGCTGCAGACTTCTAACCAAAGATTCTTATTACCATTTATTTTGAAAATGATTACAAAAATGAAAACATTCCATTTAACAAATACCTTCTACAATACAAGATGAACTATATGCCTACTTGGCAAGACGCCAAGTAAGAAAAAATGCCAATATGCAAATTAGCAGGTGCATGCCACTTGGCTTTACATATGACAATGGGATTGGGAACAGACAGGGGAATCCCAACTTCCATGTTTGTTCAGCGGTGACTTGTGTATGTAAATATAAGCTGCACAAATAGTCTGCGGAGAAGGTACAGTACAAATTGTTTGGTTACTATCAGAACATGTGCAACTTTCAGCACGTAAACGAATCGAGACAATGTGTTGAGAACAAGGCTCAACATAGAGACTGTAAGGACAAAAACTTGTTAAACACAGAAAAGTATTGCTTATCTGAAACAGGTTACCAGCCAAAATAATGGTAAGTTTACCATGATGTGACTGGTACCCCACTCAACTATGCTTAGCAAAGAAATTTGTCAAGCAATATTTTATGCTTGAAACAGCTTTATAAAACTGGGCCCAGGGATAGTAGCTTGATTAATGAATGAAATCCATGGCAAATTCATTGGCACTCAAAAAACACTTTACTTTATAAACATAAAGTTCAGGGTTCTCTCCTCAGGTTTTTGTCAATGCTGTGGGGCCTTCTGGACCAAGTTAGTTGATGTTTGGCTCAAACATGCCGAGTTGAAACAAGTTTTCTACTTGCAGTCTATCTTGTATTCATAAATACCTTTGAGACAGTTTCGCTATTCCTATTGGTGAAAAGCACGTCATGTGGGGGGTGTTTAAACCTTTGATATTGAGCAGTAAAAGTGTTGGAACATGGGCGTGACATGCGACTTGCAACTGTGCTTATAGGACAGTTTCTTCATTCCTATTGGTCGAGAGCAATGGTTGGGACAGTTGAGTCACATCGCGCAATACGCGCGGCGCGCACAGCAATCTCTTTATAAGGAGTTGTTTACCCAAGGGCCTTACCATTTCATAGCTGAAAAGGTATTAATGAAAGGGAATCAAAGTGTGTTGAATAGGTTTTCAACTAGTGGTTTAAACCCGCCAAGGCCTGGTTCTTGATAATTTACCTTGACTTCATCTCGGTAAAATTATCAAGAACCAGGCCTCGGCGGGTTTAAACCACTAGTTGAAAACCTCTTCAACACACATTGATTCCCTTATTTAAAACCCCTGCTGTACAACTAGGAGAATTGTATGTGGGTTTTTTTGTGAAGGAAACCTTAAAAATGTAAGTGTAGTTTGACACAGGTTAGGTCTGTGTTCTCAGTTTTTAAACTACATGTATGTAGATAGTGGTATAAAGTGACCAGAAAAAACAGCGTAACTATTAGTTCAGTAATGAAGTCAGCACTAGGTTTTCACAAGGGGTGTTTCCCCACAAAAATACATATTAAGGTTTGCATGATACCATTAATTATCGAGCGACAAAAGTCAAGTACACTATGTTTGTGCACATGTATAGAATCACCAGATCGTTATCTTGTGCTCGACTCCAAAGAGTTTCCAGGAAGAAAAAAAAAAGGGATTCAGAAGGGGAATTTTTGGACTATTGTCTAATCAGCTTTCAATAGAGGAATAGAAAAGGACCGAATTAGATAACGATTGTGAATTGTATATCCTAATATCTTGATACTTGGTGCAAAGTCTGTACTGCTGTCAATGGTCATCCTGAGAAATACCTATGATCTTATTTCAATTTCCGGATGATAAAGTGAATTAAAATTAAAAAAATTAACAAGGAAAGGGTATAATAGAATGTTCTTCAGTATCCCATGTGCACATCTCTTTTGAATTAGATGCACTGCCTTCGATTTCACCAAACTCTTCCTAACTTAGGATTAATCTTAGGACTTAGGACGAGTTCAATCCGTATCCGAAGACGTTGGGATGAATTGAACCCATCTTAAGTTAGGACGGGTTACTCGTCCTAACTCGAGAAATCGACTGCAGGACACCTTTGATAATTGTCAAAGACCAGTATTCACACTTGGTGTATCTCAACATGCAAAAATTACAAACCTGTGAAAATTTGGATTCAATTGCTTATCAAAGTTGCACGAAAATAATGAAAGAAAAAAACATTGTGGCAAAAGTTAGTGTGCTTTCAGATGCCCAATAAAAGCCTCCAGGCCTGAGTGTTTTAATATTTGAGTGAGAAATTACCTCTTTCTCAAAAACTTGCTATCAACAGCTCTCCATTGCTTGTTACCAAGTACGATGTTATACTAACAATTATTTTGAGTAGTTACCAATAGTGTCCAGTGCCTTTAAGTTGAATTTAAATGAAGGTGAACTTCATTTATGTACATTTCTAAAAAACTACAAGGATTAAAATTCACTTACAAAAGTAATGAGGTACCATCTTTAAAATGAATGTGTTGAAGGGAAGGTACTATTCTTTTATCACTCTTAAAACTAATGGTTAGAAGCCTATAGTGAGCTTCTAGTAATATAAAGCATTTTGAGAAACATTTCTTTTCAAGGGGCAAAATAGGAAAGGGGGAAGCTGGGAAGGGAGAATTGAGAATGGGCAAACTGGGAAGGGAATAGATGGGAATTGGAGAACTGGCAATGGGCAAACTGGGAAGGGGCAAATAGGGAAGGGGAAAACTGGGATGGGGAACTTAAAGCTGGGATGGGGAGAATTGGCAATGGGCAAACTGGGAAGGGGCAAAATAGGAAAGGGGGAAGCTGGGAAGGGAGAATTGAGAATGGGCAAACTGGGAAGGGAATAGATGGGAATTGGAGAACTGGCAATGGGCAAACTGGGAAGGGGCAAATAGGGAAGGGGAAAACTGGGATGGGGAACTTAAAGCTGCGAAGGGGAGAATTGGCAATTGGCAAACTGGGAATGAGCGAATAGAAGGGAGAAGCTTGAATGGGAGAATTGAGAATGGGCACTGGGAAGGGAAAAGCTGGGAAGGGGAAAATTGGCAATGGGCAAACTGGGAAGGGGCAAATAAGGAAGGGGAAAACTGGGAACCGGGAAAACCAGGAAGGGGCAATTTTGTCATGAGGGGGGAGGGGTGGATGCCTTTCTTTCCCCCCTGAAGCATCATCACTGTCAGTATTTATTATTGCAGACAGGGGTGAGGACAAAGATGTAAACAGCATGATAGCAAGTTTGATTGTGGCTGGTCTTCCTACTCACTCAGTTTGGATTCATCCCTGTTGTTCAGACACACAAAAGCTGATGAGTTGTCAATCCAGTTGATAAACACAGTGCTGAATGGTGCAAAGAGATTCTGAATGTCATGCGTACGCCATTCTGATGGGAATGTTATGTGGAAAACGTGGTCTCTTGATGGAGTCACTGAGAAAGCAAACACCAAGACATTGTATCAATCAAAGCAAATGTAACTTCAACATGCACAATTCTTTTTTTCCAGGATGTATTTGTCATGTGCAAAAGGAAATTTTTATCTCAGAGTTTTAATTTTTTTTTCTTCATACCATTATTGTAAACTTTTTATTGTATTGTTATCACAGCCCCGCAAAAGAAAGATCCCAACTTCGTGCGACAAGGTTGATTTTTTCTTTCAATAATTTCGCGCAACTTCGACGACCAATTGAGCTCAAACTTTCACAGGTTTGTTATCTTATTTATATGTTGAGATACACCAAGTGGGAAGACTTGTCTTTGACAATTACCAAACGTGTCCAGTGTCTTTAAAGCGTAATTTTACAATAACGTATCTATGCGCTTTGCATTAGTAGTGCCCCGGTCAATGGGCCAATAGTAATCTTTATCAGCTTCTAAGGGAGTATACAGTCCGAGCTGCCGTGGCACTCGGAAGGCTTTGCATACACAATATCAACCTCTACCCTTGCAGGTACCCATTTATACCCCTGGGTGAAGAGAAGCAATCATAGTAAAGTATCTTGCTCAAGGACACAAGTGTCATGACCGAGATTCGAACCCACACTCAGATGACTTACCAACCAGAACTTGAATTTGATGCTCTAAACCACTCAGCCATGACATCCTATGTTCACATGCTGTAGGCTTTAAAGCCATTGGACACATTCGGTTAACAGTATTGTCCAAAGGCCCACACTTCGTGTATCACAACTGATTTCAAAAATAACAAACCTGTGAAAATTTAGGCTCAATCGGTCATCGGAGTCGGAGAAAATAACGGGGAAAACCCACCCTTGTTTCCGCACGTTTCGCCGTGTCATGACATGTGTTTAAAATAAATACGTAATTCTCGACAACAAGAATTGATAATTGTTTTAATGTTTTCTCGAAAAGTAAAGCATTTAATTGAATAATTTTTCAAGAGAAGTCTTTCACCATTACCTTCTGTAAACCCTGTAAGTTATTTGTAAATCTGTGAACTTTTTTTTTTTTTCTGTGCCGAAAGCGGCTAATGGATTTAATAGACTTTTCAGGCTATTTAATCTGATTTTTCTCAAGGGCAAATAAATCGGAAGTCAGACTAAATTAGAAAGAATATCCAGCCAATTATATTTAAAACACAGACTGTTGTACTTACAGTCAGGGCCAGTTAGGTTGATATATGGGAGATCCTGAACCCGGAACAAACTCATTCTAGGTAGAAAATGAAAAAGAAAACAGATCATGGTGGTGATTAGATCGTAGTTTTTTCCTAATCAGTACCCAAATTCATAGAGCTGCTTAAAAACACTGGACACCTTTGGTAATTGTCAAAGACCATTCCTCTCACTTGTTGTAACTTAACATATGCATAAAACAACAATCCTGCAAATTTGAACTCAATTGGCCATCGAAGTTGTGAGATAATAATGGAAGAAAAAAATATCTTTGTCGCACAAGTTGTGTGCTTTCAGCTGAGGCCCCGAAATCAATTCAATAATTTCAGTGAGAAATCTTTTCTTTCTCCAAAAATATGTTACTTCAGAGGGAGCCATTTCTCACAATGTTTAATACTATCAACAGCTCTCCCTTACTCATTACCAAGGAAGTTTTCATGCAAACAATTAGTTTGAGTAATTAACAATACTGTCCAGCGCCTTTAAGCAGAAAAACAAATTGGGACCAGTCTAAAATTGTACTCGTGACAAAGTCATTCTCTGGAAACCAACTCATGGACACAGGAGACGAGGAAGATCAAAAATGTCTTACATCGGGGTGCTGCAAAAGGACACCGGTGTAGAATCAACAGAGGAACTTGCCAACTTCTTTACGCAAGGCACAATTTCTTGGAAAAGCTATACACAAGCCCGCCTGTGGGCAACCCAGTGAGTGATTGGGTGAATGACATCCGGCTGGTAACATGTATTCTGGTAAGCACAATTTTGTTGTGCTTAGCTACTAGCTTTATGAAATTGAAAACAACTTTCATTTTTGTTGTACGCCCCAAAACAGGGCTAAAAACATCTCCTGGTAATGGGCTACAAGGTGAGGTTTGCAGTAGCACCATGACCATATCTCTTTTGAGTAGTGTTGGTTCTGAAAAGAATCAGTGGTTGACAACCCAATGTTTCAATAGGTATGCTGCGGTTCATCTTCAGGAGAATCCTGATCTATGTTGCTAGATGCTTCCAAAGTACTGCCTGGGAGATTAACTGGGGGTTGGGCTTGGCTCGATGGTTCATCTCCAAGGCAGTACTGCTAGCAACAGAGTCCAGCATTCTCCTGAAGACGATCAGAGTATACTGATCGAAATGTTGAGTTGTCAACCACCCATTCTTCACAGAACCAACACTACTCAAAAGAGATTTACACATGGTGTTACATGTACCACAAACCCCACCTAATGTAAAAGGAGTAGGTCTCATAATTCAAAGAAAAATACTGTATTAAAGCGCCTTGAGCATCACTGATTGACGGATACGCGTGCTTTATAAGAAGCCACTAATATTATTATTTACTATACTCAATTTTAACTAATAACCAATAACTAATTAAGTTTTAAATCCCACTCACTTGTTATGAAACGGCTCGATAAGGTTACACGTTGGCGTCACTCTACCCCTGGGTGGGTCCAGGAATGTACCCAGGTAGTTAGCCATGGTAGCAAAGCACGTTCCTGTGATGAACGCATCGTATCCAGCTTCATGTGATTTATCAGTCTCCGAGCTGTAGGTAGGGTAGCCAGGTGCGGTAACTGACAAACACCAGAAGAACAATTTAATACATGTTTAATGGACATCGGAAATAAAGAATATTCATTTTTGGTTTTACCAACATATACATGTAGATGGGTTGCAATACGCGTCATTGACCGCTGTATTTTACTCGTGAAAGTGCACGAGAGTCAAACGCAGCGTGAACACGCGTGCACTTTTAACGTGTACATCAAAAATGGTGGTCAATGATGCGTATTGCAACCCATCTATACATGTACATCGATTTAAGGCATTCCGTTTATAAGCTTCGGCTTCCTGGGTAATGCCTACACGTATTAGTTTTATTGTATCTATTGTTTTGTTTTCTTATTAAGTGATTACCCTTTGTGGAAATAAATGTTCGTTGAATTGAAAAAAATTGAATTGATGAGTGTTGTCTCGGGCAATTTAAGTGGTCTAGTTGGTAAGACACTGCTCACGAATTGCAAAGGTCGTGGGTTCGAATCACACCCGAGTAATATGCCTGTGGGTTGTTTTTTTGCAGAGCTCGGGAAAGTACCAAGTACACATTGGTGTATAATTGTTGTTTCGGATATGGGAATGGCCAATAACTTTTGTATTGTTTTTTTTTCAAAAGACATCAAACGAAAACAGTTCAGATTGATGGCAGAATTTTTATAGAATTGTATTCCTCTGATATTGGAACAGCCAATAATGACAAAGAATATTATGAAGTTCTCTGTTTGACAATCATCAATTAGATGAACATACTGAAATTACTTAGAGGATCTGAGAATGAATTTATGAATAACAGAAGTAAACAACTGTAATTTGACATTGATGCCAAAAGACACTCCTGGCTTATGGAAGATGCAAACATGTTTATGGAATCACAGGTTGTAATGGTAAAAGATGCAAAATTACACAAATAAATGAGCTTTCAAAAGAGTTTTGAATCTGATAAATGTTGTGTAGTATATTAAGAAAAGTGAAGGGTTTGTTCTTACCACATTCAGGCTGGGTGAATGGCGCACATTTAAGGGTTCGCTCAAGTTCACACAGGCCGGTAAATGGGATTTGATCCTACAAATACAATTTTAAAACAAACAATTAAGTAACTCCTAAGGGTATGCAGAGTATTCTAATCGAAAAAATCGAAACAACATTGGCTCTTTTCAGAGCTAACACTCATCCCAAAAGAGATACATGGATGTTCACATAGTTGTTTTGCTAATTATAATTAGTTCAATATTACCAGGCCATACAAAGCTTCAAACATCACTTAACGAGTAACCACAAATTACTGGGAAAGACCTTTTAATCTATAAATTGTATACTCAAACTTCATTGGTAAACAACAATCATTTCAATCAAATTTAACAGCCCTGGAATTTCATATTTGATAGGGCAATGACCTAGAAACTTTTGAAGGGGCACCAAGGCCAAGACCAGGGGCAACAGAGCTCAATGCCTCTGTAGCCTTTGTATTAGTCCAGGCCTGATTTAATGTGCATTCAATCCATTTTGGTAAATTTGAATTGCATACATGAAGCCTATGTGTACAGATTCATCAAAATCAACTACATGTGGGCATTTAATTAAAAACAGGTGAAATATGGCAACATGTGTAACAAATAGAAAAAGGTGAATGAAGCAAAGTAATTCATGCTATCCCTAGGAAAGACAAAAGGTAAGACACAACCTTGTTCCCCCGGGTTGATATGATCTCGCCAAGCCATTAACCTATGGATATGAGGATGCATTACTACGCGCATGAATGCGTATCCAAAAACTGTCTAATAAAAATGCACCACACGTACCGAGCTCAGACGTCAGAAAACAGAGAAGTTGATACAGAGTTTCCTACTTTATCATGCCTATTAACCAAAATGGCATTTATGAATGGGAATAAAAGAGTAGTGACTCGTTCTTAAACTACCGATTAAGACCTGGTTGCTATCCTTTTATTCCCTTATTTAAACATATCGGCACTTAATTTTTCTACACATTCAAATCAAACAGGTATTGTTAAATTTACAAAAACAATTTAGTCAGAATTCTAAGACCCTACCTTAAATTGTTCCGGAACCAAGTACCCCAAGAGGCAGCGTGTTTTCTGAATAACAGTAATAGATTTAATTTGATGTAGAAATTGCAGACTCAACATTCACCTACCTTAAATGGTTGTGTTCCAGCCATGACCTTGGTGTCAAGAAGTTTAGGAAAGACACAAGAGACCAGCTCCTTGAATTCACTTAATGTCTGAGAAAAGAATTCAAACACATAATAGTATGGAATGAAAAACCTTTGGATAATTAAAATTGTTTCTTTATTATTTCGAGAAAAAAAAAGGAAAAAAATCAATCTGAGAAAGTTACAGGGAAAGGCAGGACAAAAAGCCTTTACAAGCTTTGTACATTTGTGAATTACAGACCGGCACAGTTGCCATAGGAATGTAAAGAAACCACAGCACTCCTAAACATACTTTGTAACAGACAATTGATAGCAGCAATAACACAATCAAAGGGAGTTAGGTTTGTACTACACTTTATCTATCCCAGGTATGTAAAATCAACTCTAATAAGGAACAAAAGTACTTGGTGCTGTGGGATAAAAAGACACATTGTTTTCATTGGTAATGAGCTTGTAATTTCACATGGTCCTCAGATATACAAGCATTTTACAAGCAAAATGCTGCTGATCTTTCAAGCCTTGGGCTCCATTTCACAAAAAGCCAAGATAGATCTTAATACTGCAACTCAATCTTAAAAACAATATAAGTTATCACACAAGCGCGAGGGGATACGGAAAAATATAGCGCGTCTGCATCCCATATCTTAGAGGCCAAAGGCCGAGTTGGATATGGGACGCAGACGCGCTATATTTTCCGTATTTCCACAAGCGCGCATGTGATAACGTATTTATCTTCAAGCAAACTTGGCGCGTGACATAGAACACACAATACGCATGGTAGTGATATTAGCCGTGCAATATAGGTTTGATCACCACTCCAATCTGATTGGAGGATTAGCGCGTACTTGAAGATAAATTCTTATATAGCGCATTTCACAATAACCGTATCAATGCACTTTACATTAGTGCCCTGGTCATAGGGCCATTGACATCCCTTTAATGTTTCTCAGCTCCCTGGGGAGTATACCCAGCATCTTTAGATGGATACCGGCGCATTATAAATGCCCATTATTGTTATTTTACAGCCCGAGCTGCCTTGGCGATTTCATACACAATATCAACCTCTACCCTCGCAGGTACCCAGTTTTCCCCCTAGGTGAACAGAATCAATTATATTTAAGTATCTTGCTCAAGGACCAAGTGTCACGACCGGGTTTCTAACCCATACTCCGGTGACTTACATGTAGCACCAGAACTTGGATTCGATGCTCTTAAAGGCAGTGGATACTATTGGTAATTACTCAAAATAATTATTAGCATAAAACCTTACTTGGTAACCAGGTAATGGGGAGAGGTTGGTAGTATAAAAAAATTGTGATAAATGGCTCCCTCTGAGGTAACATAGTTTATGAGAAAGAAGTAATTTTCCACGAATTTGATTGATCAGATTTAGAACTTGAGGTCTCGAAATCAAGCATCTGAAAGCACACAACTCTGTGTGACAAGGGTGTTTTTTCTTTCATTATTATCTCGCAACTTCGATGACCAATTGAGCTCTAAAATATTTGCACAGGTTTGATATTTTATGCATATGTTGAGATACAGCAAGTGGGAAGACTGTTCTTTGACAATTACCAATAGTGTCCAGTATCTTTAATCGCAAATGAAAGTGTGATGTCCCAATACAACATTTTGTTGGTAATAATGAGAAGAAAGACTGCTTAAGAGAATTGGAAAATAGTTGTTACCTCTGGCAGTTGACAGCTGAACTGATGTAAGACGTGCATGACATCTAACATGATGTTATGACCAACCACCGGTTTACCAGTGCTGCTGATAAGGTCAATGACCTTTGAAAAGCCTGCGGCATCTTCCACGTCATCCTGAGGTCAAGGGTCAAAGCATAAACACAAACTATTACGTTGGTCACAAAACATTAAGGCCCAATTCATGGCTCTGCTTCAGAAACAAAGAATCAGCGCTTACATAGGCAGGGAATTCCACACTTACGTCAAGCGTATTTCATGGTTAGCAAGGAATTTTTTACTAGACATTCTTTACTTACACAACTAGCGCAAAAGTTGGCGCCTGCACAATAAGCAGATAGTGGTGATCGTAAGCGAAGGGTTCAGCTAGAAGCAGAGCCATGAAATTGGGCTCAGGTATGATTTTAAGTTACAGAACTGCATTATGTGTAAACGTTGATCACAGAAAAAAGGAACAAGCAGACAGCACAAATCATCACATACAAGTAATGGTTTGCAGAGGACCAGTCACAAACAGTGTACATTACATCTATTCGTGTACGGTAACCCGTCTCTGCAAAATCAGTCTTTGCTGAGCATATTTCTGTGATGAACAAATTTAAAAATGCACACCCTTTGAAGTTAAAAAATGAATCTTACCAAATCTGACTCTAACTTTTTCTTCAACATGTTTCTCTTGTCTTCGTCTGTTGCCTTGGCAACTTCGATGTATCGGTCGCCCTATCGATAAATGAAACTTGGTAAATTGTAAAGAGCATGAGTGATTCACGAAAATACTACGTACATTTTTTTAGGGCCAAGACTATTTTTATTTAGCAAAGGACAATTTCATTGTAAAATCTTAAAGTCTATGGGAATCTATTGTAGGGGCACCAAGGCCAAGACAAGGGCAACAGAGGGCATGGCGTCCGTGTAATTCTAGGCCTGGTAATTAATAGTAATTCTAGGCCTGGTAGAATAACCACGCAAATAGTTATATCAGAAACATGAATGAATGAATGAATTAACATGAAGGTAACAAAATAAGCCTGAGTAGTGATGGGAGACATTTCTAGGACCAAACGTCCCCCAACCCCGTTTTAAACTAAAATTATTTGTTATATTTAATTTATTAATAAAAACCCTCACAGGCATTGGTAAAGCTCGAGTCAACTACTACCCTAACTCTACAGCTACATTTAATCTACCCCTTGCAATGTCTGGAGACATTTAATTCAGTTCAGTTCAATAATGCGTTCATTCCATACTCTTGTTGGAGAAAAAGAACAATTTTTGAGAATTAAACAGTACATACAAATGTCACAAAATCAAAGCGCATAAAATTGTACAAAAACAAGACACTGAAGTCAATCCTGGTCCTGTTCAGGACCCCTGTAGATGAAACATTATCAATATGCATTCAGATAATACAATATATAATATAGATTTTGGTTGTAAATAACAGTTATCACAATAGAAAATATGGTCAACAATGATATCAATATTGAAGACAATTGAATTTTAACTGAAATTCCTCATCCAAAAAAAATCAACACATATAAATATCAATGCATTCAAAATACAATATCAGCACAATATCAATACATTCAGAATTCAAAATTCAAAAGTGTTAGCACATTAAAGTATCACTATCAATGCATTCAAAATACAATACACAAAATATCAGCACATATATCAGCACATACATCATTACAATCAAAATTCAAAATTCAAAAGTGTCACCACATTAAAGTATCAATGCATTCAAAATTCAATATGCAAAAATATCAATTCAACACATTCAAAAATATCAATATATTTGAAATTCAATATACACAAATATCAACACATTCAAAATATCAATATCACATACAAAAATATTAATACCGTCCATACTATACAGTAAATTGTATATATTGACTGGAATGAAATATATTAGTAAGGGCGAATGGAGATACATGTACTCCAGCCCTTATCAATAAACAAAATAACACATGAGTGGGGAGGGGGGAGATTGGCAAAATAAATATCACATGAAAGAGATTTGTGTACTCATTCAAACGATATACATTTTTCTGGGGTATGCTTTTTTGCAAAGTAGTAAATAATGACAGTTCAATAAATTGTAATGGCAATCAAATAAGCTTAAGAAGCGTTTATGTATTGCGAGTTTGGTTTACACAATTATCGTGGTCAAGTGACAGGGCCTTGTCACAAGAGGCAACTTACAGGCAACCAGTTCCAGGCAATATTTAAGAAGAAAGGGCATTCACACTTGAATATTCACATATTATTCTTGGGTTTAAAGTTACTCATTTTCTAGCAAAGCGATCCTGTAGCATGCACTACAGTTGGTTGCTGCAAAATTTGCCTCAGGTGACAAGGACCTAGCCTACCTTGTTTTCACCGGCTTTGGTAGTCAACATTAAACCAGATGCATGCCTATAAATACAAAAAAACAAAAACAGCAACAATAACATCAATATTCACAGTGTCACTAAATTGCAGGGATGGAATTAATTTTGGGTTGGACAAAAACAATCAGATGTCCTGATTTTATACACAAAAAAATTTCTTGCTGTAGGTGTTTTAGTTTTTTTAAGATTTTCATAATTTTCAAAAGATTGCATAGTAGTAACCCAATGTTTACTTATCAACAATGGAAAGAATCGGCGCTAAAGGAAGCAGGGAATTCCGTGCTTACGTCAAGCATATTTAACTGGTTAGCAGGAAATTTGTGCTTGTGCGTGTAGATACATTGTACTCCAAATTACTAGGAATTCTTCACTTACAGAGCTAGCAATTCGGCGGTAAGCAGAGCCATGAAATTGGGTCCTGAAACCTGTTCTTTCCAATCATTGTAAACTTGGATATTGAACAATGAACTAGGACAAAGGTACTGCTTTATAATAAACACCAGTTGTGTTTTTGTGCTGGTTTGGGTGCTTTTCTGATTTTCAAAAGGCAGACATAAAAATGTCTGAATTCAGATAAAATTTCTCATCCCTGGTTTATGGAATGTGTTTGTAGGGTGAATTTAATGTGCTGTTAGGAACTCACCTTGCCTTCACTGACTGGAATGTTAACTTCCTCTGGAATCTGAATGTAAGCGGACAATACAGAAAACCAAATTAAATTAAAAAATACAAACAACTTTATTCATGCCCTCCAAATTCCTCTGAAGTGTCCCCATCAATTAGTAATCAGTAAAAGTCATCTCTTTTAACATCCAGAGATTCAAATTTCTGTTGTGTTGATTTGTGAATGCTGCGGCCAGAGAGGCGGTTGGCACCCACTATACTGTCACTATTTTCTTGATGAAAAAAACATGACAGCTTTATGATGTTTGCTTAGCAAGTAGAAACTTTATTTAGCTGACTTTTAGTATATCTTTCTTGATAATTTGGCATAATACATTTGTAAATCAGCATTGCGTTGAAAAAAAAATTCCCTCAAAGAAATCTGCTTTGCCCTGTCACTAACGAAATTCAAGGCCAGCATGTAATGTAAACTCACCCTGTGCATGGCTCTAGTTTCAAAGTTGCCTCCTCAGAGTTATTTACAAAGTCATCAACTTTCTTACTGTAAAAGAAATCACATAAAATAACAGTTATCTTCAAAACACCAGGCTTTTCTTTTTAGTCAATTAGGAGTGAATGTATGTAAAGAACTAAACTTATCAGGGCTACATTCCATTAAGCCGTCAAGCAGAAAATACTAATTAGCAAATTTCTTTGCTTAGCAAAAGATGAGTACTTAGCAACAATGTGCACTTTATTGGATGTTGGCAAGGTAACCAGTTTCTGTTTTAAAGCAAGATTTGTCTGTGCTCAGCATGTTGTTATGCTTACAGGCTTTATGAAATCAAGCCCTGCATTAAGTAGGCCTACATGTAAGTGCCTTATTTCTGAGCTAGTTGTAGTAACATGAAGAACGCACCCGCTAATAAATATGTTAACTGCGGATTTTCCTGTTTTGGTAAGCACCATTTCTTGTCGTTACAGTAAACAGAGACATGAAAGTGTTCCTTGGTATTAGACACCTACATTTATGTCTTGCTGTTAAAGATATTACACAGTGAGTTATTATTATTCAACTGAAAAACACAAGACTGTCATGACTTGTCAGGTCACCAGTTTGCTAGCCCAAGGCTATAATCGCTAAGCTTCGGGCCTGCGGTTCAGTGTCAAATTGGAGCCCTGTTCATCTGTTCAATTCAAGTCAACATTTATTTTACTGCTCTTCTCAAGATAATGTATACAAAATATTAGATCTATAGATAAGCAAAATAATGAGCACAGAGGATGGAGGGAAAATAGTTAGTCCATGTAAACCAAAATAAATAGAGTATGAGGCTTGTCACATTAAGCCAAGGCTTGTAGAAGACAGCATAGACAGACAAACTACAAACAAGGAGATAAATCAAACAGGTAGCAAGAAAACATTTAATAGATGGAAATTTTCATCAGGGATAAAGAATTTAACCCAACTACACTGATGTGCGTTAGCACTGTAACCCCCCCCCATGTATTATCAGTACCTACCCCAGCTCTGTGAACAAAATCACAGGTATATTGCAAAGGTCATGGGTTCGAATTCCACCCGAATAATATGCCTTACTGTAGTGCTAACACACATCGTTGTAATGGGTTAAACCAACATTAAGAAAACCCTTGCAAAAAACAGGCTGGGTTGCTTTGAGAGAAATATGTCTTAAAGACACTGGACACATATGCACAAAATAACAAACCAGTGAAAATTTGAACTCAATTGGTTGTCGAGAGAATAACGGAAAAAAAAACACCCTTGTCGCACAAAATCAAATTTTTAGGTCTCAAAACCATTCAAATATTTAATTGAGAAAATAACTTCTTTTTCGAAACCGAGAGAAATATGTAATAATCTATTGTTTTATTTCTCACCAGACAGCATCGATAAAGTCTTTCTGCTCAGCAGGGATCTCAACGGGCTTCTTTGCCATTGGAGATATGAATCCTGGGCTCTGCTCCGAATTCATGGCTTGTTGCTCAAAGAGGACGTGCTTCTCACGGACGTGTTCTTTCATGGATTCCTTCTCGGCGTGAGTAAGATAAGGAATTCCTAGAATGATAAATAAAGACAATAAGACATCAAAACAAATGCAGCCTTCGAAATAACCCAATGCACACAAAGCAATTGCATGATGCCCTTGTGCGCATGCATACTCTACGTTACTAGACATTCTGTGCTTCGGCGCTTGCACAGAAGCGAAAAATGGTAATAGTAAGCGCAGAATTTGGCGTTAAACAGAGCCATGAAATCGGTCCGCCAGGCTGAAAATCCAATCCGCATGCATGGTCCAGTCTGAGGGTGTGATTTGAACCAGGGTCCACAAAGATGAAAGGCAAAGAACGAAACCACTCAGCCAAACTTAACCCCCCTGCACATTTGTGCTTGTTGTCAAAAAAGATTGCTCTACATCTATAACCATGCAGAGAAGCAGCTTGTACATTGTATAATGCCAAATGCCAAAAATACCCAGACAATTTAATCTTCTTAAATCTGAAGGGCGGAGAATTCGTTGACAATTTTGTTGTAGAGGTGCTGGTCACTTATTCATTCTTGCCACTCACTGTTTGGTATTTAATAGGCCTACAATTTTGAATTTTTTGTTTTTTCAGTCACAGTCCCAGTGTGTAACAAAATAAACAATAAGTAAGATAACTTACCATCTCTAAAAACTTTGTTGAAATCAAAGTTGAAAGACGTCAGGAAGTCAATGCTTGAGCTCTTTAAAGAAAAAGTAGATGGAAAAGAGAATAATAGAACAGACGATTTCAAGTGTTTGGAATTTGTTGAGCACTAGAATGATAAATAGGTCAGCCCTCTGAGAAAAATACTTTAAAACTACTCTATTCAAAATAAAAGTATTTGGGATTGAGCAAAGAAAAATTTGCTAGAGCGGGATTTGAACCAATAACCTCTAAATTAACGTGCAGGTGCATTTACCAACTGAACTATCTAGCACTATGTTGGCGGCCTGCCTATTTTGCCAATAGCTTTTTTTGGAGGGTGCCAGTCAGAAGCCAAAATAAAAGGAACAACATGCCCCTTCAAACTGGCTTGTAATTTGGTGGGGGTGTTAGGTTCGTATCCATTACTCTGGCAACATTACCCTGGATGCCCAATATTTTTGACCGCGCGAGTGCGCTCTCAATCACTTCGGGGGTATATTTATTCATACCCAAAACAATTGTTAAAGACTGGAACGCATAACCATCACAGACATCTAATCCATCACGGACAACCCACCTCTAAAGCAACTTAAAACTACGGCACAACAAAAGGGACAGATTGCCTATTAAAACTGTGCAGGACGAATTGCGTATACCCCCAGAAGTAATAAAAATACTTTTGAGAACGCCTTCACGTGATCAAAAAGACGGCGCATTTGTTTACTTTTGCCATACTTATTGCTGTCTGACTTATTATCACTTTTAATGAAATTGGAAACTCCTTCATCGACCCTCATTACACTTCACAAGTGTTTCATCATACCTGGCATAGAAACCTGTGATCTGGCTTTCTATTGCTCACCGGGTGCGGGAACACGTAAAAGTTGAATGGATGAACAACATACCTACGGATTAAATAAGAAATGAAAAATTAATAAATGATAAAATGAAAGAAATATTATCCAATTACATCTAGGTAATCAAGTATAGTCTTCAGATACAACTTCAGATGCTATTGTGTTTTACAATGGCACAGATCTTAAAGAAGGGAAAACAATGATTAAATCATCTCAACAAATATGGCGAACAATTTCACTGTTTATCTTTTCAAGAAAACAATGTCTTCTATTCTACACACTGAATTATTTATTTTGAAAAGTGGTTTTGGAGTACATTGTACATGTTCTGCAATTCTAAAATGACAACATTTATTAAAATTCAATGCAATTGAGCAATTTCAAATGACTCCAATACTACAATTATTGTGCCATTTTTGGAAGTCAATTGTCTGTAAAGGCAAAGTCCCACTGCAGCGATAACGAAAACGATAACGATAAAGATGAAAGAAAACGCATTCTATTGGTCGAATTGCTCCACGCATAATACGCACACGCTCATTCAACTATTGAATTGTTTTCTTTGCGTGTTATCGTTATCGTTATCGTTATCGCTGCAGTGGGACCGGGCCTTTAGTGTTACACGATGAGTGCAGATTTTAGGTGACTTGTTGGTTTCATGGCCAAGTGGTTGAGAGCATCAAATTCAAGTTCTAGTGGTTAGGTCATCGAAGTGTGTCGCATCCCGGTCATGACACTTGTGTCCTAGAGCAAAATACTTTACTATAATTTCTTCTCTTCACCCAGGGGTATAAATGGGTACCTGCGAGGGTACAGGTTGATATTGTGTATGAAAAAGCCACTGGAGAGCCACAGCAGCCTGGGGCTGTACTACACAGGGAGCTGAGACTGACCCAATTACTAGCACTAATGTAAAGCGCATTGATTTGGTTATGTAAAATGTGCTAATCACTTGTAACTATTAGTCACTCCATACAAGGGAAATCATCCACTGAAGTTGCGCGCATCGAGTTTTGTTCGATGGGAGGTCGACATAATGCTAACTGCACTTTCAGGTCACAGGTCTGGGCATTGGCTGCAAGAATGCAGCAGCTTGGAAACAGCTGCCTAGTTGCCATTGCCGATGTCTCATACAGATGAGCCCACTTGGGTTAAAACTGACTTGTTGTTATTCAACAAGTTTCAGCATTATTTTGACCAAAAGTGCCAGCTGATCACAAACGCAACAAAAAACGAGGACGATGTAAGATTCAAAGAGCTTCAGAACGCGTTAGAGGCACAACAACTGACAAAACAAGGAAACATATATTGTAGCACATTTTTCTTTCTGCGGACAGTTGGAAAAATTTCAAAGTAGCGATCCTACAGAAAGATGATAAGCAAAAAGCTATCAACCAAGAAATGGAAGATTTGTTCACACTAACAAAGCAAACAATTCAAATCACAAACACAAGCAAATCCGGTTGGATAACCATCCAACATCTCGAGCAAGGTGAGAAAACCAGCCTTTCCTCAGACGACAGAAAGAAGGTTGCAGCAGCAGAGGAGGCATCCAAGAAAGAAATAGAGCTCAGAAAGAAGCAGAAACGAGCAGCAACAGACCATAGACACCAAGTTGATCTTTTTCGAGTCAATGTTTAAGCGGTCAAGGCAGCCGCAACCCGTGCTTTGAATATTACATACTTAGGGAATCAAATTGATGTCGGGAGATAGAGTAAAACTATTTTTTCATGCGTATAAGCAAGCGAAGGAGCATGAAGTTTACATTCTCTCATTGTCACTTGTATTGAATACTATTTTTTCTTCTTTAAATATTCAAGAATATGAGGGGATTACCTTGACTTTTGCTTCTCATACTTGAAGACACACATACCAAACTGCATCAGCAAGAAATCCATTGAGCCCTGGATATTGTTGAGGAGCAAGAAAGCACAAAGACAGAATAATTATAACAGTAATAATAGTGCTCAAACAATGTCCTTCTTCTTCCTATACGAGTAAGCCTCACATGTGAGTAATATCGTACTATGAAGTGCAAAAGTAAGCAGGCCGCGGGAACATGTCGGTAACAAAAATCACGGAAATACGTGAAATAAGGTGTATTTATACAGATGCAGGTGGGCTGCTACTGTAGTGCAAGTAAAAGAAAAACTGGTGGCTTAACGGAGCCGCAGGGTGGACAGCCGGCTCCGGCACTGGTCCAGTGATGGAGCTGTCACAATGTGTCCTCACTTAGTGACACTCAAGGCTCTTTAAGGTTCAATGTTTTCCTGCACAGTACTGTGGAGCTATGTTTTTGAAGTACATATCAGACCAATTCCTTAACATAAAGCACCATGTAGTGGTTTACAAGGTGATGTGGCACAATATGCAGCCAATCAAACCAGGAACACCAGGACAAACCCCTTAAGTGCACCCTTGGTCTATTTTAGGTGCATTACCCAACACATCGTTGGATTAACTGCTTTACATCCAATCTGAAGGATGCAGCAAAAAGTGTCGTACTTTTAAAAGGACACTGTAAGTGTCACGACCGGGACTCAAACGAACCCACTCTGCTAAACAAAACTGATGCAAAGGAACATACAACAAAATATTTAGGGCCATTTATCTTCAAACTGTACATTTTTGGAGCAGTATGTATTAAGCACGCGGTGGAAAAACAGACAGTGCCTGGAGCCGGTCAAAGCCCGAGGCCGAGGTTTAAGAAAGGGCCCTGGCTGGATGAGAAGAACCCTTAGGACTTACCTTTCTGAGTTTGTCATATCTCTCTTCAGGTGTATCATAAGGAGAGGGTCTGACTTCATGATGCAATCCTGTGAACTCCCCATCAATGGCAATAAACGAAGCACCGTTAAGAATGCTAGGAAGTTTCTTCAATACCTCCTTGAAATCTGTGGATAAATATATTAATAGTAATAATAATAATAATGGTTTGTTATATGTAGTGCTAAGACACACCCGAACATGCCGAAGTGCATCTCAAAGCGCTTCCAACATTATTACTACTGGTCACTGGGCCATTTAAATAATTCCTTAAATCACGTCAGCACCCCGGGGAGTACTTGGATAACTTTCCGTATAGCGCCACCACTTGTTCCCTCATTCTTACAAACAGGGATATCTCATTGAGGTTAATTAGGTACTGTATTTTCTTATCGAATGAAAAAGTGGTGGCGCCATACGGAAACTTTTCCGAGTACTTCACCCTTGAATTTATAGAAGTACCCAGGAAGTATACAGCCTGTGTGCAACAATGCACTTAGTACTATGGTACTAAGGAAAATCAGACACAAGAACCACTCTGCCATTGCAGGTACCTATGTATATTTACCCCTGCCCTGGGACCCTGGTTGGAGAGAAGCAATTATGCTCAGGAGGGACACAAGTGTCATGACCGGGACTAGAATACACACTCTGCTGAACAGAAACACCAGAGCTTGAGTTCCGTGCCCGATCCGTTCGACCACACCACACTTACTGTTTTTAGTTGCTTAGGGTGAGACTGTTTAAGGATACTATTTTGAAATGATATGTATTGTATGGCCTATCACCTAACACTTGAATTTACAGAAAAAGACCCTTGCCTTTAGTGCTACAAAAGTGTAATGGAAAAGGAAGGATTTAAATTAATAATTTGGATAACTTTCCGTATGGCGCCACCACTTGTTCACTTATTTTTACAAAAAGGGATATTTCAATCATGTAAATAAGTTCCTATATTATTTCACATCGAATGAAAAAGTGGTGGCGCCATACGGAAACTTTTCCAATAATTTCTTAACATCATGAACAGAGTAGCTTCATTATTATTTTTTTTTTTTACCACAATTTTTTTTATTAATGTTTCCTGCTGGGAATTGGATGAACAAAATCCCAGGACCCAAAAATAATAAAACCGTTTGCAGTGGGGAAAATGCTTGTTGTAGAAGTACAAAGATCTTTTTTTATATGAGGGTTCAGGCCTGTATGCTTCGTTTTTGAAAGGGCAAGGGCACCAAGGCATTTTCTTCTTGGTAAAGGGCACCCTATGATGAAATTGCAAATTTGTACTGTGAGCATTTCAAGGGCACCAAGGCAATGACCAGGGGACACGGAGGCAATCGCCTTCGTTGCCTCCGTGAAGTATCAGGCCTGAGGGTTTAGGAATTCAAACTTAGAAAGCCCCGCCCGCCCCCATCTCACTCCAGCCACTGTCGGAAATACCCTCTTTTTGGCTTTACCCAATGACAAAGAACTGAAGCTATGGATTTATTTACATACGAAAAAAGAAAATTCCGATTGTTGACATGATTAAATAAGTATTAATTAATAACTCATTGAGCCTTAAAAGTATTATTCGTACATAAGTGTTTCTTATTTACAATACACGTCTGTGTCAGTGTCACTGTTTTGTTATTTGAGTCAACAAAGCACGTGCGTGCATGGACTTGGAAAGCAAATGTTGTCAACTTCGATTGAAATGACGAATGAAATGGATTTTCCCTTGCTTGACCTGTTTGATTTTCGCGCCAGCAACGTTAGCTGCCAGGGCAGACTTGCAGTACGTTTGACGTGAATATATAAATCCACACAAAGTGATGATTGTACTTTTGAACAAGAACTTACTCTTTTTGGTTACTTCCATTGCTGCAGGGCAAGAGTTGACGCCTTCAAATTTTATGGGGAGAGATGTTTCTCCTGCATGCAGTAGACTCGACTTGATGTTTACTACTCGTTAAATAAATAAACATGAACTGCACGTTTTGTACGCAATATGTACACAACGGAAGCCTACGGTGGCCTGTTGGTGCCATGTTGATTGAACCACAGTTGTTACTTCCATGATCATCTTTCCACCCGCCTCCACAAACTAAGGGTGGGCCTACATCCATTTGTCTCATACAATATGGTAGGTTTGACGATTTTCCGTATTTGAGATTAATTGAATAGAATGTTGACTCTCAAAATAGTGTCACTTGTGGCAACAGTCTTAATTGCAGTTCGCCCATGGGTTCAGGAACGTCAGCATTGCCAGATTTTCGATGAAATATCATAATAGTGTTTTTCAGTGACATTTTTATTTGACAGTCACGCTGCATTGATATTGAACCCATGGCCTATTCGATATGCCTACATGTTGGTACCCAAAGCCCATAACGACAGTGATATGTCAACACTCGTATTATAGCAACGGAAGCAATTAAGACGCCTTGAGAAACTTAAAGGCGGGCGACACTGTTGGTAAATACTTAGTCTAGGTTCCTAGACCATTGGTGTTGCGTGGTCACACACTGTAATGAACGAACGCTAGCGGGCGCTCTGTTTCTCTGATTTCCGGTGCTGACATGGGGAGATCCGGAAATTAGAGAAACAGAGCGCCCGCCAGCGTTCGTTCATTACAAGCGTGTACAGTTTTTGCCGTGCATAATCGGAACGTTCGTTGTGTGTGACCACGCAACACCAATGGTCTAGGAACCTAGACTAGTAAATACTCAACATAAGTGTTAGCAGAAAACTTACTTGGTAACAAGCAATGTAGAGAGGCTGTATAAAACATTGTGAGAAACGGCTTCATCTGAAGTAACGTAGTTTTTGAGAAAGAAGTAATTTCTCAGTAAAGTATTATTTGAACTGATTTCGAGACGTATACATGTGAGGTCTCGAAATCAAGCATCTGAAAAAGCACACAACTTCGTGACAATTAAGTGCTTTTTCTTCCTTTGTTATCTTGCAACGACGACCAATTGAGTGATGGGGTTTTATTACTATTTTATGGCCCTTTTGGGGTAAGTTTCTCCATTTCGATGACATGGGCAAGATATGTTCACGAACGGGGGAGCGAACGTAAGTAGACACAGTATATTATTTATTTATTTATTTATTTCAGGATCTTTATTTATATCAGGATACAAATATAAGCTCAATGGCTGTTAAACATTATGAGAATTTGTCTTACAAATGAGAACAACAGAAAACATTATCGATTATGTTTATCGAAAAATATATTTATCAGTTTAAACTTGAAAGCTTACGGATTACACACAAAAAATCCTGGTAAGAATGATTGACCCGCACCCCGTGTCTAAGGAAGCCCAACCCGTGTCTTGGTCAGGCTGACCCATCCCAGAAGCTGCTCAAACAAGGAGAATATGCGTTTGTTTGACCCATTTCCGATGGGTCATTACACAGATTCTTTGTCATATTTTTGAACATGGGTTAGGCACCATTATGACATAGAGCCAGTGGTCATTTTTGACCGGGAACTTATATAGAGTGCATGGTGAGCCAATTCTGCATATTTTGTTCTGTGATAAACAACAATATGATTTAACACGGCAGCTCTATAACTGTTTGTATAACTTTACCAAACCAATAACTTAAGAGACGAAGAGAAAACGGAAGAGTACAATGACTTCGTAATATCAAATCAACTGGTTCCTCCAGGACTGGACCATCCCATCGTCCAAAGAGAGATGAGTATGACTTGCACGAGTTAAATTAACAATCAATAGTCAAACGATACGAAAACACCAATATTGAACAGTAAATATATAACTCTTATTTCATGACAAAAGAAAAATTAAAAACGAATATTATATATACAGGTTATCAGCTCACATAGAAAAGGCAATAGTTTTTTCACGCATGCTCCAAACTCAAATGGTTCAATAAGAATACTTTTCTTACAAACGGAAGAAAGTGAACGTTTCATATCCAACATATTCAGGGCAAATCTTTCCACAACTTAGAAAGTTGCCGTGGGAAAAGGCCTCGACAGTGTAGGATTGTGTCTGCCATGCAATACTGCCCGCTCCGGACACTTTTGCATATGGACACTTTTGCATATGCAATCGTGTCCGGGGCTATGCAAAAAACCGTCCGGCAGACATGTATATATAGGGGGCCTACATGATTGTACACGTATGTGCGCGCGTAGCGAGCGTGCATGCACTGAACCTACGTATGCTGCATGAATATTCACGATGATTTCAGCGATTACCCATCCCCAATGGCCGAACATTTCCCATGTCATTCATGGCATGCACTTAGCTTGTAAAAAAAAATGGCCAACGTGTTCCGTCTATCAAGGGCGTTTAAAATACTGCAAGGACGGTTTTGAACGGGGCGGACACAACTGCATATGCAAACCGTCCGGCGGACATTATTGCGTATGCGATAATGTCCTCCGGGTAGTTTTGCATCGAGAACATATAATTGCATGCTACAAAGTCATTGAATGGGACAGCGCCATCATTGGTATCTATCACAAATTACAAAATGTGACCAATACAACATAATTATGAAAGTTTAAAGGCTCTGGACACAATTGTACTCATAAAGTAATTGTTCGGATAAAAACGTCCTTGGTAAAACAAGCAATGGAGATCTGTGTAATAGTATAAAATAATGTGAAAAACGGCTCCTTCTGAAGTAATTAACGTAGTTTTCGAGAAAGAAGTAATTTTCCACTACAATAATTTAGTTTGATTTCGAGACCTCATTAGATTTTGAGGTCCCGAAATCAAGCATCTGAAAGCACATACCTTCGTGTGACAAGGGTGTTTTCCCCATTATTAATCAAATTGTCACAGGTTTGTTATACGCATAAAAAAGTATAATTCCTTATCTGAATCTAGAATCATGTCATAATTAAATCTAAGTCCAACTAATACTATTAAATGTATCCAAATTACAACTATTTGTGTGTGGTGAGTGTGGTGATAATAGAACGATTCGGAGATCAGGTAAATGAAAGGCCGGTCCCGTCAAAACACTCCTTGCAAAGTGTTTCTAAAGTATCGCATTGAGATTGCGACAGCTCCCCCTTCCAGCCACCAACGGTACCTATAGATGAAACAAAAACCAGTTTAAAACAACCAAATATAATATGGAGGTACAATGGGGAATTGTGGGACTCTACCTCTAGGTGACAGCAGACTTACTCAATTTCATAGAGATGCTTAAGCAGAAAATATTGCTGAAGAATTTCCTGCTTAGCAAAAATGCGCAGGATACAGTCACTCACAAAGTGACATGGTATTTTGGGTGTCCTTATTCTGGTAACCTTATATTTAGTTGTGTTTAGCTCCTTTTTGTGCTCAAGCAGAACTATGAAAACGGGCCTATGAGTGTAAGAACAATGTACATTTTACCCCATATTTGCGCTAACAGAACATTACCTTAAAGACAGGGGACACTTGTGGTATCTGTCAAAGACTAGCCTTCACAGTTGGTGTATCTCAACATATGCATAAAATAACTAACCTGTGAAAATTTGAGCTCAGTCGGTCATCAAAGTTGCGAGATAATAATGAAAGAAAAAAAAACCCTTGTCACACGAAGTTGTGTGCGTTTAAATGGTCGATTTCGAGACCTCAAGTTCTAAATCTGAGGTCTCGAAATCAAATTCGTGGAAAATTACTTCTTTCTCGAAAACTGTTGCACTTTAGAGGGAACCGTTTCTCACAATGTTGTATCAACCTCTCCCTATTACTCGTCACCAAGAAAAGTTTTATGCCAATAATTATTTTGAGTAATTACCAATAGTGGCCACTGCCTTTAACAAAAGTTCTCTTTTTTATTTCAAAAATTCGGTTCGAAATTCCTTACTGCAACTTAAGCAAACCACCAGTGCGCGGAATTTTCAATACAAAAAACGGCCTGAAAAACGTACTTTTGTAAGTTTTTTAACGATAACTCTTCAACCCAATACCCTGCGAATTGTCCATCGAGGTTAACATGAGCATTCAATGCTAACACATTTGCAATACTGTACATTTTGGCATATTTGTATGCAAATTATAATTCGCTAATTATAACTCATGAAGTTATCTCATTTGCATAGTTCCCTGAATCCTTCACCACACCACGGCCCTCAAACGAAAGTGGCACTATGTGTTAAAGACACTGGACACTATTGGTTACTGTCAAAGACCAGTTTTCTCACTTGGTGTATCTCATCTCAATATACGCATAAAATAACAAACTTGTGAAAAATTTAGCTCAATAATTGGTCGTCAAAGTTGCGAGAGAACTATGAAAGAAAAACGTCCTCGCCACCCGAAGTTGTGTGTTTTCATATGCTTGATTTCAAGACCTCAAATTCTAATTCTACGGTCTTGAAACCAAATTCCTGGAAAATTAGTTCTTTCTCGAAAACTACGTACTTCAAAGGGAGCTATTTCTCACAACTCGGCCTTTTCATTGGTTTAAAGCAGGTCACATGATATGTCTTAGTTTTACTAGAAACGGCGGCTGTGTAAATAGTGCATCGTTTGCCGTGTGATAGTCCGACAACTATCACACGGCGTGCAGTACCCAAACTCGAACCCAATCAGTTGTGCGTCTGTGTATCTGAAACGCGTACGAATTACATGTACGAGGATGATAAATAGTCTGTTTGGGTGTCATAAAACAAATATCAACGGTTTTTACTCGGTGCTATTGTTAAAACTCTGATTCCCTCGGTGATCCCCGGACCGTTCCATTTTCACTCGGCTGCGCTTCGGGAAAATAGAATGCTCTGTGATCACCTCGTGAGTCTACTTTTAACAATAGCACTCGAAGCAGTCTATATTTGCATACTATCAACAGCTCTCCATTGCTTGCTACCAAGTAAGGTTTTATGCAAACAATTATTTTGAGTAATTACCAATAGTGTCCATTGCCTTTAACAAGAGTTTCCATAACGGTATGCTGAGATGTGAAAAGGCTCATTAGAACATGTTTAATAAAGACATGTCCAATAAAGACACAAACTACCACCTCAAAATTAATGGCAAAAACTGCAGTTCAAAAATATTGACACCAACTACACGTTCGAGAATATTTTGGTCATTTAAAGTTTCGGACGTATAGTTGATGCGTGGACATCAACTACACGTTCGAAAATATTTTGACCATTTAAATTTTCGAACGTGTACTTGAACTCGTTGACATCAACTACACTTTCGAAAATATTTTGGTGATTTAAATTTTCAAACGTGTAGTTTGTGTCAACGACATCAACTACACGTTCGAAAATTTAAATCACCAAAATATTTTCGAACGTGTAGTTGGTGTCAACGGCATCACTTGCACGTTCGAAAATCTAAATGACCCAAATATTTTCGAACGTGTAGTTGGTGTCAATATTTTCTAAAGTATTGCCCAAAGTTACTTTTCAAAACAAACATCAACAACCAGGTTTCTTGATTAAGCCAGCGTCAACTACCTTTCTTTTGGGTGTAGGAGAATAATTTTTCACAGCAAAAAGCCTTACCAGGGGTGTATTCAACTCACGCAAACGAATCGCAACTGTTTGCGCAACCATTGTTTGTCTTTGCAACGATTGGTGCATATTACGCGATGACAATATGGCGGCGCCTTGAAATGAAGATTTTTTTTAATAGTCCTCTTTAATTTTGACATCATAACATCAACTAATTAAATTTCTTATTTCAAATCTGCATTATCATCCACCGAAAATACAAAATTATTATGTTTGTGGCAAAGAAATAGTACCGTATGCTTGTCCGCCATTTTAAAAACCACTCGCCAACACCTCAGAAGTATATTCAAGTAATAGTGCAAATATTCGCCAATAGTGGCAGCCCACAACTCGTTCCACTTCAAATTGTTGATGAACGTGCGCAACTGTTGGCAACGTTTGCGTGAGTGGAACGCACCCCAGGTGGTTCTGGCGAACGTAACTCTGTGAGCACTCTATCGACATATGACTGGGAAAAGGAAATGAAGCCGGACGCGCTTCATGCAGGCATAGTGCGCCTGCGTAGAGAATTTACAAGTTGTATAAACCTTGACTCATGGAAAACCCAATCTTTATCCTAATATAACCCCAGCTGCCGTTTCAAGTTATAGGTAACTAACCTTTTCTCATGAACGATTCACCTTCGTTGATATCAATGATCGCTTTCAAAAGGGTGTCCGGATTGGTCATGGGGTTCTTCTTCATGTTCTCGAAGGTGCAGTGATCGGTGATGGCGTCTAGGATTTCATCGGAGAAGGATTTCTCAAGAAACTCGCTGATTCGTTTTACCGTCCCGCGAAGATCCTACAATCAGAAGAGGTTTCAAAATCAATTTTATATAAACTGTATGCAGGAACAGTACTTAGCGAGTGAACGCTGAATAAATATCCTATCTGTCTCTGCCAATACAAAGTTATCCAGGACAAATTATTATCTGGCTGCTGAAGTCTGGGTTTTGAGGGACAGTCGACAACTGACGAGCATTCGGATCTCTCCGTAGATTGTCGAGTAAAATAGTTTTGTGGCGGCTACGACGGCCATGTCCCGATCTAACTACAGCCGGATTTGTGCGCTTTATAAGTTTTCATTATTAACATGAGAGCGTTCTAGGCGGTTAAGTGGGGATTCGAAACACATGTCTCAGCATGCACCACACGTTTCCGGCTTCACTGAACTACTTATGAGTCAAGAAAAGCATCCTAATGAAAACAGATCAGACCAACTTTTTGTGTACAAGACAACGAAGAAATTTCAGTTGTAGACGGGGCGAAAACACGCAGTCATATTTAAGGGATTGAAAATGTGCAATGCTCCGGTGTCGCGTGCAATTATGTCCTACTATCCGGATGACATTTTAGCATATGCAATAATGTCTGCCGGACGGTTTTGCATATGCAATCGTGTCCACCCGGACGATGCTGCATAATGCAGTTGTGTCCGCCCGGACACATTTGCATATGTAGTTATGTCCGCCCCCGTGAAAAACCGTTCTTGCAGTAAATTAAACGCCCTCGGTCGACGGAACACGTTCGCCATTTGTTTAACAAGCTACGTGCATGTCATGAATGACATGAAAAATTAATGTTCGGCCGTTGGATGTTCGCTGCAATCTCAATACGTGAATACGTGTTCAGTGCATGCACGCTCGCTTACGCGCGCAGATACATGTACAGCTAGTTATGTACATGTCACCACCGGACGGTTTTGTATAGCCCCGGACACGATTGCATTATGCAAAGGTGTCCTGAGCGGACAGTATTGCATGGCGGACACAATTGCATCTGACACCGGTCTGGGCTCGAACCGGGGTCCACAGAGGTGAAAGGCAGTGCGGGAAACCACAAGCCAACCTGGCTGCCAAACCTGACTGAATCTACAGTCGAAAATTATCATCAGTACGCATCTGATGTCCTTTTAAAGGCACATTTTCACCTCCCTTAATTGCCAAAGGCCAGTTTGCTCACGTGGTGTTTATCCCAAGATATGCATAAATAACAAAAACTAGTCTGTGAAATTTAGACTCCTGGTCATCAAAGTTAAAACAAGTATAATGAAATAAAAAACATTGCTGCTCACATTGTGTGCTTTCAGATGCCTAATTAAAGGTTTCAGACCCGAGGTCTTTTATTACTTTGAGTTGAGAAATTACATCTTTCTCAAAAAACTACGTCAGAACAAGCATTGTATCACAAAGTTTTCTACTATCAACAGCTCTCCTTTGTTCGTTACTAAGTAAGTTTTCACGCTAACATTGATTTTGGTTATTACCATTAGTAAAAGCTAATAGTATTCCTGAGTGATTGTATGCTTTGTTTTGTATAAGAAATCACTTTCACGCGCAGCACAAACTCCCCCACCACCGTAACAAATTATTGAATAAAATGAAGAAAAAAATCCTTCTATCACAAAGTTCCATTATACTTGCCTTCTTCATGTCTTCAAACCGAATAAATAAGACATGGTCTTCGTTTCGTCTCTGCCAAAAGTATAGATAGTGCTCCCACCACTTGCCGTAAGGATCTATAAGATATTGAGGAGAAAAAAATAATTTTCAGGTAACATGCGTCCTTGTATCACATCACGAGATTGGTTCCCGACCAATAATAGTTCACAACCTGTTACCTTGGTATAACAAACTTACTTGGTCCGTCCACACACTTCTCGATTGTCCCGTAAAGGTCAATATTGTTCCCGGGAAGAAAGTTTACTCAAAATGTGATTTAAAAGCCGGTTGAGCCTCAAAATATGTGCCTAAACAACTCAAATGAATATATGACTCGAAAGCCTGTTCATCAAATCCAAGGTTAGTATAGTAAACCAATCATACTTACTTGTGCCATCCATACACTTCTCGAATGTGACATCAAGATCAATATTCTTCCTCGGACTAAGCATTTTGGCGAACTTGAAATAGGACACAATCATGTCTTTGGGATTCCTGATGACGTAGATAATCTTGGCCTTCTTCTCCCACACTTGAGGAGGCAAGAGTTGACCCGGGAGGTGGGACTTGATAAGACGAGGTGAATTCATCAGCTCTATTATTTTATGTGTTTTGGGACTCTGGAAATAATCAAATCAAATAAATAAACTTCTTAAAAAAAAAAACAGTATGCCTATACGCATAACAACATCAGCAGTGGTGACAACGGACTTGAGATATAACATAACATTACAATTAAAATTCCATCGAGATCATAGCACACTTGAAAGCGCTTGACATGGAAAAAAGGCGAGTTTTTTAGAACTTCACGTATTGCAGATAGAGTATAAACAGATTCCCCAGTAGGCAATAATTGATTTCCAATATATTTGCCCTGTAACTAAGTATGCTTATAAACTCACATTTTCAAGATCAATGCCGAAGCTCATTTCCAGAAATGGCACCCTTATCATCGTATGGAGTTGGTTTACTCGCTCTATATCACCGTCATGTAGTACAGCAGAAACAATCTCTTGCGTCCACGTCGTTCCTTTTTACAAAATAAAACGGTACCAGTCACAAGCTTTGTACAATAAAACTGAGCTCGTGCTTTTTAGCTTTTAAGATTGCCCCAATTTCCACTTCTCGGCACAAAATGTTGGATGAGCCAACTTGGCCTACCAGATATTATGAACACAACCCGGTCAGGGCCCAATTTCATTAAGCTGTTTACCGGTAATTTTTTTGTGTGCTTAGTGTAGCAGAAAAATGTGCTTACAAATTAAAGTGTAGTTCACCCCGATTTTTCAAGCAAGCAGACAAATTCTCGACCTGCATGCACGTTCACCATGGAATCGCATTATAACGTAACTCGTGTGCTTACCACGGCTCATATGAAATAAAATTCTGCTAAAGTAGCTTAAGTGTGCATTCCTACCTGTTTTAGGAAATGATACGACGAAGACATCGTCCTCTCTGATGTGCAGCGTCTTCAAATCCTCCATAGTACTTTTCAAAATGTCTGTGTGCAGGTAAACATTCTCGTACTCATACGAGTCAAACTCGTTATTATCTGGTTTCATTGGCACTGAAACTACCTCAGTTACTAAAACAAGGACAAAGTAAAAACAAGTTATCACAAACATCAAAATGGGATTTTTTTTAAACACAAATTGATTCACAGTGTCCATGAAACGCATAGGGTTAAAGGGTGTATGTACTTTTTGTAGGACAAAAAACATAATGTCCACAGATTTACACTAAACGTACACAGTTTGAAGATAATGATAGTAGAAAGCTTCCCTGAAAATACTACGTGCTGAGGTGTTGTAGTTTTGGGGAAATTAGTAAAACAATGTCATGAAAATAATTTTGATCTCATGAGACCAAAATTATTTTAAGCATTGACAAACGTTTTTTCATGACATTGTTTTACTCATTTCTCAAAAACTACAGCACCTCAGTAAGTAATATTTGAAGGGAAGCTTTTCACATATCATTATCTTAAAAGTTAAGTTAAATGTAAATCTATGGACATTTTGAAAAAGTACCCAAATCCTTTAATAGGATGGGTTCAATGCGCCCTAACGTCTTGGTTACAGAACTTAACCCGTCTTAAGTCCAAAGATTAATCCTAAGTTGTGAAGAGTTTGGTGAAATCGACGTCTGGACATATTTTAAAACAAAGCCTGTTATAAAAACGAAAAGGACCATCTGTAACAGACCACTCAACGTTTGGGCTAAAGAAAGAGAGAGGGTATCAAAAGGAGAGGACTAACTGTTATGGAAACATAACTGAGATGAGTAAAGGTAGCTGTTTAGAGCAGTCAATGCATGATAAGACTGTGTAGGTCTACTAACAAACGCAGTGGTCCCCAGCAACTTTCACAGGAAGTCTCATGACTATTAACCTACAATCAGGGCATGGTACCCACGGGACACAAAGTGCATACCGCCATTAATTACAAGAGAAAACGGAGCGTCACGGTCTCATGCATATTTTGTAGGACCTCGAAGTATGCTATGTCAGAGAGATTGGGACCCCGGGGTTGTTGACTTACAACTTGTGTTATTGTGGATGACATAGGCGTCGAAGAAAGTGTCATTATTTGCAGGTAAACATTGATGCTCGGACGTTTTAAAAATTACACCCGTGTAGGGGTGTATTTATTAGAAGCTTGCAAAAAAAAAGTCAGACAGACAATAGAAAAAACAAAAAAACAGACATGCAAACAAGCAAACAAGCACAGATGATCATAAGATGATCATAAGGTGATTGCATCATAACATGATCATACAACATCCATAGGAAGTTTAACCTTGTTTTCTTAAAACATGCATTGATTATAAAAATGATAATTCCTCAAAAATGAATAAGTATGATTGCATCATACCACCATACCATGATCAATGCACTATAAAAACTAGTTTAAAACTATCTTTAAATGGCTCACATTGATTATAACAAGACTCATTCCTCAACATTAAAAAAGGACACTATTTTGTCGTGTAAGGCCTATTATAATGAACGATTGGCTTTGGATAATAAAGAAAAATGCAAGAGAAAATTACAAAAGATTTCCTATAAATTTACATTATTCAACAAAAACGCATAATTATGTAAAGTTGCTATATATTTAAAACCATCGTCATTATTAATAAATTTGCATCTTATGCACATCATTCAAAGCACGTAGCCAGCATTTACATATCATTACCATTAAACAATGTGCCATTCAGACCCACCACTACGCCATTGACATACACCATAAGGGCGTTGGATTTTACTATTCAAATCGCACTAATTGCGATACAAAATTGAGTTACCTTACAAACACCAACCAACAACACCACACCATTCTCATTACACATTATGGACACACCAATACGTCATTGACCTACAAACAAGTTTATTCGATTATTCACCGACCATTCAAAATATCATCACTAATCCCAATGAACCAAATAAGTTTTAAATATGAAGTAGCTTTCGTTAATATTAATAAATTTGCATATTATGCACATCATTCAAAGCACGTAGCCAGCATTTACATATCATTACCATTAAACAAACACCCATTATGTGCCATTCAGACCCACCACTACGCCATTAAACAATGTGCCATTCAGACCCACCACTACGCTATTGACATACACTATAAGGGCGTTGGATTTTACTATTCAAATCGCACTAATTGCGATACAAAATTGAGTTACCTTACAAACACCAACCAACAACACCACACCATTCCCATTACACATATATGGACACACCAATACGTCAAATAAGTTTTAAATATGAAGTAGCTTTTACCATTCACATACCATATGATCACACCACGACAAGTGTACTCTTTCAAATTACTGACCACTTGCAAATATAAGCACCGTTAAACACCATTGAACCAACCACACACCCATTAAAAATCACTAAAGTACCATTCATTTACCAATTGGACATACCAAAACACCAAAGACCTACATTTTTTTAATTGGATTATACGATAGAAACCACAATCTACCATAATCCAATATCATTATAACGTTACGCTACAACACAAGTATATTCTTGTAGTACAATTTGCCGTAGATGAAAACACCATTGGTCACTAGTGGTAAAACATTTATTCAGTACAATACTATAGGCCTACCATGGTTACACCACGGCGTTCGTTACCTTTTGGTAAAACTGTACTACAAATTGAATATCGTATTGGCTTTTTACGCCGGGTACTTACTCTGCTTCACATATTCTGGATCCATGTCTACGTTCTTAAGTCAACACAACTTATCCCTGGTTTGTTGGCTCATGAGTTCATATACGGGCGCATTGTGTGTCAGTAAAAATTACATGGTTCGGAGTTATTTGCACGAACCACAACCCCACCCAGCGAGGCACTATGGGAACTTTATAATCATAAAGCAGTATGTGGGGTCAAAGTTTGTTTTTCTATTGTAAGGTCAAAGCCCGAGTTTTTGCCAACCGACGGTTGGAAAACTCGGAGAAGTCATAAATTATGCTAAACAAAAACATATAGCATACTATTTGTATTAACCCTTGTAACAATATGGTTACTGCTGCTGTAGTTATTGTAGTCGCTCAAAAATTGTTCATGCACAGCAATCCCGAATTGCACGACTAAAGTCAAATTATGTAGTAGTTTGTTTGTGCATTATAAAATCAACGGGCTGGTTTGTTTAGTTCCGACGCGTTTCTTTGAACAGCGCACTGTTTATTCTTTCCAATTCTTATACACATAGCTTTCTGTACATATTTTTTTATTTTTTTTATTTTTTTTTTGGGGGGGGTCTCGTGCAAAGAACCCTGAACATTGTACTTTTGCTGGTACGTTGTGATTGAACAAAAAATGCGCATTCAAAACTTTAATTATAATAATGAGAGCAATAATGCAATTTGAATAGTATCAACAATGCTCCAAAAGCAATTAATTTCATCTCAACACCAACTAGTTTGTTTTTAAATATTGTATTGTTGTTTCTAAGTTCAACTCTTATCACTTCACAAATCATTTTGTAGGCTTTCCAACTGCCAAAGTGAAACATAGGAACTCTGATGGCCAGTATGCCTCATTACAATTGCTTATCACGGGGTTAAGTCACGGGAATAAGTCACAATTTTATGTTAAGTCCAAACAATTAATTTGGTGTGATTAATATCGGAGGACTACAGAGGTCACCGTCAAACCCGGACAAAATTTGTTCGAATATAGTTTGCCTGAAGCTTACACATGTTACTGGCAAAAATGTCATGCCATATACATTGCTTGGAACGGGTATTTAGCTGTTTTTTACAGTCATCTGATTTAACTAAGCAACAAATATGCTTATATAGCGACTTTCTGATCAGCAAAAATAAGCAGGATGCCATGTTACAGGTTGTACATGGGTCATTCCATGTCAGACCAACGCACTTTTTTACCTCATGTCTTCCGATTTTGATAAAAATTGCTGTGCTTGTAGGTCCTAATGAGAAATGAATGCACACATTTTTAGCTCGATCGGACTTACCGTGTGAACAGAAACCAATAAAATCTGACGTTTTTAGGGTAAAATACCACCTTTTTGGTAAAAATATGTCATAACCATGTCAATTTTTATAACATATGCAAATTTGGTATCAAAATGATGAGAATTGCATGCTCAAATAAATTCTTTTGTTAAAAATAAATTTTCAGAAATGTGGGTTACTGTAATCTTTAGTATGTTATCGTGACCTTTGACCCAGTTTTTAAAATAACGATCATTCCAAAAATCAACGAAATAAAAATCACTTAATAGAGCATGTCTTCCTCTATCAGAATCCACTTGAAGCCTTTTCCGGTGTTAGGGTAATACACTGTGTACACACTATACACCCAACACGGGGGATTCACTGTTGCATAAATGGACTCTAAGCATCCCCACCACCTTTGAGGTGGGGGGGAGGGGGTTGGAAGGAGGATGGCAAGTAAAAAGATCTTCTTACTCAAGGCCCATTACTTTCTGAACACATTTATGCCCGACTCAAAAAGAGGATAAACACAATTGACCTTTCTCTTCAGACACTCCATTCAAAAAGTCAAACAAAATCCCTCCCGCATCCCAACCCAGACCACCATAGTAAACAACTCTAAGGAAGCTTTGGTGAAGCTTGCCAGCTGGCACAGTCAAGTCTGTACTACCTGTTGACAGACAAGCTTGTTGCCTGCCATTTTCAATTTTTCCAGCAGTTGATATGGACGTAGAAGATAAACCCGATAACCTAGGCCACTCAAATTCTCCATTATGTTTTACAAACGTATAATGGAGGAAGTCATGAAAGGAAGGCTTTCTACTCCATTCACGAGAGGAGTAATTAACAAAAACGCTAACTGTGCCATAAAAAACATGGCTAACTCACTTGACAGGGTTAAGTTGAGTCACAAGGTAATAGAGGGTAGAAAATGAAACCTATCATTGTCCATTGTTTGGGAACATCAAGTTTTGGTTTTGGGACATCAAGTTTTGGTTTTGGGACATCAAGTTTGGGTCTCGGAGATCTAAATCTCTCACTCTGTTATACTTGTAGTCATTTTAAGTTGAGTAATGATCCTTTTCTGCCTTCATGTATGTATTGTTGGTGGCTGGAAGACAAGCCTGTCTAAAGCTCAAAGTAAAGCTCTTGGTGATGTGTGAGAGAGAGAAGCTTAAAGGAACTGGACTGTCGTTCGATGACATTTAAGTGACAGAGAAATATTTTTACGAGAAATATCTTTAAAATTATTACGGATCTTTTCGGGCTTTAAAAAGATCAGGTAAAATTGATACGTAGCATAACAAAATTGGTACAAAACGTCTAAATTAGGAGCAAAAGACAACGATGACACTTCATGTTAATCAATCGGTGAACAGAACTTCAGATATTGCAATGAAAATATTAAATAAAGAAACAACTTTAAAGGTACATCAATGTTATTGTTTCTCATGATTTCTTAAGCATCCCCGGGTAGCGAGTCCATAATGGGGCCGTATTACAACAAAAGACAAATTTGGGGGAGGGGTATTCTGTTTATTGTTTTAAAATTTATAAAATTGGCATAATGTGATCAACACATTGTAGAACGTTTTAACTTAAAAGAACCAAAAACAAGATATGCTTGATGTACTTTCATGGTATGAAAGGGAGCTGAAGTTTAACTTAAAGTTCGTTCATTTCCCGATAATATCACGAACGTTGTTTTGTGTCCACATTTTGTGTGGGTTTATCACTGTCCCAAGTGCGCATGAATTGTATTGCACGACACGGAAATAATCGATACTGGAAAATAGATCATGAAAAAATCGATACTGAAAAATCGACACGTTAATAATCGATACCGGAATCATCGATACTGAAAGAAACGATACTAAGAGAATCGATACCGAAAGAATCGATACCGAAAGAATCGATACCGAAAGAATCGATACCGAAAGAATCGATACCAAAAGAATCGATACCAAAAGAATCTATACCGAAAGAATCGATACCGAAAGAATCGATACCGAAAGAATCGATACCGAAAGAATCGATACCGAAAGAATCGATACTTAAATAATTGATACCGAAGTAATCGATACCGAAAGAATCGATACCGAAAGAATCGATACTTAAATAATTGATACCGAAATAATCGATACCGAAAGAATCGATACCGAACCAGCATACTTTTAAGTAAAAAGCATCACCGCGGTTCGGAAGAGTTTCCAATTACATCTATATATTTTTCGTAATTCAGCATTGTAAAATTCCTCAAGAATAAATAATAATAATATTAATAATTTATTGGCCGTCTGCTTATTTGTAATTGTTTCTTTCACTGATTGTTTATTATGCGCTTAGAGATGTTTTTCGGCATTAAGGCACTTGACCAATTTTTTGTATTATTTAATATTAATTTTATTATTATTATTTTGTAGGCCAACTCTAAACTATGTAGAGATTGGGAAAAAGTGTGCACCTTTAGAAAAGTGGGTACAGTGTTCTGCCTTAACAGGTTTTGTTTTCAATTTTGATTGGGAATATAACGGTCAAAAGCAGCTGCACTACAAAATGAAACTGGGCCCTCTGGTAAATATCCCCTTTATGTTCAGGTACACTATTGGTAGTTACTTCAAATAATTGTTAGCAAAAAAACTTACTTGGTAACGAGCAATGGAGAGATGTAGATAGTAACGTATTTTTTTTTTTTTGGGCGGGGAAGAGATAACCTTTCACTCAAATAGTAAAAGACCTCAGCTGAAACCTTGTACATGCTTTGAAAGCACACAAAGTATGTAAGTTTTTTCTCAATGCAAATACGGTGACCTATTGAGCCCAAATTTTCGCAGATTGTTATTTTATGCGTATTGTTGGGATACACCAAAAGAGAATACTGGTCTTTTACAATTTCCAAACGTGTCCAGTGCCTTTAACACACTGTGAATACGACGTTCGTCAGTCTACCCGCAGGTCACTAATCTCCTTTGTGATTTGTCTGCAGAATATGCATCTTTTTTTTTCGTGCGTGACCTCTATGTGAATATTAATTAGTCAAAAGGGCTTCTGGAATGCGGTCATTTTCAGCCTTTTCTGAAAAGTCTCAACCAAAATAATGTACCAGTAAATTGAAACGAAGAGCATATCTGTCGGTATGTACAAAAACAATCGGTGCAACTCAAATTGTAAAAAGAGAAATTTGTACGTAAGAAATGGCTTAAAAAAACCCAGAGAAAAACAAGTCACAAAAACACGGCAAATTTTCCCGTTATGAATGTCGGCAACAGTCCCCAATGTATTGTATGGATAAATTATTTCATATTCTACCTGGAAATGTTAAAAGCGAGACCGGATCGGTACCTAGTCCAGTCAGGATACAGCGATTTCCACCTTTAATCCAAATCTCACCTTACGAACAAATCATCTATTAGACAGAATGGTTTTCCTGATCGGGTGATTGGCTGACGATGACATCATCGACGAATATGGCAGCAAGCTGTTTTTCGTTGGTATGGTAAAAGCGCCTGTCTAAACTATGAGCTGAGTGATGATCAGCTCATTCATCCCGTGGTATAGACGGGCTCTTTCGTTATTGACTAAAGCTGCCTTTGAGGTCGGGGTGGAACTCGCTGTATCCTGACTGGACTAGGTACGATCCGGTCTCGCTTTTAACATTTTCGGGAAGAATATGAAATAATCTATCCATAATTGGGGACTGCTGCTGACATTCGTTACGGGAAAATTTGCAGTGTTTTTGTGACTTGTTTTCTTCCTTTTTGAAGCCATTTTTACGTACAAATTTCTCTTTTTAAACTTTGAGTTGCAACGCTTTTTTTCATACAAAACGACAGATGCTCTTCATTTCAAAGTACTTCTACATTATTTTTGTCATCACTTTTCAATTAAAGCCGAAAAAGACTGAATTTCAGAAGCCCTTTGGACTAATTATATATTCAAACCGAGGTCACGCATAAAAAATCACGCCAACTCGCCCAGATAAATCACAAAGGAAAATTATTATATCGAGTGACCTGCGGGTAGACTGTCGTTTACCTGAGCCACTGCTGAAAGATAGTTTCCTCTGTATGAACACGAATAATAGCCCTAGAATCAATCACCCAATGTCTGCGATTGACCTCCACTGTTTGTCAATGGAGTTGTGCATCGTACAGCATCACACAACATAAAGTATAACAAAATTTAGACCAATAAATATTGACCACCGTGCACCAGTTGGAACTCTGGTTGGAATTAAGGTAAGTTCAGGTAATTAAGTTCATTAAAACAGTCATCGACTAAACATTAAAGGCAATGTTGTGGGCTCATGATATACCCCGAACTTTGAGGTTTTCGTGTCCATGATGGTTTGTTTGCAAAGTTGGCCTCAAAGTACAGTACATTATTATGAGTGTTCAAGTGGTGTTCCGGGTCGCGCGCTTCCGGGTCGGTCGTTCTGATCACACACACACATGTTATGTGCCATAAGTCGTGTTGAATTTTTGATTCAAGTGCACCATATCGGGATTTAGCTGGAGTGGCCTTTTACTTGCATATTATACATCCATGAACAGCACAGAGAGAGAGTTATGTCAGGGCTTATTGGGAAAAATCATGTTTAATTGTATGTATTCAAGGCACTGGACACAATGGCACTTTTGTGAGCAATGCAATTTCTTCTTATGGAGGTCAATAACGTTTTCTTAATTCTTTGTCCGATCTTATTGGTAACTTTGTCAAAGACTAGTCTTCTCACTTGGTTTTTCTCAACACTATGCATAACATAAACCTGTTAAAATCTGCTCTCAATTGGTCGTCGAAGTTGCGAGAGGATAATGGAAGAAAAGGCGCATTTGTTGCACAAGTTGTGTGTCGTTCAGATGCTTGATTTCGAGACGACCTCAAAATCAAATTTTGAGGTCTCCAAATCTAATACAAATATTTCAGTGAGAAATTGCTTCTTTCTCGAAAACCCGACGTTACTTCAGAGGGGGCTGTTTCTCACAATGTTTCGTACTATCAACAGCTCTCCATTACTCGTTACCAGGAAAGGTTTTATGCGAATAATTCTTTTCGACGGTCCAATGCCTTTAAAGGCGCTGTTGTTACTCCGAATAATGGTTAGCAAAAAGGTGCCAGGTGCCTTTAATGTCGGTCGTACCCAAATTTGTCCTCTATTATACATTTCCTAATAATTATTTGTTTATTTCAGATAAAAACTCATCTGGTTTTGTTCTTAACAAACAAATCAAAGCTGGAATGGAAAATAGTTTAACCCTTAGACTATACGCGGTCCTTCGACTCGACTCTCATATTATCATGAAATTAAACAGTATGGTTTACTTCACCAAAACGCTAAATGACACAAAGTACAACAAATATTCTGGAACATAGAATTGATTAATTAAATACCATTCTGACAGCATAGGTATGTGCAAGCTGAAATAATAAAGTAGAATAAAATGGGTAGGCCTACCTGTACATCGAAAAAGACGACGCTTAACACGAGATGAAGTGTCTGAGCCATTGGAGACACGTCTCTTCCGTTTTCGGGACTTAAGTTTCTTCACAGCCTCATGTTCAGCTATCTTAACAATCTTCTGCCGGTGCCGATAGCTGCGCTTTGCCCTTGTTTTCAAGCTTGTAGTTGCAGCTAGCACTGGTAGACTGCAATCCACCAACTTGCTTCCATCGGCAATTCTGATCTTCCTTTTCCGATTGGCCAATAACTCGTCGGCTTCTATGAGCGCTTCAACAGCAGAAACTTGATCAGCTTTGCTGATCAAGACCGCTGCAAGGCCAACTTTGCCTTCTCCAAGCATGGAGGTTTAGAAGGCAATTTCGATTTTCCAACATAATTCGGTTTGTTTGATGTTGCCCAGCTTCTCAGCTCGTTGGCCTCCAATATATATATTAGTTCTTTTTATGGAAGTTGATTCTTATTTCGGAGTAGAAATTGCGTCAAATCGCTGGTTTTAACGTTTTAAATACCAAAAGCTGTTTCAGAAGGACGTGCGTCTTCGTTCGACATCATATCAGAAAGGTTATGTTACGGGACCTATAAGAACCGAGAATATTGTGCAGCAATCCAGCATGAGCATGAAATGGGGGCATGGTGACTCAAACGTAGCAAGGAATGAACAAGGGGCCCATGGTGAAGGTTGCGTAACGGAGGAATTTAGGTCCTTTATGTGCGAAACAAAACTACATTTATTTTGGATTGGCACTTTTTAGTTGGCGTATGTTAAAATAAAACACAACCAGACGAGAGCATCATTTCAAGTTCCCTTGATTTTCTTATTAACTTGGTGCATGCCTTAACCCATCCTTACAACTTATTAAAGGCATTGGACTGACAATTTGGTAAGTGTTAAAGACCAGTACTCTCACTTGGTGTATCAAATGTGCATCAATAAGCAAATCTGTGAAAATTTGGACTCCATTGGTCATCGCATTTGAAAGAGAATAACTTTGTGTGCTTTCAAGAAGCATTTTAATAAAAGGGTTCGGCTGAAGTATTATTTATTATTTTGTGAGAAATTACCTCTTTTCTACTTCAGAATGATCCGTTTTTCACACTGTTTCATATTATCAACAGCTCTTCATTGCTCGTTACCAAGTAAGTTTGTTATGCTTTTGAGAAATTACCAGTAGTGTCCAATGCCTTTAACTCATGTTGGGGCAACAACATTTTTCTCAGCCTTTTTTTGTGATAGCTTTGTACAAGTATACTCGATACCAATTTGAGATAGTGTAGATAGTATTGAGAGGGTTATTTTTCACTAGCAGTATGTAAGAATAAATCACAGGAACTTTTCGGGAAGTTTCTGATCCTACATTTATTTGTTGTGTTGCCTGCCGCTTTTTTACAAAATACATTGTCTTTCTTTCTCCTTTTATATAGACGTCGCCTTTATTTTTAATTTCCAAAGTTGAGAAGTTGCCACCATGGAGAAGTATGTCACTTTCGAAGAATGTAAGTATCACTTTAACTTTGATAACAAAATGATCGACACAAAATAAACTCTTATGCCTATTAACTTTTCCTGAGAAAAGGGTTGCGAACATTTTGATGTGAATGGCTAAATTTTCTTTATTGAGATTGCCTGGATATGGCTACCTGTAAATTGTATCATGTGACTTGGCCTTAAAAATTCACGAAATATAAACATAAACCGCGTCTCAGTGACGTCACGAAAAACGTAGGCATCGAATTCAACGTTGGGCTTGGTGCTCATTAGTATCTTAGGCCTACATAAGACCAAGGACAAACAAAAGAACTTAAGAAGAAAATAAAAGGACTCCATAGGGAAATTAAGAAAGAACGGGGTGCTCCAAAATAACCTGCGAACAGAGTCTATATGGAAAACTCTAAAAGTATTACAGTGGAAGAACAAAATAAATAATAATAATAATAATATGTATTCCATGACAGGGATACATATTTGAGAATGCGTGTTTTATGGTGTGTGGAGAATATTATTTGTACGATTGTGAACGTAATAATTTTGACTCTAGATACGGAACTGGTATGACACTGCTCTAGATTTCTAAAGGTCGTGGGTTCGAACCCCACCCGAGTAATATGCCTGTGATTTTATTCACAGAACTCGGGAAAGTACTATGTATACAGTGCTAACACACGTCGGTGTCTATAGTGGGTAAATCCAAAATGAATATTCATTATCCCCGATGCAAATTTAACATCTATTAGATACGGAACTCTTTGCAATGTTTGGCCCTTCGATGAGTGAGGTTACGGCTGATGCTATACAGGCCGGTCGTTTCGAGGGTATACCTTTGCCGCCGGGCTCGAACAATGTCGCCGAAGACTTTAAGACCTACGAGGTGCGAGATGATGACGTATGGATCGTGACGTACCCAAAAGCAGGTCAGTACTTTAAAGCAAGACCCAACTATTTCATAGGCCCTTTTCGAAACCACGGCTTCGGCTGTGGATTCGGCTTCGGCCGTGGTTTCGAAAAGGGCCATAAAGCATGTATAAGCACAACAACTCGCTAAGAACAGAGCCGTATTGCTTAGCAGAATCAGTTTACCAGCCCAAATTACATCATTTGTTACAGACTTTGACTCTAGTTTTTGTACCAGCTTCTGCTTATCAAAACAACCCCATCTCTATTATATTTTATCCTGATTACTACTACTCAATTTTACCTTAAAGGTAGTGGACACTATTGGTAATTATTCAAAATAATCATTAGCATAAAACCTTTCTTGGTGACGAGTAATAGGGAGAGGTTGATAGTATAAAACATTGTGAGAAACGGCTCCCTCTGAAGTGCCATAGTTTTTGAGAAAGAATGAATTTGATTTCGAGACCTCAGATTTAGAACTTGAGGTCTCGAAATCAACCATCTAAACGCACACAACTTCGTGTGACAAGGGTGTTTTTTCCTTTCATTATTATCTCGCAAGTTCGATGACCGATTGAGCTCAAATTTCCACAGATTTGTTATTTTATGCATATGTTCAGATACACCAACTGTGAAGGCTAGTCTTTGACAATTACCGATAGTGTCCACTGCCTTTAAATTACTCCCTAGTTACGTAATACTTGTCGTTGTTTTTCATGTAATTTGTTTGTATAGCAGTATGGGAATGTGTATCTAAGTTGAATTGCAAAAAAACCCAGTAAGTAGCCTGACGTTTCGAACCTAGCCGAGTCTTTCTCAAAGGCTAAATGACCCCGTTTCGACCCTAGCAGAGTCTTTCTCAAAAGCTAAATGACCCCGTTTCGACCTTAGCAGAGTCTTTCTCAAAGGCTAAATGACCACTTTTCGACCCTAGCAGAGTCTTTCTCAAAGGCTAAATGACCCCGTTTCGACCCTAGCAGAGTCTTTCTCAAAGGCTAAATGACCCCGTTTCGACCCTAGCAGAGTCTTTCTCAAAGGCTAAATGACCCCGTTTCGACCCTAGCAGAGTCTTTCTCAAAGGCTAAATGACCCCTTTTCGACCCTAGCAGAGTCTTTCTCAAAGGCTAAATGACCCCGTTTCGAACCTAGCAGAGTCTTTCTCAAAGGCTAAATGACCACTTTTCGACCCTAGCAGAGTCTTTCACTATGGTAATTTTGTCCTTTGAGAAAGACTCTGCTAGGGTCGCAACCTCAGGCAATTATCTATGTTTTACATTTACACCGGGGCCCAATTACACGGAGCTGCTTAAGCACAAAAATGAGCTAAGCAAAACAAAATTATGCATCACCAGAATAAGGTTACCAGCCAAAATACAATATTTTGTGACTGGTCATTATTAAGCAGGGATTGTTTAAGCAGTGTTTTCTGCTGAAGCATCTCTATGAAATTTGCCCCAGATCCTTTTGATTGGTAAGCAGTTTGCGACAGCTATTTCTATTTTCTGAAATTGATATAATAGGGACCACATGGACTCAAGAGATAGCCTCTGCCGTGATGCACGATGGTGACTTGGAAGCATTGCGGAAGAGACACACTGCTTTCAGAGTTCTACACATGGACTTGAGTCTCCCACCTCCAATAAGAAAACTGAAAAACGTGAGATTCATTCCTTATTGTTACATCCTTTTCTTTAAGACGAGCAGAGTATACTGTTCGAAACGTCGAGACCACACCGGCTCTTTTCAGCGCCAACACTCCCACAAAAGAGTTTTACACATGGTTGTACCCGCAAGCTTTATTATTTATTTTATTTAAAGTTTCTTCCTATCCATTCCTTGAGTTTATTTGTTATTTTAGACAAAGTTAGAACCGATAATATCTTTGAGGAACCGCGTTATAGTAATAATTCTGTTTACTAATTTGTTAAACACTAGATTTTTTTAATTCTGAGTTGATTCAATGTTGTATTGAATACATTTTTCAAAACAAAAGGTTCCTGAAACGCACAGAGTTGCTGAGGAAATCCCATCTCCCCGCGTCCTCAAGTGCCACTTCCCTGGTCAACTCCTGCCTCCTCAGATCTGGGAGAAGAAGCCCAAGATCATCTACGTTATGCGCAACCCCAAGGATCTGATAGTGTCCTACTTCTACTTCATGAAGATGGTCCTCCCTTTGCCTGCAGTTCTAAATCAAACATTTGCTGAATTCTTTGAGGAAGTGCTCAATGACCAAGGTACGTTATTTTGTCTACCACACAAAACACAAACGTCCGCCGATTTACATTAACCTTTGAGGTTTAAAGATAACAGAAAGCTTCCCATTCAAATATTACTTGCCGAGGTGCTATAGTTTTAAGAAATGAACAAAACGAAAATAGTTTAAGCATGTACATTAATTTTGATTACCAAAGTAAATGACACCCCATCCCCCAATCTGGCTACTCATACACTCTTTCACGATTTTCAAATCAACAGGTTTTATTCGCCCACAAACCAGACCTACTTTATCTCTCTTCACTGTCTACTCATTTTATTGTACAGCTTATGATGCTAGATCTGTCCAATCACGACGGACTGCCTGTTTGTCTTGTCTCCTTGTTTGTAGTTAGTCTGTCTGTCTGTCACTTTCTTCTACAAGCCTTGGCTCATTCTGACAGCCTCATACTCTATTTATTTTGGTTTACATGGACTAACTATTTTCCCTCCATCCTCTGTGCTCATTATTTTGTTTATCCATTTAATATTTTTCATACATTATACCTTGAGAAGAGTAATATCAAATAAATGTTAAATGTAATTGAATTGAATTGAATACAAAACCAGGGTTCTTATTTGACACTGGGCTGCATGCCCGAGGCCAGCCGAGGCCAGCTGATGCCAGCTGATCAGACGCCAGTGAAATAATGTAGACTTGAATTGAGTTGAATAACGATTTCGTATTATTTTTGTCTGATTTAAATTTGCATGGAACGTCATCTTCATCCTTCAGTTGGCTTCGGACCCTGGTGGGATCATTTCTTGTACTTTTGGAAGAAGCGACATGATGAGAACATCCTTTTGCTTCGATTTGAAGACATGAAGAGGGTTAGTATCTAAGATGAATGAACATTATTGACGAGTCTTTTGTGGAAAAAAACAGAAGCACACACCGCTTTTTTTGCCATTCTAGGCCAATTTGGGGGTCTAAAAAACCTTTTATATTACTACAAAGTATCATCCTTGGCCTTCCTTGAGAAAACAAATTATTTCTTATAATTTCACCCTTGTGCTATTTCGCATCATGCATTAGAGTATGTTAGGTATGCTCTTTGAAAGTTGAAACATTTATTGTAAATCATTTTATTCTAGTAGGATTTGCGAGGCAATGTGGAGAAGATCAGCAAGTTTCTTGGTAAAGATTTCTCTAATGAGACGCTGGATGCAATAACGGACCACTGTACATTTGCCAACATGAAGAAAAACCCTATGACCCAACTGGATTCCTTGTTTGCGAAGCTGAACTTACCAGACTCAATGTCATTCATGAGAAAAGGTAATGCATTTAGTTTTGAAAGGCAAAGTATACCAATAATTGTTGGAAGCGTTGGATTGTTTAAACTATATATAATTGTAAGTGTTTACCCTAACATGTGAAAGTTTCATTACAAAAGGTGATCACGTTTGTGAGATATCGCCGAAAATCCGGAGCGAATATGTCAAAGCAGGAAGAATAATCACTAAAAAAAGGAATACACAAAAATATGAGAAACATTACTGCAGTAACGCTTCTCATACTCAACTTTATCTTTTTACATAACCACATTACTTCGAAGTGAAACGATTCTAAAAATGTGTTATACTATTGGAAGCTGCTATACGTTTCTACGTTTCTAGCCAAAGGTTTGACAACAAAATAATTGGGAAAATAGAATTAGCCGTTGCAAACTGCTAAGCGACCAAAATGGTATAATGCAAAAAATAGTTAATGGCCTGACGTTTTGACCCTAGCAGAGTCTGTCTCGAAGGCTAAAATAATTGGCACCACTGCCTTTTTTGTTAGAAAACAGCTTTCAATCAAGAGGCTTGTGTAGTGTTTAACTTTCCATGATCCTTCTCATTTGTACCTCCAGGTAAAGTAGGAGATTGGAAGGCTCACTTCACTGTGGCACAGAATGAAGTCATGGACGCCCTTATAAGAGACAAACTCGCTGGAACTGGATTGACCTTCGACTACGAATAAATGGTTTTCTTTTGATGTCTGTAGAGCCCTGTTCACACGAGGGGAAAACATAAACAGTCCCTGTGGAGTTTCTTAATGCTTGTGAAATATTACAAAATGAGATTTGTGTGAAGGACAGCAATTTTTTACATGTACTTACATTCCTTGTGAAATTTTCTCAAATAATGTGAAATTTTGTAGCAAGTACATGGACCGACCTTTGACGAAAAAATTACGATAGCGGACATTTTTTTGCAAGGAACCTTGTGTGCTCCTTCGTGTGAAACATCAGACTTATTTAGCTTGATCAAATTATCACTAATATCTTTGACAAATGCAATCACTGGTTTATGAAAAATGTTGTCATAAATGATTGGTACACAATTTATTTTTCCAATAATTACATCCCTTTTAATTTGTAATTTGGGAAGGGTTCAATGACTTCACAGAGAGTTAGACTTAGATTATTATTTACATCCAAAGACCAACTTGAAATATATATGAGTGAATAATAGGCCTTTGTGTAAAATTATGTAGAAACAGGCAGTAACATCCTATTGAAATGTAGTAACATTATGCAACTTTTTGTGTAATTAATTATATTTTGAAGAACTAAAATCACTTTTAACTTACCAAAACTAATCTAAGAAGTACGGTAATCATAGTAACAAATGAAACCATACGCTCTACAGAAATATTATGAACAAGTAGTTTAATCTTTATAAGTCAAATAAAATATATATTTCTCTATCATTGCACCCTGTAAAAAAGTCATTGCTTTATAATTACTAGTGGCACTACAGATTTACACAGCTTTAACTGGTAGATTTGTGTACTTTTGTCATATAGCATCTAGTATTTCTACAAGATGAACTGATGAATAAACCAATTTGTAAGTCACTTGAATGAAATTATCAAACACTGAAAAAAATTCACTTAGAGGAAATTAACACCATGGTCTAGCCCAAACTTGAGTGAGCCAACTCGACATGAGTTGGTTTGTCCCCGTTGAGGTTTGAATCGGCCTGTCGTTAATTGGGATAGGTCTATAGTTGGGATGATTATCAGTGTTGTGGATAGACCATTTTTAGTTATGATATTGCTAGGAGCTGTGTCCAGTTCTGGCTGAAGCACAACATCTAGTGTGTGGACACGATAAGAAGAAGAAGTGGTCGGCTCTAAATCCAATTCAGTCCACCAAGGGCGAGAATGTTTCATGTTTAGATATGGGGCCATCATTGCTGATTTGCAATCAGGAGGAAATCTGTGCTGGGCAGCAGAGTATATTTTGCTCAGAGGGTTGGACGAACTAATAGTTCTTGGCAGACCCGCCTGGCACCGCCCATCGTGGCAACGACACTGATGATTATCAATTCTGCAACTCAATTTTGCACTTTTTGTTGAGCATTAAATAGTACCCTATCAAAAAAGTGAATATATGTACAACCAGTGGGGCACAAAAGGGGAACAAAGAGAGGGGGTAGAGACTTGAGCCCCACCCCTAACCTTCTACCCATTACCTTCTGACTATCGTCGATCATCTTCCCTCTGCATTTGGGCAAAGTAAAAGAAGCCCAAACTTGAGGGACCTGACTCGACATGAGTTGATCTGTCCCAGTTGTAGTTTGAATAGGCCTGACAATAATTGGGACAATATTTGGGATGATTGGCTACCAATTCTGACCATAACAAAACAAATGGAGAAAAACAAGTCACAAAAACACGGCAAATTTTCCCGTTATGAATGTCGGCAACAGTCCCCATACAATATATTGTTTGGATAAATTATTTCATATTCTACCTGGAAATGTTAAAAGCGAGACCGGATCGGTACCCAGTCCAGTCAGGATACAGCGATTTCCACCGTTAATCCAAATCTCACCTTACGAACAAATCATCTATTATATAGAATGGTTTTCCTGATCGGGTGATTGGCTGACGATGACATCATCGACGAATATGGCACAAGCTGTTTTTCGTTGGTATGGTAAAAGCGCCTGTCTAAACTATGAGCTGAATGAGGATCAGCTCATTCATCCCGTGGTATAGACGGGAATGGAGCTTTATCAAATTATGATAAAATGAAATCTTAAACTGTACGCACGGCACAGTGACTTGTCACAGTATATGAAGCAATTTTAGGGGGACTCTCGGTCTTAAATATTTAAAAATCTGAAATAAATACCAGACAGCTTCATAAAAATATAATAAAATCAGCAGAACTAGATGAATCTCTTGTGTACTGAAAGGGAATAGACCAGTCTTTAATTGGCCTTAACTTGAATGATAACGTACGTTCGTGTTGAGAAGTTTTGCAACGTGGAGAGTGATACGTATGTACCCCCGCAGTGGGTCCCATCGACTCGCAACAAGAGAAATTCTGGACGGACTTGGTCAAGTCTAAAAGCGTTCTTACCAGTGTGGTTATTTCGGATCCTTTTCACGTGTAACGATCGACTCCTGGCGTTTGGAAACTAACATTATACCTTTGTGGTCGGGGTGGACATCGCTGTATCCTGACTGGACTAGGTACGATCCGGGAAGAATATGAAATAATCTATCCATAATTGGGGACTGCTGCTGACATTCGTTACGGGAAAATTTGCGTAATTTTTTACTTACAAATTTCTCTTTTTAAACTTTGAGTTGCAACGATTCATACAAAACGACAGATGCTCTTCATTTCAACATTATTTTTGTCATCACTTTTCAAATAAAGCCGAAGAAGACTGAATTTCAGAAGCCCTTTGGACTAATTATATATTCAAACCGAGGTCACGCATGAAAAATCACGCCAACTCGCCCAGATAAATCACAAAGGAAAATTATTATATCGAGTGACCTGCGGGTAGACTGTCGTTTACCTGAGCCACAGCTTAAAAGTAGTTTCCTCTGTATGAACACGAATAATAGCCCTAGAATCAATCACCCAAGGTCTGCGATTGACCTCCACTGTTTGTCAATGGAGTTGTGCATCGTACAGCATCACACAACATAAAGTATAACAAAATTTAGACCAAGAAATATTTACCACCGTGCACCAGTTGGAACTCTGGTTGGAATTAAGGTAAGTTCAGGTAATTAAGTTCATTAAAACAGTCATCCACTAAACATTAAAGGCAATGTTGTGGGCTCATGATATACCCCGAACTTTGAGGTTTTCGTGTCAGTGATGGTTTGTTTGCAAAGTTGGCCTCAGAGTACAGTACATTACGAGTGTTCAAGTGGTGTTCCGGGTCGCGCGCTTCCGGGTCGGTCGTTCTGATCACACACACACATGTTATGTGCCATAAGTCGTGTTGAATTTTTGATTCAAGTGCACCATATCGGGATTTAGCTGGAGTGGCCTTTTACTTGCATATTATACATCCATGAACAGCACAGAGAGAGAGTTATGTCAGGGCTTATTGGGAAAAATCATGTTTAATTGTATGTATTCAAGGCACTGGACACTATTGCACTTTTAGATTTATATGTATAAACATTGTCAAGACATATTAAAAACAGTGTTAAAAAATAATAATAAATGTACGTCGACGCGATACGGGCGGCGAAAGAGCTACCCCTTACCCTAACACTGGAAAAGGCTTCAGTTGTTAGTTTTTCTGGGATAAAATACAATGTACAAAGCCCCATATCATAGAACCTATGGTATGGCTCTTTTATCATCGGCCTTATCATGGTCATCAAAAGACCAACACGCCATTTTGAGATAATGGTAAATTGCACATTGGTAAATTTGTCTGTTTACATCCAAACCAAACAGGGTTCACTCCTAGTGTAACCGCGATGTCTGAAAAGGAGTAATAATATACCAGTCGCTACTGTAAGTCACATTAGTAGACAGAGAAATAAATGCTACTTCTTTATGTGAACACATTGCCTCGTTTTAGAAGTATCTCAAGCTGATGGGGCAAAACTGCCAAGATGAATGCCGATGATGTGCAACTTCACGAGTCCTACGAGTATGAAGGGGTTTGCCTACCGAATGATGTACTTAGATCAACCATGGATGATCTGAAAACGTTTCATGTCAGACAAGATGACGTCTTCGTGGATAGTTTCCCTAAATCAGGTAGGCCTACAGCATCATGCAGAACAAAAGTAGCAAGACTCTACAAGAGTTTGCTGACCGGATTAAGGTTATCAGTGGAACTACCATATCATATATACAATCATTGTGTGACTGATATTCAGCTCATTTCTGCTCCATGGCAGAAAATTGTTAAGCAATATTGTGTGCTTAAGCAGCTCTATAAAATGGGGCACAGACACAGCCCAAACCTAAATGCTTCACAATCACACGGTTCAGTGAGGTTTAGCAGATTTTTGTAGCATTGCTGAACATGTTTGTAGAGATCAAGAAAATCGCCTGAGGGACTTTAGCCTCCAACCCTTCACCCTAACTTTGGCCTTGGTCTAAAATGTAAGCTGTTCTAGAAATAAACACAATGTACGAATGCCCTTATCATCCGCATCAAATGAATGTCGCAAATTATTACACACTGTATTGTCCTAATTGATATGACAACTTTTAAAGAGTATCAGAATAAAGAGAACGGACTGGAGACCAAATGTAAACTCTCTGCTTCACCTTCACTGTATATATTCTGTGTATACCATTCACATGTGCTTTTACCCATGATGCACCTGAGGGGTGCGGGTGCACAAAATCATATTGCACGTAGGCCATTACACACACAACAGAAAGCCTTATACCGTACTCAAGGGCGCTACAAGTTCATTATTTGTTTCGTGTCTGTGGCATAAGTCTACGCGAGAAGAGCTACCCACCCTAGCTCCGGCCAAGGATTCAAATGTTGGTGTAAACCTTTCATATGCAATGTAGGTCTAAAATTATCGGGGAGCCACAAATAGATCTTACCAAGTTCTGTGAGCAACAGGTGCTTAGAAAGCTCAATCAATCTCAACCAAGTATAGTCATATACTAAAACGATTGTTTCGATTCATTCCCTCTGGACGACGATTTAGAAAAGTTTTGACTTCACAAAATGGCCGACCGTGTTTCTTCGCGACGTAAAATGAAAACTTTTGAGGCATGTTTGTGTGGATCATCTAAACATTTGAATTTCATAACAAACGGTTTCAAACGCTTTTTAAAGACCAACTCGCCCGATCCGAGGCAACATGTGTCTTTAAGGATGTTTATTTATTTATTTTTTATTTATTTTTTATTAATTGAATGAATTGAAAATGTACCTCTAGTACCCGGATTACCTCTCTTTCAGGTACTACGTGGACCCTAGAGATTGCCTCTGCTGTTTTACATGACGGCGACATAGATGCGTTGAACACAACCCATAATTTCGAGAGGGGTCCATTCTTGGAGATGACTGTTGGAGGACATCAAAACAGAGATGTAAGTTGAGTGTTTACGCTTCACTGGTAAATCACGGGTGTGACTACTTCAAAGTTACTCTCTGTGAGCATGTTTACCCAAACAGTTGGAGAACAAAAAGAAATCTTCGGTTAGCGGGATACATGTGTGTTTGAGCCAGTGGTTGATCTGGAGGTTGTATACTTGGCATCAAAACTACAATGTGCAGGTGGAATCATATTTTAGATTTGTGCACGATCACAACTAACAGGGATAACAACTCTTATAATTATATCGCGCAATACCAAAATATGATCAACGCGCTTCGCAAACAAACAAAAAACAACACAAGCAATTAAAACTAGACATTGAGTTTTTGTCAACTACAAAAACCGGGGGTACAAGCATGGTAAAAAAGTAACAATAGTATGTATTTAATTTGCTTTGTTCTCAAGATATTGCCGAACTTACAAAATTGTCATCACAAACAACATGATGACGTCACTACAATTTCAAGCAGGTATTGTACTTGACTAACACTACACCAAGTTGCAACTCAGTCTAACTTTTCGCTTCACAAACAAAAAACAACAAAAGCAATTATAACAAAATATAACACGTAGGTTTTAAGATTGCGTTTGGAAGCATCTACTGTTGATGATGATTTTATGGTCTGTGGTTACTGGTTCCAGGGAGTTGACCCGAACTCACCGTGACCATCCATCGCCCTCCCGTTGTTTACTCTCTGTGCTGGTAAGACGAGTAACGTCCCGGGTCAGGCCTTGATGATAGGGTGGCAATGCAATCGTAATGTATCTTTCCTTTAACACAGCTCCCAAGAACACACAAGATGTTAGCAGAAGCTCCAATGAGTTCCCCTCGGTTGATTAAGTCACATCTTCCGGTTCAACTCCTGCCTCCTCAAGTGTGGAAGAAGAAGGTCAAGGTTATCTATGTCATCAGGAATCCAAAGGATGTTGTTGTCTCATACTTTCACCATTATAGATTGTTTGCGCCTCGCGATAATCTACAATTCGACGACCACTTCGAGATGTTCATGGAGGGTACAAGTAAGTATTGGTATCACATTTTCTGGATAGTTTAGAACACTAGGTGGCAGCAGATTACCAGGGTTTGATTTCGCAAGACTATAACAAGACGAGTTACTCGTCCTATTATCTCATAGGACTCGTCCTATATAACTCTTTGTGAATTCGACCCATGAAAATGTCCATTGTTTATGTAGTTCTAAGGCCGTGTCCAAATGCGTCCTACGGCTATACGGCTGTTGGCAAGGGTTTTGCTAAGGATGTTCTACACCGCAATGCATGATGACATCGTGATCTACCTGTAGCCGCCAATCTGGACATAAGCATGTGCACAATAATTATTGATTTTACCTGGTAAGTCTGCTACCCCCGTTGAGAGCTATATGATTTTTTGTATGTAAAAAAAAAATACTTATGTCGTTGACAACAATTACTGTTTAAGTTTAAGCTTTACACTTTGAAATACAGCTCCCTTTGTTTTGTTTTTCTTTAGATCATTACGGCAAATGGTGGGATCACGACATAAAGTTCTATCAGAGACGACACCTAGATCACATTTTATTTCTACGGTTCGAAGAAATGAAGAATGTAGGTTCTCACTCAATTCAAATTTCAAGACCAATCCGACGCGCACCGGGCGCACAAGTGTTGAGCACTGCGCTCGACTGCTGCGGTGTACATGTGCCTAGTTTTGTGCACAAAGACATAATGTCATCATGTTCCTTAACAAGACATCATGATATACCAATGTAGATCACTGACCACAAATATTTGCAACAGAATAGAAACCGAATAGTCTTGAAAGAGATGCATGTCTTAGGCGAGTTTAGGGGTCAAAGACGCGGAAACTGCAAAATAGTTGCTAAAATGCGTTACGTCGGCATGATATTTTGTCAGAATTTCAGTATTTTACCTTCTGCTTAATTAACAAAGTTAAAAATTGCCCAACACAAATTGTATTCACTGTCATTGACTGGAAACAATTTGCAGAGGCGAACACAATCTGTTTTCTAAAAACCGATTTAAAAACAGATTCTGACTCTAAATCTCATTTTTATACTTTGGTTCTTGTGAAGGATCTTCGCGGGACGGTGAAACAAATCAGCGAGTTTCTTGGGAAATCCTTCTCCGATGAAATCCTAGACGCCATCACCGATCACTGCACCTTCGAGAACATGAAGAAGAACCCCATGGCAAATCCAGATACAATGATTAAGGAGTTTCTCGGCAAAGATATCCCCGACGGGCAATCCTTCATGAGAAAGGGTTAGTTTTAACTTCAGTAGTCCACATTTTATACGCACAATAATAATACAATTCTATATTACAAGTCTATATTATAGACTTGTAATGCACACATATCCACCCTGAAAAGGTGCATTTAAACCAAAAACTTAACGAAAGACAACAGACACAATAAAATTATTCCTTGAAAATCTCTGATGTAAGATTAGTTCTGAGAAGAGATTTGAATTTTGTGGTACAGAGACAAGATCTAAATTTAAGTGGTAGAGAGTTCCAGTGCGTGGCGCAGCTAAAGAAAAAGAACCTGTCACCCAGGAGTAATCAATTAGGAGAAGAAGCATGGAACTAAATCGAAGATTTACCGACGGAGTGTAAACTTAACGAGTACAAACTGACGTTTCCTGCTGTTCAGGCTGCCCTTGGCAGTTTCAAGTCTTATCGCTTGCAATCGCAAAGCATAAGGTGTATAAAAAGATTCGTAAGCAGATCTTGAAGGCGAAATGGTATTGGAAAAAAAATCAAGTGTGAGCACACATAGCCAAAACACATACCTATAAATGTAGACTAGACAGCATTTAGTACTGGGCCTTTAAGCTTAAAGGACCACAAGAAAATTAATGTGCCGGGCATACTTTTCTGTCAGATAAGACCATTTTTTATACAAAACCCATTAAAAATATTTACCGTGACCGAGCTCAAAAATTTCCCCAGTACATTCCTCTATAACAAAGGCAATTGTTAAAGACCAGTGTCCGCTGTCTGCACTTCATGTGACTAAATATACAAATAACAAGCGGTGAATATTTATTAGGCTCATTAATCGATCATTAAGTTGAGTCACAAGGTAATAGATGGTAGAAAATTAAACCTACCATTGTCCATTGTTTGGGAACATCAAGTTTTGGTTTTGGGACATCAAGTTTTGGTTTTGGGACATCAAGTTTGGGTCTCGGAGATCTAAATCTCTCACTCTTTTATACTTGTAGTCATTTTAAGTTGAGTAATGATCCTTTTCTGCCTTCATGTAGGTATTGTTGGTGGCTGGAAGACAAGCCTATCTAAAGCTCAAAGTAAAGCCCTGGGTGATGTGTGCAGAGAGAAGCTTAAAGGAACTGGACTGTCGTTCGATGACATTTAAGTGACAGAGAAATATTTTTACGAGAAATATCTTTAAAACTATTACAGATCTTTTCGGGCTTTTAAAATATCAGGAAAAATTGATACGTAGCATAAAAAA